>NC_064924.1:240983073-241298310 GCF_023897955.1 Schistocerca gregaria
AAAATTTGAAAGGGTATTAAAAAAAAGCAAACACTTTAAGTTTTGCCAAGTATATTGTAATTCTGTCAGAACGGCCAAAGAACTTGAAACATCATTTGAATATAATCAACTGCGGCTTGAAAAGGGGTTATAAGGTGAGCGTCAATATAGGTAATGGGGTGTAGTAATGGTGTTGAAGGGATCAGATTAGGAAATGTGACTCTAAATGTTGTAGAAGAGTTTTGTTATTTGGTCACCAAAATAACTGACAGTGGCTGAAGTAGAGAGGATACAAAATGTGGGTTTACAAAGGCAAGAATTTGATTCTGACAAAGAAAAATTTGTTAACATCTAATACAACTTAAGTCATTGGAAATATTTGCTGAAAGTACTTGTCTGGGGTGTAGCCTTGCATGGAAGTGAAATGTGGAAAAAAAAGTAGTATAGGAAAAGAAGAGAAATGAAGCTTTTGCAATTTGGTGTCTGCAGGAGAATGCTGAAGATAGACGAGTAGAGAAGGGAACTGAAGTTTGAATGCAGTAATTAACTTCAAATGGCTGTAGTCTACAGTAGTTATGCACAGGTGAAGAGATGTGCACAGGATATATTAGAGTAGAGAGCTGCATCAAATCATTCTGCAGAGTGATGAACACAGCTGCAACTGTTTGCTTATTTGTGTGGTTCACAGCCTGGTGCATGACTCTAACTTGGCCACATTGGTGGCTTATGTGTCTGGTATAATTATGTACGAGGCGTGCTATTTAAGTAAGTACCGTTTTGAAATTAAAAAAAAAAGAAAAAAGATGTGATAATATTTCGCAATAATTTTATTTTTACATGAAATTTGGTACCTTAATCCATGCACTGACGCAATTACAGTCTGATTCTTCCTTGCTTACGTTGTGTACTGAGTGTTTAACATGCCTCTGATAATCGTGAGTCCCGCCGACTGTGGAGTCCCGTCGACTATGAAGTACGGGCTGTTATAAGATTTCTTAGTGCTAAAGGCCTAAAGGTGATCAATATTCATTGTGAGATCAGTGCAGTTTACAGAGAAGACATTATGAGTGATGGAATGGTAAGAAAGAGGGTGAGAGCATTTAAAGATGGCCGCACAAATGTGCATGATGAACAACGGAGTGGGCATCCTTTGGTCATTAATGAAAGTTTGGTGCAGGAAGTGGACAATAAGGTGAGAGAAAACAGACACTTCATGATTTCCTCCTTGCAGGATGACTTTCCTAATGTTTCTCATAGTGTTTTGTATGGCAATGTGACCGAGCACTTGAATTACCAAAAACTGTGCGCACATTGGGTACCGAAAATGTTGACAGATGTGCACAAAACCAAATGTTTAGACAGTGCATTGTCTTTCCTTGAGTGGCACCAAAAAGCAACAGTCCATGGAAGTTGAGCAAGGGCATCGTTTTGCTGCAAGACAATGCCCGTCTGCATGTGGCGAATCAGACCAAAGATCTCATTATATCTTTTCAATGGAAAACTCTAGATCATCCTATATACAGCCCTGATGTAGCGCCCAATGACTGTCATCTGTTCCTGCACTTGAAGAAACATCTGTGCGGTCAGTGTCTTCAAGATGATGACAACGTCAAAACAATGGTGATGCAGTGGTTAACAAGTCAGGCAGCAGACTTCTATGAGAAGGGTATTCAAAACCTGGTACAACATTATGACAAGTGCCTCAATATTGATGGAAATTATGTAGAAAAATAGAATAAGGTACAGGCTTTCGTGTAAAAATAAAATTATTGAAATATCTTAGCACTTTTTTTTTCTTTCAAAACGGTACTTACTTAAAAAACATGTCTTGTGTATCTACTTCATGTTGCTGACTGTAAAAGTGTATTTATGATGACAGTCATAAATCACTACCAACAGACTTAAAAAATTGTACTGGAACAGTGACTCATGGTTTCATCAAAGGAATCTATTTTCTGTCGAGTTTTTACCTCTTGGTACGGTTTCCTAGCCCCACCACAATTTTTACTTGCTAAAAACCTCTTAAATATATAGTTTGTGCAAAGAGACTAGTACTGGTCTGCAGCTACAATCACAACTCACTCACCAAATATGACACAAATGTGAACATTCATCATGGGCCAAATGAAGCTTTTATTTTATTTATTCCTAGTCAACAACCACTTGGGCCTGGTTGTTATGATTACAACAACCAACAAAAAAGTGTTTGATACATGCAACTAGACATTATAATTTTTAAAGAAGTTTTTTATCATACCAGTGTACACATTTTTTGTATTATTATTATTATTATTATTATTATTATTTCTTTCTTTTCTCAGACGTTATGTCTGGTTAAAAATGGAAAGTGACGTGGACCTTGATCAAGCGTGACTTCCTTTTAACTGTGTGGTATATGTTATATTGCATTTAGGAACTTTCGGGTAATTGAACAAGTATCAATAATTACAAATTTATGTAGTTGTATATATACGTTTGGATGTAGCTGTATTGTGTTGATGTACTGGTGGATATTGTGTGGTATGACTCCGGTAGTTGATAGTATAACTGGTACAATGTCAACTTTATGCTGATGCCACATGTCGTTGACTTCCTCAGCCAGTTGAATGTATTTTTCAATTTTTTTCTCCTGTTTTCTTCTGTATATTTGTTGTATTGGGCATGGATATTTCGATTAGTTGTGTTAATTTCTTCTTTTTATTGGTAAGTATGGCGTCAGGTTTGTTATGTGGTTTTGTTTTATCTGTTATAATGGTTCTGTTCCAGTATAATTTGTATTCATAATTCTCCAGTACATTTTGTGGTGCATACTTGTATGTGAGAATGTGTTGTTTTATTAGTTTATGTTGCATGGCAAGTTATTGATGTATTATTTTTGCTTCATTGTCGTGTCTTCTGGGGTATTCTGTATTTGCTAGTATTGTACATCCACTTGTGATGTGATCTACTGTTTATATTTGTTGTTTGCAAAGTCTGCATTTGTATGTTGTGGTATTGGGATATTTAATAATAAGCTTGCTGTAATATCTGGTGTTTATTGTTTGATCCTGTATTGCAATCATGAATCCTTCCGTCTCACTGTATATATTGCCTTTTCTTAGCCATGTGTTGGATGCGTCTTGATTGATGTGTGGCTGTGTTAGATGATACGGGTGCTTGCCATGTAGTGTTTTCTTTTCCCAATTTACTTTCTTTGTATCTGTTGATGTTATGTGATCTAAAGGGTTGTAGAAGTGGTTATGGAATTGCAGTGGTGTAGCCGATGTATTTATATGAATGATTGCTTGTGTATTTTGCTAGTTTCTGCTCGTTCTATAAAGTATTTTCTTAAATTGTCTACCTGTCCATAATGTAGGTTTTTTATGTCGATAAATCCCCTTCCTCCTTCCTTTCTGCTTGATGTGAATCTTTCTGTTGCTGAATGTATGTGATGTATTCTATATTTGTGGCATTGTGATCCTGTAAGTGTATTGAGTGCTTCTAGGTCTGTGTTACTCCATTTCACTACTCCAAATGAGTAGGTCAATATTGGTATAGCATAAGTATTTATAGCTTTTGTCTTGTTTCTTGCTGTCAATTCTGTTTTCAGTATTTTTGTTAGTCTTTGTCTATATTTTTCTTTTAGTTCTTCTTTTATATTTGTATTATCTATTCCTATTTTTTGTCTGTATCCTAGATATTTACAGGCATCTGTTTTTTCCATCACTTCTATGCAGTCGCCGTGGTTATCCAATATGTAATTTCTTGTTTAGTGTGTTTTCCCTTGACTATGCTATTTTTCTTACATTAGTCTGCTCCAAAAGCCATATTTATATCATTGCTGAATACTGCTGTTATCTTTAGTAATTGGTTGAGTTGTTGATTTGTTGCTGCCAGTAGTTTTAGATCATTCATGTGTAGCAAATGTGTGATTTTGTGTTGGTATGTTCCAGTAATATTGTACCCATAATTTGTATTATTTATCTTGTTGGATAGTGGGTTCAGAGCAAGGCAGAACCAGAAAGGACTTAATGAGTCACCTTTGTATATTCCACACTTAGTCTGTATTAGCTGTGATGTGATATTATTTGAATTTGTTTGCATGTTAAGTGTGATTTTCCAATTTTTCATTACTATGTTTAGGAACTGTATCAATTTAGGATCTACTTTGTATATTTCCAATATTTGTAGTAACCATGAGTGGGATACGCTATCAAAAGCTTTTTGGTAATCAATGTATGCGTAGTGTAGCGACCTTTGTTTAGTTTTAGCTTGATATGTCACCTCTGCATCTATTATCAGTTGCTCTTTACATCCTCGTGCTCCTTCGCAACAGCCTTTTTGTTCTTCATTAATAATTTTGTTCTGTGCTGTATGTGTCATTAATTTCTGTGTAATGACTGAAGTTAATTTTTTGTATATTGTTGGCAGGCATGTTATGGGGTGATATTTAGCTGGGTTTGCTGTGTCTGCTTGATCGTTAGGTTTCATATAAGTTATTCCATGTGTAAGTGTATCAGGGAATGTGTATGGGTCTGCAATGTAGCTGTTAAATAATTTAGTTAGATGGGAATGTGTTGAGGTGAACTTCTTTAGCCAGAAATTTGCTATCTTATCTTTTCCAGGGACTTTCCAATTGTGAGTAGAATTAATTACTCAGGTGACTTCATGTTGCAAAATTATCACTTCAGGCATTAGTGGTATCATCCTGTATGTGTCTGTTTCTGCTTGTATCCACCTTGCATGCCTGTCATGTTGTACCGGGTTTGACCATATGTTGCTCCAGAAGTGTTCCATGTCTGTTATGTTTGGTGGATTGTCTATTTTAATGTATGTGTTATCTATTGTCTGGTAAAATTTCTTTTGGTTTGTGTTGAATGGTTGGTTTTGTTTCCTTCTAATTTTCACTTTTTTGTATTTTCTAAGTCGTTTGGCCAATGCTTGTAATTTCTGCTTCTTTTCATCTAATTGCTCTATCACTTCTTGTTGTGAGATTTTACCTAACCTTTTTCGTTTTTTGTCTGATATTTCATTTCTTATAAATTGTGTTAGCTGTCCGATGTCTTTTCTCAGTTATTCTATTCTGATTTGTAGCCTGTTTTGCCATGCTGGTTTTGTGGGTTTCGTCTGTGTGTTGGTTGGTTCTGATATCTGCCTAATGTGTATATTTAGTGTAGTGAGTGCTCCTATATAAACTAGTAGTTGTAACTCTTCCATAGTTGTATTTTCATTTATTTTGTTGTGTATGATTGTGTTGATAGCTGTTTCGACTTGTGGGTTATTTGGTGGTCTATGCAAGAATAGTCTAATGACTGTATTTGTGTCTTTGTATTCTATAAATGTCGGCTGAAATTTTTCTTCTATATCTAACATGTGTGTCACTTTGTGTTCTATTTGTGCTTGTTCTGGTGACTGTCTTAAGATTTCATTTTCCTCTGATTGTTTAATTAATGCATGTTGTCTCTTTTTGTTTGCTCTGGGATGTTTGAGTCCATACTGTATTTTAGTCTTCTTGTGTTTGCACATTATTTTGTTCCAGTATTTGTTGTACTTGTTGGCCGATGTTTTCTAATTCTGACTGGGGTATCCTGTTATTTTTTATTATTACACGGATCTGATCAGCTAGTCGTTGTTCTGTTAAAAATTTTAATTCTGGGTATCTGGTAATAAATGTTGTGTATACTTGTGATGTGTATCCAGTTGTGTTGGTTCCTAAGTTTGTTGCTTGGTAATAAGAGAACATGAGGTGTCGGTTAACTTTATCTGACCATCTCATCCTCTGTCTTTGTTTTCCTTCTAGAGTGTTTGCAGGAAACATATCCTGCAAGACACCTCTATTTGGATTTAAATCATTTTCCGTGTGGCTAGCAGTGTCGTTACCATTGTGGACGGGCATAGGGTTCAAGTGTCATCCCCGACCATGACAGCACTTGTCTGAGGCTTCATTAGTTCTGTCCTGAACCAATTAATCACACTAAAAGGGGGGTTAGCCCTATTGTTCTTTTCGTCGCCTTTTATGACTGGCAGAACATACCGGAGTCCTATTCTTTTCCCAGGCCTCCACGGGGTTTATTATTATTATTATTATTATTATTATTATTATTATTATTATTGTTATTATTACTATTACTCATCATCTTAAGGGAAGATAACAAACACTTGCAGCTATTATGGCATTCACGTTAAGAGTAATTTGGAATCTTAGTGACTAAAGAAATTTTAACTACAAGTATTTTCCCAGCCATAGAAGGAGAGAGGGTAGTACAGAGTTTCTGTCATCAGACCATCTATTGGTGTTCAGGGTTGATTCACAGTTCTCCCTTTAGTTTTCTCAGAGTAAGTTGCATATGCTTAAATTGTATAAACAGTAAACCATATTCTAATATACTGCTTATTTCCATCTCAGAATATCAAAAAACTTTTGGAAGAGATGAGCTTGTTAGCTGCCACAAGAAACAGACATGGAGAAATACTACCGTAGTATCAGCATAGACAAAATCTATAAGAATGTGTAGCAAAGCAAACTGAGACCCATTCCCATTTTATTTTGTTATTTGCTTCCTTAAATGTTTACTTTTTTCTCAATTGTCATTAGTGCTAGTCAGAGATGTTCCATTAGATAAAACTGTCATTCTGTAATTCCAGTTATAAGTCCTGGCCCAAATTTGCTAAATTAGATTAGTCAGAATAATTTCCTAAATAATTTGAACCATTTCAAGTAACTAGTTTTGCAAAAGATCAGTTCAGTTAACTAACAGTAATCATTTCCTATTCCACTCATGTTGTTGACATGTAAACAGATGTACTTACCATGTTACTGCTCAAGTTAGGAAAATAACCAATAGAACTCCTTAAAGTATACATGTTGCTAATTTTCAAAACATGGTGGGAAAATCAGCACTTAATTCGTTTCTGGCTAATTAACACTTTTATGTATGGTATTGTTTATTTAGCTATTTTGGCATTTTTTGTCAACAGAAGGCTTATTTCAGTCAAAACTCTTATTGTAACATAAAGTTGAGGCCAAAACTAATTTTTCTGCACTATTCAATCAACTTAGGACGTAAAGCTCTAACTGTAACAATTCTGGATTTTCCACGACCAATACGAGACTGGAATAAAAGGGGGAACCGATAGAGGTACACAAGGTACCCTCCGCCACACACTGTCAGGTGGCTTGCGGAGTATGGATGTAGTTGTAGAATATTTTTATTGCAAATTATTGAAATTACATATTTATCAAAGTGAAATTTTACTAACCATTTTTGCAAAGCTATAAAATAATCGGGCTTGAAGCCATTTTAAGTCAGTGTGTTCTGAGATTTCGTGTATGGAACTCAAGTCAGTCAAAAGAGTCATAATGTACTTGTGCAATAATGTGTTTAACTTAATATGAAACCAGACTGTGAACTATAACTGTTAATAACATATGCAGATTAACTTGAATATGAAAGGCAGTCACTGCCTAGATTCATGGAACCCATGTCAATCAGAACTGTAATGTGATAGCACAATGATGTGTTATTGTGAATAAAAAGACAGACAGTGAAGTAGGACAATTTACAATGATTGCTGATTAACTTTAATATAGAAGTGCTATGCGTATTGTTCATCTGAGTGAGACTGTTGTTGATTGGATAGATTATGCTGCACAGTGACTATTGCCGTATACCTGTTAAATGAGGCTTAATTATGTAATTAAGACATGGGCTTGCCATAACTAATTCAGTGTGGGGCTTTGAAGCTTATGGCATAAAACCTTTGAAGTCAAATATGTTTGTGTTGGACCAATCAAAAACTTAACTGGAGTTGCACAGCAGTAAAAGGAAGTAAAGAAAAAATAGTAGGAGAACATGGATAAGGGGAAAGAATTGAAGGATGAAACCACCAGTACAATTCTGGAAAAAGCACTACTTGATCATTGAAACCTAGAACATTTCCAAGAACAAACGTACTCTGGCCATGATTTATTAGTTATGAAATGTAGATTTCAGCTGAAAAATCTACAGAAAGCAAGGAATGTAAAGACATGATTCCTGAGTAAATGAAACAACTGGAGGCTGTTGAGGGTTTAAATGGAAGCAATAGGCAACTGCAAAGCTATAGAAAGAAAGGAATGTAATGAGATTATTCCTGAGTAAATTAAAAAAACTGGAAGTTGTTGAGGGTTTCAATGGAAGCAACAGTCAACACCTGGCTTAAATAGATCTGAAGATGAATGTTACCTTTGAGAAATTAAACAGTGAACACAGCAAAGGAACAACTACACAAAAAGACACAGTCCAGCAGAAATTCTTGAATAACACAGGGGATATTGAATTTTACTGATGACCACTTAGTTGTGATATGAAATGAAATGACCACATAGGGTCAGGGTCGTGGGCAAAGCAGTAGACTTCATTTTACTGGCAGAATTTTGGGGAAGTGCAATCAGTCTAAAAGGAGATTGCTTACAAATTACTTATGCAACCAGTTCTAGAAAAGTTGCTCAAGTGTGTGGGACCTGCACCATATAGGACTAACAGGGGATACAGAACATATACAGCAAAGGGCAGCATGAATGGTCACAGGTTTGTTTGATCTGTGTGAGTGTGTTACAGAGATAACAAAGAAACAGAACTCAAAGATCTTAAATATTGACATAAAATATACTGGGAAGTCTATTAACCAAGTTTCAAGAACCAGCTTTAAATGATGACAGCAGAAATATACGACAATCCCCTATGTATCATTCACACAGGGTTTGTTGGGGAAAGATTAGAATAAATACTGCCTGCACAGAGGCATTCACATAGTCATTCTTCCAGTGTGCCATGCACGAGTGAAACAGAAAGGAATACTAATAATTGGTACAATGGGATGTGCCCTATGCCATGCACCTCATAGTGGTTTCCTGAGTTGTAGATGTAGATATAGATGTAGAAAGGAGAAAGTACAGAAATGCAGTAAAGGAAGAAATCAAAACATACAAAAAAAAAAAAGTGTTTTAAAGAATGTGCACAATCACAAAGTATGGATGGCTAAGGGAGAAATATAAAGCAATAAAAGAATAAATGTATATAGCAAACATAGATGCTGCATATAGAAAAATTAAAGACATCTTTAGAGAACAGAGAAGTAGGTATATAAACTTCAAAAGCTCAGATGGCAACCACATAGCAAGCAATGGAGAGAAAGCTCAGTTGAACGGACTGTATCAACAAACTACAGAAAGGAAAGAAATTTGGAGACAATATTATGGAAAAAGAGGAGGAAGAGGATGAAGATCAAATGACAGATGCAATATTGAGGAAAGAATTTGACAGAGAATTGAATGACCCAAGTTGAAACAAGGTAACTTGAATGAGGTGAAATTTTATCATAATTGTTAAGATCCTTTGGACAACCAAACATGACAAATCTCTTCAACCTGGAATACTGAATATATGAGACTGGCAAGTACACAGGGACTTCAAGGACAATATAACAACCCAGTACGAAAGAAGGTAGGTGCTGACACATGTAAACATCACCAAATCATCAGTTTAATAAGTCATGACTGCAGATTACTAAAATGAAGTATTTATAGAAGAATGGAAAAACTGATGGAGGCCAAATCTGGGACAATTAGTTTGGGTTCCAGGGAAATATAGGAATAGGAGGGGCAGTACTTACTCTATTACTTATCCTAAAAGATTGGCTGAAGAAATGAAAACCTAAATTGATAGCATTTATAGAATTAGAGAAAGCTTTTGACAATGTTGACTGCACTAAACTCTTTGAAAATACAGAAAGCAAAATGTTACATACACTTGTACAAAAACCAAACAGCTGTTGTAAGAGTCAGTGGACATAAAAGGCAAGCTGTAGTTGAAAAGGCCGTGTGACTTTGTTGTAGCGTATCCTCCATATTATTCGATCCATACACTGAGCCAGAAGTAAAGGAAACCAAACAGGAAGTTGGAAATGGAATTGAAATTCAGGGAGATGAAATAAACATTTTGAAGTTTGCTGATAACATTGTAAAACAGTCACTGACAGCAGTGGGCTTCAAAGTTCATCTGAACAGTGTTTTGAAAAGAGGTTGTAACATGAAAATCAGTGAAAGTAATAGACAAGAAATGTGGTAAAATTTATTCAGGTGATGCTGAGAGAACTGTATTAGGAAATGAGACACTGAAAGTAGCAGATGAGGTTTGATATTTGGGTAGCAAGATAACTGATGGTAACTGAAGTAGAGAGGATAAAACTGCAGACTGGCAATAGCAAGAAAAGTTTTTCCAAAAAAACAGAAATATGTTAACACTGAATATAAATTTAAGTGTTAAGAATACTTTTATGAAAGTATCTGTCTGAATTGTTGCCTTATATGTAAATAAAACATGGAAGACAAAGAAGAGAACAGAAGCTTTTAAAATTTGGTGCCACAAAAGAATATTGAAAATGGGATTACTAGATTGCGTGACAAACGAAAATTACATAGGAATTAAAAGAGATTTTTGTGATAAATTGACTAAAAGAAGGAATAAGTTGGTAGCACATATCTCAAATTATCAAGAAATAGCTAATTTGGTAATGGGGGTAAGTGAATGGGTACAGGTTAGGGCAGATAGGTGTATAAAATTTGCAGGGGGAGTCCAAGACTTGACTACAGTAAGCAGGTTCAAATAGATGTAGGTTGCACTAGCTATGCTGAAATGAAGAGATTGCAAAATTTTTATTCATATGACCAGTTTCAGTTCATCTAAAACCATCTTCAGAACTGATATTTCGGTTACAGTAGTAACCCGTCCAAATCCAGCAACTTTCACAATCTGCGTCACATAAAATGAACCATCTGAAGATGGTTCTAGATGAATTGAAACCAGTCATATGAATAAAAAAATTGCAATCAAGACATAATATAAGTAACATTGTAAAATAACTGATTGATGCTATCCTATCAGACATTATGTCTGTTTTTGCAAAATAAAGAGACTTGCACAGGATAGACAAGTCTGGAGAGATACATCAAAATAGTCTTTGGACCAAAAATTACAACATCAAGAAAGATTTTAAGACTATGTTAATAAAAGAAACTGTAAAAGAACAGTAGCTATCACCTACCTTGGGTCCTTTAGGTCCTGGGAGACCTGGAAGTCCATCTGCTCCAGGAGGACCCTCATCACCTGGTGGACCTAGAGGCCCTGGAAGACCTTTCATGCCTTTTATCCCCTTGTCAGGCTGAATTTGAGACTGAGGTGGGTAAATCAATGTTCCTTGTTCACCCTTAGGTCCAGGGACTCCCTGCATACCTGACAACAACGTATCAGAACAGTTAATTAAACTCAAAAATATTGTCAGTGGAATGCACAAATGTTACAACTCCTGATACAATAGCAAACATTCCAGATTTGGTATTCATCTGTACTGCATGCACAAACAAGCATATATACACAGATAAATAGAGAAAGATACATGTAAGTATGTATTCATCAAATGCCATTTCAATCCAAGCCATCATGATCACTATCATAATCATCAACCTGTTAATGCTTGCTAAAGGGCTCATCTAGACTTTTTCCGGCCTTATGGTTTTCAGCTATATGCAAATGTTGTTCTGTCATGTTTTAAATGGTCCTCAAGTGACCTTTCGTAAGGTCACCACCTCAGTTTTTTTCCTTATTTCTTGGAGTCCAGCAATGAAATTCTTTGGTCCACCTAAGATCCATTCACCATGCTTCATGTCCCACCACCTCCATTTAATTTTTCTTACAGTTGTAACAGCAACTTCTAGTCCAGTGTGTTCCCTAATTAATTTGTTTGTTTTCCAGTATCTCTCCTAGTAACTCTTTAACATGCATCTCCATGCATCCCCATTGCTTCCAAGCAAACCCAGTAGAAAAAAAAACCTGTTCAGAAAAAAATTGTACATATTCTGTAACTGATAATATTATTTCTATTTGTAAATATAGGTCAACTATGACAGTAGCGCCACAGGGTGCACACCACCTAGTGCCAACTAGTTCTCTTAAGCGGGAACAGCTGCCAGCCACTTCACGCTGCTGTTAGGAGCACACATGTTTAGGTGAAATCTTATTTTGGTGTGTGGACTTGTAAAACTTATGTCATTTTTGATATTATTTGACAACTTTGTTAAAGTTGTATGTTCACTTTGTATCAAAGGGTATGTATTACGTCTTAAATATCATGTTGTTATCTGGTGGTTTAGTATAGGGGCTCCATTTATACATGTGTGTAATTTTGCAGGATTGCAAATAAGTATTTGTCACCAGAAACATCCTGTGAGTATCATTTCACAATGAAACAGCCATTTTAAAGACATTTTTACTCTTTTCAGGCTCCAGACCTGGTGAATAAAGGACCTCCCTTTCACAAATCCAACTTGATATACACAAATTTGATGATCTACTTGCTCCATAAGCCTTGCCTCCCATGATTTGGATGATACCTTGTAAATATGAAATATAGAATGGCCACAGTAATTGTTGACATCCGTTATATCTCCCTTTTTGTGAAGAGGGTGAATCAGTGCTGTTTTCCATTCATCAGGTATTATTTCAGTTTTCCAGATAGTTTCCATGTCATGACATAGGGCATTAAAGGTGAATTCACCTCCATTTTTCAAGACTTCTGCTGTGATTGAGTCTTCTCTGGTGGCTTTTTAGTTTTACAGTTCTGCACAATTACCCTTTTACATTCATCAGTAATAGGGGAGAATTGTTTATTTGCTCTGGAACTATTCTTGGCCATTTTTCTCTGGATTCTTCACAGTTTAGCAAAACTTGGTGGTTTTTAATGCAGCCTGAAGACCCTGTAAAAGTTCCTGTTGTTGTTCCTTTTGAATTCTGACTCAATGTTCTTACTTTTTGTCTGTGAGTCTAGGTTCCTTGTCCTTATGGAGCACGTTTGCAGTCTGCTTCTGTACTTCTTTGTACTGTGAGAATTTATCTTCTTTTTTGTCTGTGTTCTAAGCTTTGCAGGCCATTGATCTTTGGTCAGCTATCTTAACACGGTCATCAGTGCACCATGAGTATTTACACCTCTTTCATAATAGTACTATATCTTTTGCAGTATGTATCATATTTTGCTGTACATCCTGGCAGGTATCTGTTTTTCTTTGTTGTAACAGCTCCTGGAAATTAGCTTTATTTTGCTTCAGCTTGTCAGAATTGATTCTTACAACTTTCTTCCAAGGCAGTTGTTTCTTATTTAATGGAAGAAGTCTAAATTTCATTTGGGCCAGGGAGTGATCTGAGTAAAGATTGGCTCCTTTCCTCACTTCTATGTTCATAATTTCCCTAACATTTCGTTTTGATACTATGATGTTGTCCAACTGGAATTCGTCAAAATCTTTTCATGGAAAGTGCCATGTATTCTTTTTGCTGATATGTCTCTTGAAATAAGTAGGCATAAGTTTAAGATCAAAGGCATCACACAGCTCAATAAATCTTCTGTCACTTATTTATTCTATTGCCCACAGGGTAGTTGCCAACCTTTCCAATTTGCACATCAAAACAATTTTGACACCGTCAGATAAAGTTCTTTGTAATTCATTCTTTACCTGGGCCTCAAACATGTCTACTTATTCAGGGTTTCTTTGGCTGTCTTTATGTGTTGTGAGCACTGAAAAATGTACACTTTTTCTTTGGACATTTGAATGTGAGCATAGAGTGTTTACAGGAAGGTGAGCTAAGTTTTGGAGACAAGTATTTGTTCGAAAACACAGAATGATTTGCTGAGCTGTTGTAGATTTGCTCCAATCCTTTACACAGATTTCCATTTGAATATTCTGAAATTCCCTGAATAATGGTGCTTGAATCTGTAAATCATGCCTCCTGTAATTTAAGATCAAAATTTTTGGGTTATACCTCATCTACAGCATCCCCCCTCCCCCAAATTCTAAGTAGAGATCATATCTTGGTTGCTCCAAGGTAGTGATGGTTCTTAGTTCATAGATTAGACCTGGTTGCATTGACTAGAGTGTTAGTCTGATTTTCATTGCTTGAAGTGTTTCCAGATGGCTCTGGTACAGGCTCCCCAGAATCCTATCAGTCTTTCTCGAGGTTTGCTTAGTACTATTGTAGCTTTACAATTAACACTAAATACATACCAGCACTGCCAGGCATTCCAGCAATTCCAGGTGGCCCAGGAGCACCAGGCTTGCCCTTTGGTCCTTTAAGACCCCGGGGGCCAGGAAGACCAGGGAAACCTGGAGACCCTGGTATACCATTCAGACCAGAATCACCTCTTTCTCCTTTTGGACCAGGCAGACCTGTAAAATAGTTTAAAACTTATATTAATGACCATCTACTGAAGCTATTGGAGTAAATTTAGTATCAAAAGAAGATGCAAAAAGACAGTAAGCCTTCTGCATCCTAAAAATACTTTTTTCCTTTTAATCTGCAGGTTATCCATTGAAGCTACTGGTGCAAATTTATTATAAAAGGAAGACGCATAAGGACAGTAAACCTGGTGCAACCTACAAATAATTTTCAATTTTATGATTATGTTACACTTCTTTACCAACTTCAGGTTTTAATCTTCTGATGCCACAGCAACAACTTCTACTCACTACCAAATTCCACTTTCTTGTCTCAATATATTCAGCTTTCTTCAAATCTAAACATATACATTTCTAAATAAGTAATACAAACATTAACAAGTAACACTGTTATAGAAATGAGAAGTACCTGGTGAGCAGACACCACAATCTTCTCCTCTTTCTCCCTTAGGTCCTTCTATTCCATCGAGACCTGCATACCCTGGTCGACCGTCGGGACCGGGAAGACCTGGTGGACCTGCTTCTCCCGGAGGACCACGAATGGGAACACCTATACCCGGCAGTCCTTTTGGACCTGTCATCAGAATTTAAAATATTTTACTTTCATTTATTCAAATAAATGTGCAGTATTTTGACAGTGATATAACTGCGTATCTTTTACAGTGTTGGCTTATAGAGGTTAATGTTACACTTCAAGACACATTACAGTAGGTGGTAATAAAAATATGAAAATAGCTTCATATTAATAATCTGTAGTCAAGAGTTTTGAAACACTTTTACATACAATCTAAATTTCTGTTATACTGTTAATTTCAATAAAATGCAGTATTTGCCTTGTGGTCCTGGATCTCCTCTATCACCAGGCTGTCCTGAGACTCCTGGTATTCCAGGGAAGCCATCAGGTCCTGGGGGACCCATGATGCTGGGACCTGGAAAGCCTTTCTCTCCCAAGATACCTTTTGGTCCAGGTAGACCTGGGGCTCCTGGCAAGCCAGGTGGTCCAGGATATCCTGAAATAAACATTAATAACTAGTTTAAATCAAACAATGGAAATTCCAGGATAGAATAACAACAATATGGAAAGGATAGACTGCTCCTCACCAGATAGAGGAGGCAATGAGTTGCATACAGTCACAATGAAAAAGAATGTGTTCCATACACCCAAATGCTACAAATATTCAGATTTTGAACTAAGTCAATCATCAGACATTAAAAAAGAACTCATCACACACCTTCACACAACCACAACACAACACACATGGACACTGTTGTCTCAAGATGCTAAGGTTACACTAATAATTAGTTTTTTTTCCTTTTCTTACTTTATTTTATGACCCCTTGGAATATAGCTTTTCATATCAGTTGCAATTTCAAATATCTTCAAAAGTTAACTCAGAGGTTCAAATGAATTTGAAGGTAGCAGCAACAAAATTAAGAGGAGCTTAATTTATAGCAGTGAAGAGAGTAAGAATTGGATAGAGATATATTCAGTTTTGCTCATAGCCAATACCTGGCTTTATTCTACAACAAATTAAAACCAAAAGAAATAAGACAGAAAGTAATAGTGCACCATTTGCAGCACAATAATAAAATCTGTTTTCAGCACTGTTCATGTCTCTGCACAAGTGTTGCATCGAATGGAGTTCTGTAAATTGTAACATATAGCCAGATAACAAACATTATGTGTGGTTTGTACCAAGACTGTCTAGGAGGCAACCACAAAATCTTTGAGAGGCATATGAGAAGAAACATGCAAAAATTGGGTAGGCCAGTAGTTTTTGCATCAGTTTTTCAAAGGTTTTGATATATCCTCCTTAATTTTGATTTAACTCTCCCTGTTCAAACCTCATTTCTTCAAAATATATTCCAGTTATTTCATCTAATATTTTTTCTGAAGTCTCACTATTTTGCAGAGGTGCTGTTATCTACAAATGTTTGCACTTGTGCCTGTGCATTTACTTCCAGTTTTTATGCTTTTACAGTATAGCCACCTTGTTTACTGTTCCAGCATTTCCACAAGCAACAGCTATGTTAAAATGTTCTGGTACACTTACATTTAATTTGATTCTGCCTATTTTGACTTCCTGCTTCTACATGTTTTACGTATATATACTGCAAATCACACATTTGACTTTTGTTGCATCCCTATACTCCCCAGAATTCTGAACATCTTATTACTATATAAATCATCTATTATCTTCTTTATATCCCTACATGCAATCAAGGTAATATGATTTTTCCTAACCATTCCATTTAGTAGCAATGTATCCTCATAATTGCTTCTTCTGTAGCTGTATTTTTTCTGAAATCATGCTGTTCATCATACAATACCTTCAAATTCACGTTTCTTATGCTATTTCTATGAACAGGAAAATATTGAGTAAAAAAAAAAAAAAAAAAAAGGCTCAAAATCTGCAGTTTTCAGTGATATAATGTGCCATTAGTGGTTATAACAAAACATCACAAAATTTGGCATTTTTCCCTGTTTTCGCATGAAAAAGTTATAAATCTGAGTGGAGTGGTTTACTAATATTGGTAACTGATAGTTACTGAATGCTGAAACTGGATTTTTGACTCTTTTTCTCAACACTGAGAATTGTGTATAACCTTACAATGACAGTTGATTGCTCACGTAAAGAACTATAGCTCCAGATGTGTTGTCCAATGGAAATATCCTACATTCAGTGATTCCTATTCCAGTAACAGTTTCAGTCTCTGATGTGACATTTCCCAAACTTTTTGCACAATCTATCAAACAATTTTTGTGAGATCTTTAATGCAGTGCATGAATCAAGCTACATATTTTCATATTATATATGTATATATATGAAAAACACCAAATTTGGCACTTTAGCTGTGCTAACACATAAATCACTATGGTGTCTGATCATCTTCCAACCAAATCTAGATGTCACTCTACAAAACAGATCATGAAGTTACCACAAACTCCGTTCACAAAATAGTAAAAATAATACTGAATAAATATTGAAAAAAAATTCTCACTGTACTGCATTACTATCAGAACGACATTTGCTGAATGATGTCTCATGTCCTGTGCTCTTAATGACTGAATGGAAGGGCACCATGTTAGTTTATGTGTTTGCGAAGCTTAAGTTCTATATTTAGTAATTTTTTAATTTAGACTAGTGTGTTCCAGAAATATGTACTTTAACTGATAAACCACATTAAAGATCTCCCCAAATCAATTTTTAGTACAATTTGTTGTGTAAAAATATTGGAACATCTTATCTCATCAAATAAACTTATCGCCACATTCCAAGTTAAACTGAAGTTTTCTTCATTATTGTAGAAAAATTATTTTTTTGTAATTAAACCAATGACATTTATGAAAATATGAAGTGAAAATATGAAGTGAAAAATACTTCAGGCAGATGTGACAGAAACACTGAAACGCATTGCATTGCACCTTCAAACCAGGTAACAACTCTTATGGCAACATATCAGCATGATCTATGTTCACAATTCTGGTTCATCTTTCAGCCATGGGATGATAATGAACACTGTAAAGGATTTAAAAAATTTTTTAAATTGATTTATTTTTTATTAACTATCGCTACCAGTCACAAAATTTGTTAACTAATGTATTATTTATTTATTGTTGACATGTTTTGAGGGAATACCTCATTGTCAGGCTAAATGGCATTACAAAAACAATTTCACAATAAGATCATACAGATGTTACACAGTCTTTTCATAACTGCTGTGATAAAACCTAGTAAGAGGCGATGTCACTTTGTTAAGCTGGACTGATGTTTGCATGTTTTGTAACAGTCATTCACTTTGTTCTTAATGAGAAGATTGTGTAACATCTGTATGATCTTCTTGTGAAATTGTTTTTGTACTGCCATTTAGCCTGAGGATGAGGTATTCCCTCGAAACATGTCACACAATAAATAAATAATACATTAGTTAACAAATTTTGTGACTGGTAGTAGTAGTTTATAAAAATAAAAAAAAAACCTTGAGACAGTCACGGTCAAAAAATAGTCAAAATGGCTTCAAATAATGAACTCTGTTAATAAGATACTGCAACAAGAATTCATCATCATCCATTTTCTGCTATACCAGCAGGTCCTTCGCCTCTTCATTTTCTGCGATTCATTGCTTCCTTCTTAAGGCTGCTGTATGTTGTACCATCCATCACGTCATCCAGTATCTGAAATCTCTTGCTTCCTCACTTCCTTTTCCCTTCTACATAACCTTCTAAAACTGTTTTTTATCAGTCCATCATTCTTTCTTAATATATGCCCAATCCAATTTCTTTTTCTTCTTTTTATTACATCTAGTAACTGTCTTTTCTCTCCCATTCTTCTCAGTGCCTCTTCATTTTTTACTCTGCCCATCTAACTTATTCTTTCCATCCTCCGCCATGTCCACTTCTCAAAAGCCTCCAGCCTTTCTCTGTCTTTCTTCCTCAAAGTCCACGTTACAGTGCCATGCAGAAGAACACTCGATACAAAACATTTTATGAGACTTTTCTCAGTTCTCTGTCCAGAGAATTGTGTGTACCTAAATGTCAAGTCTCGACTTTGTAAGACATTCTGAAGGAATACAAATCCCTTTGTAATTTATTGGGAAAGCTGCTGTCCATGTCGCCAGGATATGTGGACAATGTCAAATGCCTGGTGGCATGCTGAAGCCAGATTGCTTTCCATTTCAGATTAAGACCCCATGCAGATGTTTTCACACTATAGTGAAATACTGACAGAACAGCAAAATATTGTCTTAGAAAGTTATGACAGTGCTTTTTTTAAACAGTGTATGGTTGCAAAGTTATTTTTCTATAGTTGATTAGTTTTAATAGGTTTGACAGAAATGATTTCTTCCTTTAAATAATATAAATAAATGTGATCTGGTGTGTCAGTAAATATACTGTAATTCATGTGCAGATTCTGATCTTGAAGACAACACTTAAAAATGAAATAAGACAAAAATAAAGAGTGAGCATTACTTCACAAAAAATATGTCAGAACTTAATACCAGAACTGTCAAAATATAATAGCAAAATTGGCAAAAAATAAAACTAAAATAGTCGAATAATAACACTGAAACTGGCAAAAAAACGAAATTGGCCAATAATCAGGTTTTTTTTTTCCTTTCCCTAGTTATTTCACATATTATTCTACTCAACACAATGGGTATTAAGCTGCTTATGAAATAGGCTTCAAATTTATCACTTTGTGTTTTCTTCAGCAGTGTGGTCTTAAATGCTTTTCTATCTTTGATAATATAACTCTTGTTTCAGAATTTCATTGATTGAAAATGAACTGTGCTTTGCTTCATAACTTCCGCTGTTTCCCACTTCTAAGTAGAAAGATGGCAGTTTGTTGACTAATTTATTTACTTGCTCGGTACCACACTATACTGGATATGGTGATATTCAGTCCAGTTGAATGTAATTAAATCAGTAATTTTACATTTAATTGTGTGGTTAAGCAACTACACAAACTTTTACAAGTAAGTGCTTCTATAATGAAATTTGTGGTAAAGTGGAAACTGTAAGTATTTTCAGAATATAATTAAGACTGTACTTGAAATTACAGAGTATAATCTTGTTGGCAATTTGTCAAAAATATTTTTAGGCCACAGTGTCTAAATGTCAGTGCAACTGAGACCTGCCATTTCAATGTATGTGTCAGTGCAAATGTTATCAAATTGACAGGAACCTCAGAGTTGTGACAGCTTGTAACCTATATAGTTGAGACCCAGACAGCTCACATTTCCTTTAGACTCATCGACAGTCAGATTCATTCTTTTTTTTAATCTTCATTAGATCACAAATTCACTACCTCCAATCAATCTTTAATGTGGCATATGCTTTTTGTGTCCTTCAGTTGCATTTTCTGTGATATCACATTCTACCTGACATGATGTATTGATTCCAGAATGAAATTTTCAGTTTTCATTGGAGTGTGCACTGACATGGAACGTCCTTGCAGATTAAAACTGTGTAACAGACAGAGACTCAAACTCGGGACCTTTGCCTTTCGCAGGCAAGTGTTCCACCATCGGTAGAGCACTTGCTCGTAAAGGCAAAGGTCCCATGTTCGAGACTTGGTCTGGCACATAGTTTTACTCTCCCAGAACTTTCATAATATAATGACATCATAATTCTCTGGTATCCCACTTTCATTTTGCATTGCTACCAACACTCAAAGTACTTGATTTAAATGCCTCACAGGTAAAGGAAAATTTACCAGGCAAATGGCTCAACTATCATGTCAGAGATGTAAGCATAATATTACAATATGGCAGTTCCCTCAAAAAGTTTTCCTTCATAATATATACCAGGAAAAATTGAAGAAAGATGTTGACCAGTTCAGAGGACCACAGCAAATCTCTGACATGACCCATGATGAATCTGTTTCTCAACAGTAGGGGTTTCACCAACTTTGTATTTAGCCATTGCCTGTTCCTTTTCAGAGGCAGAACTTATCATATTACTGCATGTGGCGGTGTGCCACACTGAAAGCATCCCTAGGCAGCTGTCTCAAAGTTCCACTGTTATTGAAAAGAGCTTTATTAACACCACCCCGCCTAAAAATGGCACACTGGCATGGTGTTGGAAGGAGGCTCATTACAGTAGTGTCCTGCCACAATTTGAAAAAGAAAAAGATAAAAGCACAAATTCATGCAACACACACCAAAAAAAATTTTCAAAATAGCAAGCACAGTTCACTGTGGGCTATGAAAAGTGATGTGGGCATATTAGTCCAAAATTACCATCATCCCCTCGTTCTCCTTTAATGGATATTCCTCTGGCACCTCTGGGTCCTGGTAACCCTGCTGAACCTGGTGGCCCAGGGGGACCAATTGTTCCAGAGATTCCATCTTCTCCTGGAATACCAGATGTTCCTTTTGCTCCAGGAGGTCCTGCAAGAAAATGATGCCCCATGAAACAATAACACCATAAAATTCAGGTTCATACACAACCACACAATATATACTGACAGGCCAAAAGTCATGAGAAGGTATTCATAATTGGTAGTCAGTTGCTGAAATCTATGTGATTCATATATCTTCATACACTCATGGTAGAAATGGGTTCCTGTCACCCCACATTCACATAAGGGTAATTTGACTTACAATATTATTACATGGCTCTGCAGAGGCAACAAGATGTCCACTGGACAAACACCTGGGTTTGTCCTATGCATTGGTTTACATAAGTGGATACATTGCCTCTGTGGTACTGAAGATCCAGATACTGCAGTCTTCATAAACCTAAAATTTTGTGTAATCTCTGATATGCTATGACGAATGCATCTTGCACCAGTTATCATCCCACATTCAAAGTCAGTAAATTTGTAACATGTTCCCATGTTCATTACACATTTGTCTGTATCAGAACTCTCAGATATCATCTCTATACTCATCCCATACACAACATCTACAGTTGAGTTGGTGTTAAGCTGATTCGCAAGAGTTGCAGTGGGCTGGAAACAGCAGCTTTGCATGCCTACCTCAATCAGCAACATACCACAATTTTGTAAACATCTCTGTGGCAATGCCTCAGTGCTGTCACAGCTCTGTAGACAGCTATTGTTTTTGCCTGCAGACATTTTTGCTTCGAAGCTGCAAGCTGGCAGCAGCACTACAACCTATCAGAGATCTTCTTATACCGTCTCAACTATACCTGCAACATTTGGGTATCATAGACAGCACATGTTCCAATGGGATAACCCTTCCCATGACTTTTGACTACTTAGCTTATGTAATGCTATTTCATTTCTTGAGAGATGTTATTACATTTGAAAACAATATATCTTTTAGCATGTAGTGTCTTAACTGAAAGAAATATGCTGTTTCAATACCAAGACTGATAATCACTTTAATGTAAATGAGTTACTGCTCAGTAGCATACACATGCTTCCACATACTTCTTGGTGGATTATTTTGTGGATCCATCAGTACTAAATATAATGCATCCCAACCAACCTAATGGTCCTTGAGGTCCCTGAACACCAAGTTTTCCATCTTCATCCAAGTTTGGGTCATAGATTCCTTGTGGTCCTTCTGGTCCCTGTTGTCCTGGTAGACCTATTTGTCCATCTTCACCTTGTGCTCCCTGAATTTATATTTTCAGATATTACAAATATCAAAATATGTACTTGTAAAACATGTTATATTAACACTGATGGTACTTTTGATTGAAAAGCACTTTAATAACAATAGGGTATGTACTTCTACCAACACACACTGACTTATTCATACATACTGTGATGACTTAATATATGGCACACATCCAAAATGACAGAACACAACACCAGAATGAATCTTGGGTTTTCTCACCTTTGGTCCATCTCTACCTGGTTCTCCAGCATAGCCAGGAGCTCCCTTCTGGCCTTTGGGGCCTGCCGGCCCTTCTGGCCCTTGGCGGCCTTGCTTTCCTCGTGGTCCATCTATACCTGGGTCACCCTTCATCCCTTTGAGACCTGCAACACCTGGTGGGCCCTGAAGGAGAAATAATGTCATTTGGGATATTGGTTAGCGTGGCAATTATTTTCTGCTTATTTGCTACAGTTGGCATTACTAATTGAAAATACTAGCAGAAATGGAAAACTGGTTTTCTATAACTGGGTTTGCTAGACAAACTCCACAGAGACCAATGGATATATTACAAACACAGGAATCCACTTCATGTGTTATCATAAAATTGTTAAAAATGTTAGTGGTTCTATTTAATCACTTTCATGTTTGCTTTTTATTATTATTATTATATTATTATTATTACAGTCATAACTAAAACTGAGCAAAATGTGGTTCAAAAACTACATGTTCTGGCTCAGTGAATGTGAGAAGTCTTCTAAAACCACCCTGCAATTGGCCAGTAGACAGACTTTTAAAAGCTTTGGACTGAACCAAGGCTGTCCTCCTCTCTCCAGATTGTCATACTATTATGCAATCAGGCTAAGTGGTCCGCATAATTCATAGTTCTATGACTGCATTTAACACTGTTAGCAGCTGATAGAGTTTAGAAGATTCCAACGCCTGGAGAGGACATCTTTTTGAGCTTGAAAATTTACACTTGTTTCCTTTCTTCTAGTGCACAAAATGTGGTTTTGTTCTGCCTGAAGCATTTGGACTGCAAGAGAGAGTTGTATTCTTCAGAGGCCACTGTAATAGGTTTGCCATATAAAAATGAATGTAAAAATTTTCAAGCCATCACAAGTATTTTTTGACCACAGACAAATGGCAAATTGCTATTGAGAATCTGCTGTGTTTTTGAGAGAGTTGGGGATGGATGACAAGCTCGTATACTGCTGCCACACTTACATTGTACTAGAATCTGTACTTCAGGGTGTTGCATCAGTCCCTGTCTGTAGCATGAAAATAACTGTACCAGGAAGAGACAGAGAAAAGACTGGTGACATTGTTTTAACACTGTTCTGTAAAAGTTCACATCCAGCTTGACTGCAGAATAGTGCCAAAACTGCCACTGCGCCAATGAATCAGCATAATTTATTGTGAATAGTGTGAAAACAAGAAAAAATCCAAAACAGGTAGTAACTGTTAAAGTCATAAAACTAATCCTCACCCCAGGCAATGTTAATCTGCAGTTTATCAATAGAAAGCCATCACTGCTAGAAATTCAAGTGAATTTTGTAATGAATTAAAACTCTGTACCTAGATTTCAGGTAGGGGCAAAAGCCCCCTTCTGCCTCCAAAATATCCACTTTCACCCAAAATTCACGTCTTAGATCATGTTAGCCAGTTGTTGTCATCACATTATGAAATTAAATAGTCTGGAAAGAGCTATTACTGTAAAACATTGTGAAAAATCTCTGTTTCCCATTGAAGAACGCTATTAAGAGATGAGGAGTTCCAAGTTCTATTTTCTTCAAATTATAATTATATCGTGACAGCTGCTATGAAATATTATGTAATTTGACCCATCAGGATTCTTCTGGCACTTCATGAATCATATGAAGGTTTATCAAGCACTTGTTTTAACAGGTTTGCTCACTAATAACCTGTTGAAAATCTTCCTTTTCTCTAAAGATTATTTTCATGCATATTTTAACAGGTTTGCTCACTAAGAACCCGTTTAAAATCTTTGTTTTCTCTAAAGATGACTTTCATGCATTTTTAACAGGTTTGCTCACTAAAAACCTGTTGAAAATCTCTTTTGTCTCTGCAGATGATTTTCTACTCAAAACTATCAGCCTTATAATATGGTTCCTTAAACCATACAATGAACTGCCAGTGTCTATGATGGTTCTGAGGACAGATGAATGTGGGTTTTCAGCCATAATTCATTCATCATGCACTTGGATGATGCGCACAAGTTGCTTCCCATATTTATGGCCAAGTTTTCTAAGATCGTAACTGCATTTTGTCAGACAAAAATTCTGTGGCAGCTGCTTAGTGCTACTGGTAAGCTTATTTCATGTAAAGAATATATGTTGCACTTTTTATTTCATGCAACACACTGAACATACTAATCACAACACTCATAGGTTATATCTGAACCGAAAAAAAAAATCTGCCATAAACTTCAAATTTGGTATTACACCTATTAGGAATACCTATTTGTTTTCCTTTTTGTCAACAGATCTATTAGATAATTAACTGAAAGTCAGGATGCATTGCAGCTTAATGATAGAAGACACTCTGCGATCAGTGGGGAAATCAAAGAGGCTCTCTCCTGACCCAGCATCAAATGTCATAGTAATATATTAATAGAGAAACCTGAAAAAATTTAGCTTTATGATCAGCTGGATATGTATCAGCAGTGTAGTTGATACGAAGCTGAAAATGGCACTGCTGACTGCTAGCTTGGCCCACATTGCTCTTGTTCCTGCATATAAATTTGGATTCACAAAGTCTGTTACACATCCCAAAAAGTTTCAGCCCTGGCATCTGCAGAAACTTATCTGGCGGAGGGGGAAACTGTAAATTAACATTTTTTATATAAATGAACTGGCCAGTTCTGAAATGTGCAACACCACAAGAACAATATTTTATAGGTGATGCAAAAAGTTATTATATCCCAGAGAATTGACAATTATTCGCTAATTTCCAGAAGTGTGACTTCTTCTATTATTTGGTGGAAGAGCTGATGAAGACACAATATAGATGTAAAGAACATTATATAGATATAGCACAACAAATAATTTATTATCATTATTAGTCAACTAATCATGTAAATATCTCCCAGAATGAAAATCGATGTTTTTGTGTCCAGTACTAAAACAGAAGTAATAAATACAATTTTTATACAAATCCTATGGTCCTCATGGTATCCCAGATAAGATCATTAAAGAAATTTCAAGCAAAATAGACACTCAGCTAACTAACATAATCAGTGTATCATTTAGTACAGAAACATTCCCTACAAACCAAAAACAGTCAGTACTGAACCCACTTCAAAACACAGATTGTACTACTGGTTACCCTCACTACTATCCAGCTGTCATAAAATAATTGGGTCATCCATGAGAGTTTGTCCAACTTCTGGAATAAAAATAAAATACTAGTCAATGCTCAAAATGGTTTCAGAGAAGCAAATCTACTCAAACAGCTCTCTTTGACTTATTGGAGAAAATCCAAGTTGCTACAGACTAGTGGTTCCCAATCTGGTGGCAATCACTCCCTGAGGTGTAAAATAAAATTTTATGAGGACTAAAAGCAAGAGAATTCGATTATGTTTGTCATAACACTAAATTATTTTAAAAGATCATTAGCATTAGCACTATTTCGTAACACTGTTAATCTCATTACATAAGTTCCCAATAATCACATTATTTTTCAAATACTAGCATTAAATCATGAAACAATTTTATGAACATCTTCTTCCTCTTATACTCCATCCAATTTGTACTTTGTACCATGCATGACTGACAATAAAATTGAGACATTTGTGTGGCATATGCTTAGTATCTGATGAAAATGTCTTCTCTGATTGCAGGTAGTTCCAGCAATGGACCAGAAATGTTTTCATTATTTACATCACAACTATAAATGAACTGACAGCACAACACAACAGTTAGTATGTAATGACTACTACACTGCTGTAGGGCCTAAACTTACTCTTATTATTATCATTATTAGTATTAGTCACAGTGATCAGACACAAAGCACTGGCAGTCTAAGGTCTTCCAATTTCTGCCAGATCAGAAGCAGGGAGTCCAGAAATCAACTAATTTACAAAGTATGGTGCATATTTTAAATATGGGCATAGGGTCTGTGTGAAGCAAGTGTCATGAGGGAGAGTAATGGTACTGAGGAAGCATGTTTTTTAACAAATGTGGACAGTTTTTCTGAGTCGGAGTTGTAGGTGGCACTCATGATGCTCTGAGAATTGCTAACTCATTGTATATAAAAGGGTTGTTGGGGAGGAGGGGGGGGGGATGGAAGGGTGAAGGTGGGAGAGGGGAGTGATACTAGCTAATATCTGACTGTAGTCAGGATTAATCGTCTCAGAAAGGTTGTGAATCGCTGCTATAGACAAGACGAATTAAACTGTGGGCTATTTCTAGACCTAGCTGAAGGCTCTCAAGTGGTTAATCTCTGTCAGGTGCATAGGGATTGATATAGAGATTATTGCATGGAGGCTAATAATAAGAAAAAAATATTGCTCAACTTTAGAGACATAAGAACAAAAGCCAGAAAAATTACAATGCTGGAAATAGGGGGATATAGTGCTGGACAAATGTCTAACACAAAGTTTTAATGTGTTTCGTTATACAATCCTTTAACATAGGAAAAATGTATTGAACTACTGAATAAAAGGTTAAGTACATGCTGTTATGTCTTAAGAATGCTTACGGGCTGCAGTGACATGTGAAATCAATGTTTTTGTGTATGATTACTGTGCGAATGTGCATAGCTAGTTACAGTATGTTTATTTTCTGAGGCAATGCAAGTTTTGTGAAACAATCAGTTAACATTCAAAAGCAAACAATAAGAGCAATGAATGGGGTTATCAATAAAAAATCTTGCAGGAACATTTGAAAGAATTTAAATTTTTGACTCTTTCAATTTCATACACTCTGTGTGTGCATTACCAGAATCATAGAGGGATTGTTCAGCATTTAAAGCCATATTCAAAATATGACACCAGAAGTGGGAATGATTTACATAGAAAAATACATAGCAAAGCCCTATACCAGAAAAATATAGCACATAAGCAAAAATATTATTCAATAGTACAAAAACATTACATATATTTCAGAAAGAGTTTAAAAAAGGTGATAATTGCAAGTAGTTTCTACATCAAGGAATATGTAAATTATTCACATTGTCACTTTTTTATGCTGTTTATATGTTTATGATGTCATTCATATGAAGAATATTTCTGTTGCAGCTACACTGTTATGTTTGCTTCAGTGACAATGAGTACTGTGAAGTCCTTGGAAGTGAGCTTGAATAAGAGGAATAATGACTGTGTATGTGAAGTTAAGTGTACAAAGTGATGCAAGTGGAGAACCATTATACAGGGAGAGAGAGTGAAAGAGGGAGTGTGTGAGAGAGAGAGGGACAGAGAGAGAATAAATAATAATAATTGTTATTATTATCACATAAATGAAAATGGCACATACTAACCCGATAGCCCTTGTCTCCAAATTGCCCCTTAATGCCTGGTTCTCCTGTTGGACCACGCCGTCCTTTGACACCCTTCTGGCCCTTGGCAACAACAGGATATCGCCCCGATGCCTTAGATGTGTCATTGAACATCGGTATGCCAGGCAGTCCCGGCTCCCCTTGGTCTCCTCGATCTCCCGGTCTCCCTCGACGACCAACTGTTGAATCACCATGATCTCCTGGTTGACCTACCAAACCTGGTAGGCCAGGAAATCCCTGCGCATATCACCAGTTTCCTGTTTTCATTCTGATTCATATTACAATAGTTACTACAGATTGTAAGATATAGTTTTGTTACTGACTGCTTGGAGACAGCAAAAGACATGTTTTCATACAGCTTTCTGAGTGCTAAGACTGGTGACTTGTCAAGTTTGCAAGCACATTTGCAGGAAAGGCAATGTTATGAGCACTTGGAACATATAAAAGAAGGGAGCCTGGAAGTAACATACTTCCACTGGACACTTCCCTTATTAAATTATTTTAAAACTACTGCAACCTGTACAATAAAGATTAAGAAAATGTTGTTATTAGATGCAGGTGAGTAATTTTGTAATTTCCAAAAACCATGTATATTGAACCAAAATGTATATCATCAAATACTGAATATTGCTCATGGTACTGATTCGATTACATACAGTACCAAATACAAGTTCAACTGTTCATCTTACCCTGGTGTGGCAAAACACATGTAACAGACAGAAATGTCCATACCCAAATTAAGTAGTGTTGCCTTCGAACAAAATGAAAGAAGCCAAAAAGTAAAATGCTTGTAATGTCTAGAGTAATCAAATAATTGGTAGTTTAAATATTACTATCATAAAATAATTAACACCAAGTATTTTTTTAATGTTGCTGAGGTTTTCACTGCCAATTATACACGTGCTGCCTGTTTATGCTTGTCTCTGGATCTTCAGCTTACTGATATTTAGTTGTTTTTCTTATGTTAAACTTGCTTGAGAGGCTAGAATCGACTGCACCCTGCACTGCAATCCAGCACTAGCAATGGAGTGTGAATCTTTGACAATGCTAGCAATTCATGCTGGCAACATTGCAAAAACCACTAAACAACTGTTGGCCAAAAATCCCAAGGTGAACACCAAACAGCAAGATGTCACCAAGTAAGTTATTGCAGGAAAGAAATACCGCTTGCAAGCTAATGGTAAACCACTTATTTTGTATCATATGAATGCAGCAACAAATTAGGATTGCGGTTGGCACTGTGACAGTGAAGCAGACAGCTTAGATAGCCCACTTAGTTGGAAGCCATCAGTTACCAGAAGAAATGCAATGGTTGTCCATTGGCAGAGTGGGTCAGATGAAACATTGGTTAAATATTCATCACTCTCATGTTCACAGATTCTAACAACACTTCTGCATCCAGAAGCTCGACTAAGTGTGATTAAGGTTAAGAAGAGCTTCAATAACCAATGTCCATCATTACACACCTTACACTGTGGTCTGCATTTCTTGCACACAAGATTGACTGGACAGTGTTTTAGGGTGCTAAACCAAACACAAGATGAGTAATACTATTATGTACTGTAATCTGAAGACTACACAATGGTGGTGTGCATGTAAGGCGACTGGCTGCATATGTATGGTCCACTGTTTGCATCAGCAGAAACGTTTTCAAATGGCTGCAAAGCAGAGAAAGCATACTTTCTTCACTGATGAATCCCAGTTTAGAAGCAGTGTTCTGACCTGGTGAAAATCCAAAACCCATTATTGTTCATCAAACAATAGTAAAATGGATGCCTTCATCTGAGGCAGTAGCTATGTATGGGGTGGTACATATTTAGGTGGATATGGGTGGACATACAGACTTTCCATATAACCAGACTGAATTGTGACTGAGCATGTACCTCATACTTACATACATACTTAAGTGAGGGCAATAAACAATGATTTCATCCTATGAAACAATTACACAAGCTTCTGCCAAAGACTTGATATCTTCAACAGCAAAACTGAGCACAGTATTTCAGTATTTGTGAAGAATCAGGTTTTAAATCCCTGTTTGGACATCGTGATTATTCAGAGTGTTCTCAAATTATTTGCCGTGATTACTTTAGTAGGAGGCACATATTGGCTCCTCCTTGCAGTTTTTATTGTTTATGAATGAGTATGCACATAAAATGTACCAAAATATTCACTGGAGATTTATCATTTGTGTAATACACCTTTTCGAGTTTACCTTTTGGGTTTAATTATTTATCATGAATAAATTTGTTACCATAAGTTTTATTCCATATTCACATTGTTGGCTTTGTCAACCCACAACCAAACTATCAGCTTCCAACCTATGCTAAACCTCAAGATACACTACATATTGGTCGATCACAAAAACCAGGATTTTGGAGGATATAGGTCACCACAACCAGGATTTCAGAATAATGGGAAAGGAATGTTACTACCACACCTGAGGTGGTTTGTCCAGTGAGGTTAGGACCATTATCTCTTCCAATCAATTAATATTCATCTCTAATGACTTACAAGACATCAGGATATTGATCTCCAACATACCTTCCTTCCCTTTCCAACAGCAAATAATTTACAACATGCTGCCACAGCTTGGTGTTCTTTTGCAGTCAATCCTTGGGTCAGTTTGCGACAACTTTTCTCGACTGTCTCTGACATGCTGGAGGCTTCTTTTTAGCTGATAGCACCAGCTGCAGCTATGTCCTTGTTCTCCATATATCTCCCTATGAGCTATTTCATATCTACTTTCTCTCTAACAAACTCTTACAGTAGTCTGATCTGTCTCAATATTTCCTTATTAATCATTTAGTCTGAGCAGCATATTTTAGGTACAGTAGGAAACCAAAATACAGTTAGTTTTCTTGCTGAATGCACTGCAGCAACGATGAAGAGTTATTGCTTGCTCCCTGCCTCTAGTCTGTGAGGGTTAAAATAAATGTGGACACACAGTATGGTACATTTTGTTTATAATTTTAATAGGACAGAGGCAGGAACATAACGTGTTTCAAGATGGTGAAAGTAGGAGAAGGGTTACTGCCAACATCACAACATAAAATATTGCACTGCCTTCCACAAAGACAATAACCATTAGGGTAAGAGCTGACGGGAGTGCTTAAAGTTGTTTTTTACGTTATCAGACACAATGAACCTACTTGGCATATACACATTTGGTGCTAAATTAACTTGACAAAGGGTTACCATATGTTTTGCGAGAAAGAGCACCACATCACATGGTGTACCGGTACGTACTTCGACACACATAACTACATTGACAATATGAAGCTGCAGAAATTTCTTAGCAACATCTAGCTACGTTAGAGAACTAGGATCATTATTAAAGAGACAAACTTTATGAATGTAGAGCGTTCTAATTCTATTTGAGTATAATTTATTCAGGCTATAGTTATTGAAGAAAAAGTCTATTTTACAGTGATAAACAAAGAAATTATGTACTAGCTCCTCACTTCTGTAACCTTCTAGATAACAGAAATAAACAAACTAAATACTCTTAGAGAGTGAAAAGTCAGGAAATTGTTCATTCTGAATTCTCCGGAGTCGCAATAATTCACAAACTACCAATGCGTCTCATGTCATCTGTATCTCTGGAGTTAGAATGATTATTTCTGGAGGTTTTGCACGCATTGTTTATAGTTCATGAATCAGTTTTATGTATAAAATATAATCATTAACTTGCCGTTACCATAGAACATACACTGTACGAAACAATTATATTTTTCATTATTACTCTGTGGCACACGAAGTCTGCTTCAATGCTAGTAACTAAAAGAGCGAATTACCGGATTTCCAGTGTCTCCTGGTTGTCCTTGAAGGCCACGCATACCAGGCAGCCCTGTTTCCCCCTGAAAAAAAGTATTAAACACCAATCAGTCCAAAGATGTAAATCACTGTTACTACAATGAACAGCTGTTCACAGCTCAAAAAAAGAATAGTTGCCAGAACGGAAACATATGCTGATCTAAATTATTTGTCACATTTGTCTTCTTTTAACGGAGGAAAGAGATATACGGCGCTTCTCAACTCTCTTGTTTTACGAACTATACATGATCTAGAGATTTTTAGTGCTACGTGCTCGGTACTAAAGTGATAAGGACCATAAGCATTCCACGAAGCGGTTTTCTCTATATCTCTAATCGTGGAACAATTTTCATAGGCCATTTCCAAGTAATAATTGGTTAGACAATGTTTCGTTTTAAGGTTGCACACATTAAAAAAAAGTAACTTATCTCTGTTCGGTGAAAGTCGGCTAACTTCGTGTCACACCGGAATGCTTACACTCACCAACCTAAGCCGAACACAAACCAGACGCGCCATGGCTCAGAAACGCGCGGCGCACAGCAGCGCAGAATAGAACGCGAGAACGCAGCGCAAAATGGAACACGAGAACGCACGCGTCAATAAAAATGGAAAGAGGAAGGCCGTCTAAGGAAAGCCGCGCACGAACGAACCATTTCCTTTGATGTAGCGACACTTATTCGTTGTTGCGCGGATGGGCGCGGATTGACGAACACACCGCCTCTTGTCTTGTGGCAGGCGGCCAGCGCGGTACGGCCGTCTGGAAGCAACCCTAGCTACGTAACGATATTCTGCGCTCTAACAATAAGTAACCATTGTGAACACAAAGTTCATTCGTGTATGCAGTAATTGTTTATATTATTTATAAAAAAAGAGCGAAGAGGCTGTACTCTTTGTTCACAAGGTGATGGACGAATTCTGAGAGGGGCTCGAACAGCGGAAGAAGCAAGCTTCGCCACTGCCACCCAGCACACTCTGTATCATTATAATAACTGTATATGTGACGCTGAATCGCGTCTAGAGCGGAAGGATTCGGTAATGTTTGATTAGCACACTGTATGAAAAGCGTGTATATCGCTAGCATCTGGTGTGTGTGTTGTTGTTGTTGTTGTTGTGTGTGTGTGTGTGTGTGTGTGTGTGTGTGTGTGTGTGTGTGTGTGTACCTTATTTTTATCGTGTGCAATGAAATAGGAAATTAAAGCGCCAGATGCAGAATTCGGATCCAAACACTACAACAAAGAAAGCGGGACTAGTTGAAGTAACTAACTGTTGAGGTTGTTCGGCACTGGCGAACGGTTCGGGCGTGATGTTGAGCGCTCTGGCGGAAACGAGCTCCAGCCTGTAAAGTGCCACCTACCATGTAATTTTAATCAGACTATAGTAATAGTTGCTCACTTAATAGCATCATTAAGGCTGCACGGCGCACAGTTGATAGTGTTTATAGCTTCACTTTCATAGTGCTGAGTTGGTATGTGGCGCTGGTACTTACGGGTTGTCCCGGTCTGCCAGGCACGCCGCGGTCTCCCTTGACGCCTTTGGAGTTGACGCCGCCGTCGCCTGGGTCGCCAGTGGGTCCCTGCTCCCCAGGAGAGCCCTCCACGCCTCGCGGCCCTGGCCCACCGGGGATTCCCCTCGTTCCGGGGATTCCGTCCGTCCCGTTGCAGCCGTCCAGCCCGTCAGGACCGCGCGGCCCAGCATCTCCCGGCCGCCCCTGCAACACCAACCCTCCAACATACTCACGTGCCCTCTGGATCTGTTTCCGGTAGTACGAATCTCAGAAACTGATATTTAAAATGAAACCAACAGTTAAGGAATTAATCTGCAGATTGTGTGGTAGTACCTGCACTTCACTTAAAAATACAGAGAGGTTGGCAAAATGTGCAGTTGGCCACGCGTAAAGTAAAAATATTATGTGGAATATTATCTTGAACACAGTTCTAACAGACATTAATTTCTGCCTCAGTTCGAGTTTGTCACTGAGCTAATATTTCATTTTTCCAGAATGATTACATCTTTTTGACAGCGTTACAGACAAAATTAATGAATTCCAAAATATGCTGCATATCGACTATTCCGAACGCAGTCCCCAAACTAATTGGAATTTCAAGAAAATTTTGTGTGTCTAGCTGCATGAGGAGCCGTGGTGGCGTGCCGCACACGCAAGGTGCCCTATATGACTGCAGCCCCCAACGAAAAAGTATTGCAATCAATGGTTTGTTTGCTAACGAGCGGAATTTTCAGATAAACCTAGGTCTACGCAACAGGCATGTTGATGGCTTCATAAGAACTGTGTCGTTGTGTCAGTACTCAGTGGGTGGGAAGATACATCTTTACATGCACCTTTTTAACAACACCTTTAGGCCACCAGTTAGTCTGTCAACTTTAATTCATATAAAGTGTGCATTGACTGCAGGGGCAACTGTTATTGGCCGGAAGCAGATTGGCCACAAATATGTAATAGAGTTATCTGTGCATTTGACTGGATAGAACTTATCCCCCACAGCGCCCTCGCTGAGAGAGCACGTATAGCTCGTCCGGTACACATTTCACGATAACAATTGTCCGTCCTTTTTGTGGCTCTTTCACAACAAGCAGTGACTTTATATCGAGCCCTGTGAAAAAGAACGCAGCTATCATGGCGACAATTGAACTAACTTATCTTCGATCTACAAGAAAAAGCCTGAAAAATTTGAGAAGGGTTTCTGATACATTCTCTCGTTTCCAGTAGACACGCGACAGTAACATACAACCTTGTTTATTACTGCAATGTACAACGATGTTTGACTATTATCCGCGATGCAAACCTACCCGAAGTCGTTATCTACGGAGATATTCATTAGCTGTCAGCAATGAGCTAAAATGAGAGCATTTCTGTCAGTTGGTTTTCTTTTCTTCTATTTATTTTTTACATTTCAGTGTACCTCATAAAATCACGTTTAGCATTTGGAAATTCTGCTTCTTTGGCTATCATGTTTCATTGGTTCAACGAATTCGAGCAAGAAGGAAATTTTCTTGAAGATGGAAGTCGGCCTACAGCGCAGCAACCACCGCCACCAGAGATAACAATTTTGAAATTTGAATAACGACTGCAGAGAACGCCCGTGGCACAAATTCTGCGTGGTCTTCATGTTGTACTGGCAAGTGGCTTTAAAGCCTTAGGCAAGAGTTTTGACTTTGTAAACTTTATAGTCGGCGATTAACACTTAAAAACATAGGGCTCAAGAGTTTGAAATTCCAAGAAAAGGTGCTTAATTGGTTTTATTTTAGAAGCTCAGAATCTAAATAGACGGGGATGAAATATGGAGTTTTCAATTTGACTGAAAGACGAAGTCATGCATTTGCAGTCCAGGTTTCTCGCCGTTAGCTGTCAATGGTGAAGACGCTATTAGCAAGCTGTTGAACCAGGCGCAGGGGTGGATTTCTGAAATGAAGTCGGTTTGTTGTCAACCCGGGGATTCCTTCATGGATGGAAAGTTGAAGATTATTCATTATTTTGGAGTATTCTTTCAACGGGGCTTCTTGTCCTCTTAACATAGGAGGGGCTATGTGGCTGATTCCTGGAATCCAGTAAAGTGGAATAGTTATTATGCACCCAGAGATGATTTTCACGGTTGTATTGATCTGAGTCGTCACCATCATCACATTCATCAGAATTTCCTTGCTTTGTAAACGATATGCCGCCATTGATTTCTGTCCTGGTATAGCCTTCTTCTCGTCACTGTATCCCACGTTACTCCTCTCTTCTTGAGATCTTCGTTAACCTGGTCTACCCATCTCTTCTCCGCCGTCTATCAGCGGATTTCCTGGTACCTCCATCTCCACATAATTAAATGGAGTGCGAGTCGGGTTCATCCACTTCACATGACCTAACCACATCAATTTCGCAGCACTCATTCTTTCCTCCATGGGCAAGGTCACCTGCAGATCTCTCCTTAATATTCGTCTCTCCTGGTTTTTTGTAGAGCTGACCTAAGGAACTTCATTCACATAGTTGTATCTGACTCTCTTATTTATGACACAGGTCTCCAGGCTACAGTCATAATTAGGAGGAGATAGTTTTATACATGATCTGTTTAGCTCTTAGAGGGACTCCCTTGCCCCTGATTAGGTTTCATACATGGCGGAAGAAGCTAATCCTTTTCCTACTCTGTTTAAAACTTATAGTTTGGCACTTCCATCCCTTGATACGACTTTACCCAGATAACAGAAAATTTTCACAATTCAGCCTTATCTTCTTCCAGTATGATGTTACAAGATATGGGTGTACCACTCATATCCATTGCCACTGACTCGCTCTTACTCACAGTCAACTTGAATTCTAAATTTTTTATTCCAGTAATCCGGTCTCCTGTGAGCCTCCATTTCTGTCACTCCCCAAATGATGATTTCATCAGCAAAAGCAAAAACATTCAAATCTTAATTTTCTACTTCCTTATTTCTTTTACGAATTTCTCCAGAATCGTAATGTAGAGTAATGGGGAAAGCGAACTGCCTTGCTAATACCTCTAAGTGTCTATCTTATTTATGTGATGGCTGTTCAACCACACCATAGTTCAATACTCAGCCGTAGAAAAGGCTAAACTAAACGCAGAAGGGCGGAGAGTATCTGCTTATGCTCCGCAGTTGGTACCGCAGAGTTTCTGGATAAGGTTGTTCTGTGTGTTTATTTTCCAAGAAGTCTTTTCGAAATGCTTCCTGAAAGACAGTGTCCTATCAAGATAATGCCAAGATAATTTGTTTGACTGATAGACAGACACTTTGTCGTTCATACGGATCTTCCGTTTATAGTCTGCTGCTCTGCTGTTTGAGTGGTAACGCTGATTTTGCTTTTAGAAACATTCAGTATGAATCTCCACATTGTAAAATATTTAAGTGGTTTGCCGATATCATCAGTTGGAGTGTTTTCAGCACTTCTGAACTCCTTGTGCTGAACCGCAAGTGCTAGATTGTCAACATATCTAAACTTATTTGCTCTTCTTCAGGTTTGTCATCGCTCTGAAATGTCATACAGGCATGTTGCTCCAGAGCTGAATTCCGTTATCGAAGAGGACGCCATGTATCGCATCAAACTGTTACTAGACGATCGCATGATGCGAATCTCCATTCCCAAAGACCATGGCAATCACCATGTCGTACACCGCAACACCATGGTCTCTGCAACAGATAGGCAAGAAATCATGCAGGATGGACGTCCCACGATTAGCGTCGGGTGTTGTTCACGGATGAAACTCGGATCTGTTTGTACCCTAATAATCGCAGATCACGTGTCTGATGAGAGCCCGGTAATATTCCTCCAACACTGTGATCCACATGTGCAACCAGGTGGTGGTGTAGTGATGTTCTGTGCTCCTCTCGTGGTTGTTGAGGACATGGTCGTTGAGGTCGTGGTTGTTCAGGGCAATGTTCTACGTAACAGCGACGAGATTTTGCAACCAGCAGTGGCAATATTTTCGTAACAATTTCATCTTGATGTTTAACAGCTCGCGCTCATCGTGTCATCCTCGCGAGCACTTTCCTTCAGCACGCTAAGATTACCAGAATGGAGCGGCCTGCCTTTTACCCGGATGGGTACCCAATCGAACATGTGTGGGATCGGTTGAAACGAGCTGTTTTGGAGGTCGACAACTTTTGGATTCCACCTGCCTTTCAGTAGACCGAATTGTTGGCTTACAGAACTCTGGGAGTGAAATGAATACTACCGCCAATAGGGTGGTATTGCATTTAGTATATAATATTGCTGTGTCCCAGCCATGTTTAAACTTTAAACTAACTGTCTTTCGAATAGGTCTTTCAGTCTGATGCTGTTTCCCTAGTAAGAAGTCACTGTTGTTACTCCTGTCATTAAAAAACAAAAAACTAGGTGTGGTGTTTGGTTTGGAGCTTGCAGAATGTTGCATTTTAACGATGAAGTCATATCGATACAACAGGTACCAATGTGAAAATAACAACTGGGATGAGTTTGCAAGCATTAAAATGTAAATTTAAGCTACTGAGGAAGGACAACTTCGTACACATACAAGACAAACATTTGTCAAGACATTTGTTTGGAGAATTATAAATCATGGGTGTGAATTCTGGACGTTTCAAAATCAGGACAGTTGAAACTGGAATTAGAAGAGATGTATCTGTGGGGAAGATAAAAGAAACGTCCTCAGTGGAGATAATACCCTACGACATAGCGCTGCAAGAAATCAACTAAAAAATAACTATGTGGAAAACCGTAGAAATAAGGATAAAAAGTAATTGGAGACTTTTCACAACAATCTCATGGAGAACGTCTCTGAAGCAGAGATGATTGGGAAATTAATCATAGTGTAGACCCAGGGCTTCACTGGCATCTAGCATAATCAACAGAATGAAATTTAACAGCTACAAAAAAAGGCAAAAATAGAGAGAGAGAGACAGAAGGATGGCTACGTTAACAACGCACAGTAAGTACAATTTCCTTTTCAGTGACCAGAGAGAAAGTGAAGCTAGTGACTTCACCGATTTGATATTCATCGTTTTCCCGCGGAAGGCAAGTGAGGGCCAGCGTAGAAGACGAAGCGAGATGAGATGAGACGAAAAGAAAGGAGATGACAGAGCTCCCCGATAAGCTATCGCGGCGGAGGGGGTCGACGGCCGACGCCGGAAGCGCCTGCGGATGTTTCGCAGACGGCGTTCCCACAGCGACAGCGCCTGTCAGGACCTAACCATCTCTGCGACTGGGATCACCTCCTACTGGACAGCGCCAAATACGGCGCTATAGCCAGCTAGGATGTTGTTGATGCACACGGAGATTATCCTCTGGCCTCTTTCAAGGAAGGCAGTCCACAAGTTTTTCCATGTATGCCATATGAAACAAGCCATTCGTTGATATTCAGACCTTGTAGAATTACCAAACTGGGCGGGTTGTGATTGCTACATTTCACCCACTGTTCCATACAATCCCAGACAGTTTCTGTGGGTTTAATACCGGGTTATTTAGTGGGCCTTTCGAGGTGCGGTGCGGTGCCTGAGTGTTCCTCAGTCCAGGAGAGTATGCTTGAAACCTTGTGACCACGGATGTTGCCATCTTTTAAATGGAAATCTCCACCAATAATGTTGAAATAAACTTCCTGTTTAATGGTTACAGTGACCTGATTGAGTAAGCCCAAATTAACGTACGGAAAAACACCCTCAAAACATGACAGAACCACGTCCAGCGTCAACTACTCGCCCCATACACTGCGAGTTAAACGCTTCATCGAGCAGTCGGACAACGTAATACGATTCCAGTAAACTACTGTCCAGTTTTTTTGTTGTCTGGCTCTTTTAAAAAGTAAATCTTTGCGTGCTGCTCTGAGCAATGGCTGTTGGACCGATGGTTGGTTTGGGGGATGGGACCAAACAGCGAGGTCCTCGGACGGTCCCAGCTATTGGAAGCAGCAGACACATACAAATACCTGGGTGTAACACTTTGTAGGGGTATGAAACGGAATGATCACGTAGGCTCAGTCGTGGATAAAGCAGGTGGTAGACTCCAGTTTATTGGTAGAATACTGTAAAAGTGCAATCAGTCTACTAAAGTAATTGCTTACAAATCACTCGTTAGACCCATCCTAGAATACTGCTCAAAAGTATGGGACCCATACCTAATAGGAATAACAGCGGATAGTGGACGTTTACAGAGAAGGGCAGCACGAATGGTCACAGGTTTGTTTGATCCGTGGGAGAGTGTCACAGAGATACTGAAGGAACTGAACTGGCAGACTCTTAAAGACATACGTAAACTATCCCGAGAAAGTCTATTAACAAAGTTTCAAGAACCGGCTTTAGATATTGACTCTAGGAATATACTACAGTCCCCTACGTATCTCTCACAGGGATCGTGAGAATAAGATTAAAATAATTACTACGCTCAGAGGCATTCAAAGAAGCATTCTTCCCGCGTTCCATACGTGAATGGAACGGGAGAAAGCCCTAATAACTGGTACATTGGACGTACCCTCTGCCATGCACCTCAAGCTGGATTGCAGAGTATAGATGCAGATTTACGGAGGTATTCGACACTAAATTTCCGTTGCATGCAGTTACCCACGCAATGTTCGCTCGGAAACTGGTTGAGATGGACATATGTTCACTGACAGCAGCAATTCCTGGTTGGTTTAAAATCTGTTTTCATTGACAAGATACTATATACTAAATGCGATACCAACCTATTGGCGGTAGTATTCATTTCACTCCCAGAGTTCTGTAAGCCAACAATTCGGTCTACTGAAAGGCAGGTGGAATCCAAAAGTTGTCGACCTCCAAAACAGCTCGTTTCAACCGATCCCACACATGTTCGATTGGGTTCCCATCCGGGTAAAAGGCAGGCCGCTCCATTCTGGTAATCTTAGCGTGGTGAAGGAAAGTGTTAGCGAGGATGACACGATGAGCGCGAGCTGTTAAACATCAAGATGAAATTGTTACGAAAATGTTGCCAATACGGACCCACTGTTGGTTACAAAATCTCGTCCCTGTACCGTAGAACAGTGCCCTGAACAATCACGACCTCAGTACATGTTGATTAAAATATTTTTATGACCACTGTCATATTTCTTCAGCATACCTTGCAGGCGTTACTACATCAAGAAATCGGGTAACTTCATTCACGGCATGCCCAAACACCACAGCTCCTTCCTGCTCTTCTGCCATTACGCCAGCGGTGGTGGGTCACATGACCGGCCAGTACGAGTTGTGCACCATATATATCACCCCAAAGTGACCAGCGTGCTCTTTTCATAAGATGGCTAATATTGTGTTCTGTGAGCTTATTTACTAACGCGAAGGAATTAAAGGAAGATTAGGATTTATCATCCCGTTGGCAACGAGGTCATTAGAGACGGAGCACACCCTCGAAATGGACCAGCATGGGGAAGAAAATCAATCTTCGCTTCTTCAAAGAAACTCTCAAAATGTATGGCTTAGCGATTTAAGGAAACCACAGAAAACCTACAACCAAGCGCGGATCCGAACTCTCAAAAAAAAAAAAAAAAAAAAAAAAAAAAAAAAAAAAAAAAAAGTGGCAAATTTCGACTGTAATGTTGCAGTGTACCCAGCCAAGCCATTTATATTTAATTAGCGGTCAACTTAACCACTTCAGCTATCCGCCCTCGCTCCTAGACCGACTCAAACCTCCACATGCCGCACTGTTTACATCCTTTTGCAATAGGCCACTTTATTCATCGCCTGATGCTTGCAACATTACTGGATTTCCGTAACAGGGAGAATGAGACGACGGGGAATCGTGAACAATGTTTTGAACATCGCATGCCCAGCTAGGCTTGTAATACTTACAGTAATTGTATGTCTGAAAGAACATACGTTGTTGACGATCCATAACTGAGGACCGTCAACAATGTATGTATATGTTTTTTGAGACACGCAAGCAAGTAATCTTGTCCTCTTCGCCATTACCAGCTCAAGAGTCACGCTGACCTGCTTTAATGTGTTACGAACTCTGGTATGGGTACAAAACCTAAAGGGGTTTCCTCTTTTTACCATTCTACATGTGAACTTCATTTCTGTGATTGTTGTGACCGTACCTACCATAGTTGCACTGTTAGGGGCGTCTTCACATGTGATATTTTTCCGCTCACTTCTGTCTGTGAGCATAAAATAATTTCTGGTGCGATACAGCTTAATTTAATCCAAGGAGAAAAATTAGTAATTACCAAGAATGAAATACAGTGTTTATTTTAAATAAATCTACGCAGCAGAATAATCTCCTTTGAGAGATTACATTTCGATGATAAGTGGCGGGTGTCTCCATGTGCGAACAGAAGCTAGGACCTCCCTTGTCACAGCGTCGTGCAAGATACTCGGTCTCCTTTCCCACTCCGATCTTGTACTCCGTCTCTAATGATCTCATCGTCGACGAGACGATTAATTCTAATCTGTCTCCGTTATTCTAATGCTTCTACATTGCATGGCTATGACCTCTTCATTGACGGGGCGTGAAATCTTACTCTACCTTTTCTTTAAGATTACCAGAAGTGTTTAGTATATTTCATAACCAGAGGCAGTAATAGAAGCAGGTTATCCTCGTTTCTGCCAATGTTCAAGGATCAAAATTCCGATAGGCCAGATTGGATAAACTGTTTTTTCAATTCAAATGTCCTTTATAAAGGACGCTGTGCATGGTAACTTGTATTACGGGCAGTAAATTCATTGCTGTACCATTCTCCAAGATGCATCTTTTTCGAAGTATTTCATGTAATGGTATGCCTTGCTTTCTTCATCTACTGACTGTGAGACGCTGTAAAATTTCACCCATTCTCTACCTGGCTACGCACAGTCATGCCACTTCGTTCCAGGTAATTCATCTGTCGCATCGCTCCCCCTGACATGTTGTTACGCGATTATTTTTTCCCTCGCTCACAGTGGCCCTGCTTTCATCTGGAAGCTGGGGTCTTCCGACGTGTTCATACAGTGAGACAACAATCTGTTTCGTCGCCTTCCCTTCAGTACACTATCGTTACAAGGTGTATGAGCAAGGGTCTGGATTACGGACTCCTGAAGATTAATGTTCGTTTCTTGTTCCTCTTATGAGAAGCCTTACTTTAGGAAAAAAATTACACACAGGTTCCGCCGACCGGTGTGGCCGAGCGGTTCTAGGCGCTACAGTCTGGGACCGCGCTTCCGCTACGGTCGCAGGTTCGAATACTGCCTCGGGCATGGATGTGTGTGATGTCCTTAGGTTAGTTAGGTTTAAGTAGTTCTAAGTTCTAACCTGAGAAGTTAAGTCCCATAGTGCTCAGACCATTTGAACCATACAGAGGTTCATCCGCGGTTGCTTTTCTATACGGATATGATGCTCTGTATGATAGTGCTTGATTACAAATATACTTGTCGCTTCTTTCATCTCTGGATGCTTTGTTGTGGTGCAAAATGCCATGCCTCATCGTGGATCAGAGACCACGTTAAGCTGCATAATGTAGGCCGTGCACAGCAACAACTAGCCATAATACGGCTATGCTTTATCGCTCTGAAAAAGCATTGTTGCCGGTTTCGAATTCATATATTCATCGTCAAATTGCTTGCATGCTTTTGTTAAAATACTTCGAGCGTTAGTTTACAAATTAACTGCCCTAGAATAAACAAATAAATTACAGTTTCAAAGGTATGACAATGATGGATGCGCTACCAACTCGTGTTGGGAGGCAATTTACATGAAATGACAGCTTGGAACATCTGTTTTCATCGTCTTTCTCCAATAGTAACATTCATGTTATTCTTCATTAATTTTACCTACAACCACAGCAGTCTTCATTATTATTCATGTTCGTTAGTAATAGCAATAATTGTAGAAGACCACTGTGAGTGTACGCGAGAAAATGAAGAACAACACGGGAGATGAAGTTTCCTGTCAGATTAAAAGTGTGTTATGGACCGGGACTCCAGTTTGAGACTTTTGCCTTTCATAGGCAAGTGCCGATGGACTGATCTGTCTTATTTTGTTTTGTTTTTTTACTAAATCTTTTATTGAATTAACATGCAATGATTTACAAGGTTTTAGATAGAGTGGCGCCTATGTTAACCATTATCAGTATATCTTTAAAATTATTTACAGTAAGAAAAGAATTACTAATAATAATCATGACGATGAGGGATAGTCAACTGTAGCAGTGAACATTTTGTATTCACAAGAACATTATTTTTTTTAAAACATAAATTGTTTACGTTCTTCTTGCGAAACATTTTCTTTATGATATGGTAGTACAATGTTTGATTTTCTTCTCGATGAAAATAATTAGAGAAATTAAACAGCAGAAGTGCCAAATTTGCTACAGGATATAAATTTTTCACTAAAATTCTTATGTGTTACAAGCAAGTGAAGAAGTGACTTTAAGTTAATAATATGGATGATTCACTCAGCACGACTCACGGTTCGCCCTCAAAGCCTATTTTCGCCTGTACCACATCTGCCACCTTCCAAATTTCATAGCTGTTCTCCTACTTTCCTTGGAGGACTAGCACTTCTGGAAGAAAGGCTATTTCGGAGAAATGGTGCAGCCACAGCCTATGGGATTGTTTCCAGAACAGTCGTCAATGCACTTTTTTGAGAAAGATAAACGTTCCAGATTCGAGTCCCAATCCGTCGCACAGTTTTAATCTATTAGAAAGTTTCAAATCAGCTGCAAATCCGCTGCAGAATGAAAATTAATTCTGGGAACATTAGTAGTATTCGCTGGAGAAAGACGATGAAAACAATAATGTTCCAGGTGGTCATTTCATATAAGATGCATTCTAACACAAGGTTTTAGCACAACCATCATTGTCATACTTTTGAAATTGTGAATTTTTGTTGTTCCTAGGGCGATTCATTGCAAACCAGTGTGCTACGTGTTTTGATAAAAGCACAAATGTCGTCTGACATTCGAAACATCTAACAGCGGTTTTTCAATAAAATAAACCAAAACCATTTTGTGACTGGATGCTGTTGTAACTATTACATGTCTGTACTATATACAGCTACTGCCTAATAATGTCGTCGTTTGGCATAATAGTTTTAAATTACAGCTTGTCTAAATTGGCTGGGTAATGCAGCTCAGTGGCCTGAGGGAGGCAACGGCATATAACCTCGATCAGGAACAAGCATAGTGAATCATTGCGGTGTTCGATCAAACCTTTTGATTGAGGTAAATTTACTTGCGTCAACATACTCATTTGCACTTTCTATCCAGTCCTCTTCAAGGGTAATTGTGGCGCTGTGTTCTCTTGAGAGTAGAGAGTACAGGCAGTTCGTTTGCTAACATTTCATGTTCTCTTCCCTTTCACTGGATGCCACAGAACAAGGTATAGATACAGGAAATTAACATCTTATTGACCGTCTACGGAGACGCAAGGGCGTTGAACTCCCACGGCACGAGTGAAAGAACATAAACCGCATCCGAACAGGACAAGGAGCGTGTGTACACTAACTGCACAAATGGAGTAAGCATTCCAACTTAGATTGTGGAGCATTGGACCAAACCACCCGGCACACTGTTGAGGACTGTAAACTGAGAGGCAAACTGGATGGTCCAAACGACTTTTTTATGGCTACAGCATCAAGTCTCGACTAGAGAAAGAGACTGGATATTCGCTTGTAACAACTGTTTCTTAGTTTAATGCACATTCGTATTTAAGTCTTGTTCTTGTTTTCTTGTACTTTTGCACGTATTTCATGCGTACTGCTTTACGCTAAATAAATAAATCACGGAGAATTCTTGTAACCAGAAGAACGAATAAAGGACCGCCCGAGGACGCCTTGCGACCTTGCTAAGGCTTACTTTCGAATTTTTCCCTTGTTCTACGGCTGCTCCAGTTTATTAACAGGTGTTCCACGTACGTTAGCTGCTGCACTGGTAGAAAACGTTACATTTGGAGCTAAATTATTTCGACAGGGTCCATTTATTCATATGCGTTATTGTGTACCAGAATAGAGTAATAAAAAGTTTGCTAGTTTACTCGTTAAGAAACAACTTTCTATAAATATCTTTTGCGTAATCTAAGAGATTCGATGGCTGATGGTCAAATCCTGAAGAATTAAAATTGCGTGCGTCGGTATTTTCTAAAAATGTAATGTGATTATTGAGGAAGTTTACCGTGATATAGCCTCATTTGAATTGCATTAAAATCTTCTAGGATTTCTTTCCCTGTAGAACCGCAGTGTGTCCGTGACTTTTCCGAAGGCATGTTTCCTCTCTCGTAAGTAAAGGGAGAGAATATACCTTCCGAAATATCGTGGACACACTGGGGACTGACGCAGCAATAAACCCGAGGAGATTTCATTGCAATGAAACATGAAGCTCTAAATGTGTCAAGCTGGAACGTGCATTTTAAATAAGATCCAACTCCAATTTTGACTGATTTTGGAGCAGTAGTTAAGCGAGCATTATCAGACACCCAGATCCGAAGAAACTGTACAATGTGAATAATGCATGAATGGCCAATGTGGCGATGCTTACCGGAATTCCAGGAGGTCCCCGCAGGCCAGGCATCCCTGGATCACCCTGAAACATAAAGCAAATTCAGTTTAATATACATCAACATTGCTAGATAAGGGTATTAAGTAAATCAAGTTTATATTACCATTCCGAAGATACAGTGATACCAATATTCAAGGAATTAAATTGTATTGGTGACTGTATTACAAAAATCTGATAAAACACAGCGCTGATATAACTCGGCTTTCAAAAAATTATCTAAAAATTTGCCCACGGTTAGTACTCCATATCAATGTCATTTGATATGTATTCTCACTGCGTATCGCGATGTGGGTCTGTAGCAATGTCGTGGAAAGTTGAGAATGTACGCGAGACATAACAACTGATGGCTTTCCTAGGCGGCGGAGGAAGCAATCTGTTAGAGGGTACTCTCCTAGACATCAATCGCTTCCGGTCACTGTTTTTCCCACATCTTCAAGACTACCCTTTTCAACAAGGAAGGCCATTACATGAGGAAAGCAAAGAGAAGGCTGCATTCAGTCGCAGATGTCGTTCCGTGACAAATATATTTAGTAGCTGAACCTTCCAAATTCTTGCAGTGGATACGGAAACGCCCCTATAGCCAATATAATTGTACTAGTTCCTTTCGTTTTTATCCTCTGGGTTGAAACCTGGCATCAAATTGTGTGGTCAGAAGTCTTTCGACACTGCACTGAATACATTGAGACCTTAGGATGGATATCAGATAATATTCTGTATAGTAAAATGTATATTAACGTTTGTGGAAATTTGCAGATTGCAGAAATAGTGACCCCGACGAATCCATTGGAGAATGTGTGTGTAAAAAAAGACGCTCTCTCTTATGTGGTCGGAGAAGTCAGTGCAAGGGACAGTACTGTCGGTGAACAGCTGCTAAGTTAAATGGAAACTTCAAAGCAAGTACTTCATGCCTCTTCGACGTCAAAGAATACAATTCTGGCATCTGATTGCAATTTAGGACAGCAGAAAATGATCGGTTTACGTGAAATGGATTTGTCGTAACTACTTTCTTTTTCATTCTGTACCCTGCAAGGCAGATCAAGCTGTTTGAGGTCCAGCCTATCGTAGAATCTCTGTTCTTTGCAGCCAAATACCATGCGAGCTAACTGGGAGAAAGAGGGCTTCCCAATTGCGAATAAATAGTAAGTAATTACCAGATACGATATTTGCCTTGCCTTACATCCAAAGGAAACCATGTCTCACATAAAGATCAAAAGTTGGGTGGGTGTAGAGAAAGTATGTGGACAGAAGGGAATATATATTCGAGTGTGCACTGTTTTATGGCACATTTCGTCTCGTATAGGGTACGCTGCTGCCACTACAGTATTGCGAGTGTGTAAACAGTGTATAAACGAGGGTCGTGAGCTTTCCCCTGACATGCGACATACCGAACAGTGTGGGATACAGCTACTTGGTAGTTTGTTCTGCAGCGTCTTTCACAAAACACTGTTGATTTTCCTATTCTGGCATCCAAACAGCATGGTGGAGATTCCTCATGAATATATCCACGCCCTCTTTCATTCCATGGCACAAAGTTTAGGGCATTGGTTCCCATGGTATCACATCTTTCTGTGACCATTGCCCCTGAATGACTAACCTTTCTGCATTTTCATCTACAGTGTCATCCCCATATATTCCCATTACTCCACTATCGGAGGCCAAATCTACTTTTCCATTAAACGTTTTACTCTGCGGGCGCTTATCTTCTCTGGCACCCTCGTCACTTTTTCATAATACTCATCAAATTTCACAATACGAAAAAACTGCTTTGTGCACTGAAAATAACCTTAGAACCAAGAAATTTATTTTTCAACGACTCAAGTCACGAAAATATCTGCTAATAGGATTCATTAATGTCGACAAGTAATGACTATTGCGACTGGGCGAACCGCAAAAGAAATAAACAAAATAGGACATATTGCATTGGGGGGGGGGGGGTTGTCAACTAAATACGGTTTTCTAAGCAATGTTTACAAAGTGTTTGAAACCTATATTTTACTATCAGTTTTTTTTTAAATTTTGCCTACGAGATTTTTAATGTGAAATCCCTACAAAAATGAAGGTTTCTCAGAGGGAAATGGACAGATGAGTGTTGGGAATTTATAGGAAAGACGAGAAAACAAATGGAGAAAGTAAAAGGCGAGTGAAGGACGTAATTAATACTGCAAGGGTGGGCGGGAGGGACACGTAGCTGAGCGAATGGAATCCAGTTGGACAGAGGAAGCTCTTTGGTGCATTCCGAAAGAAGAGACCTAATGGGAGGTGGCCTGAGCACATGTAGCAGGGGACATGGACGTATGCCGCTGGATTCCACATTTCATGAAGACCTTTGGAGGATGGATTAATCAAGCAGCGATGCCAAACTATTGCTGAATATTATATAAATTTTAAGAGTCTAACAAAGTAGTGATAATAGAGATTTAACAAAATAGAGTTGTGACCCAACAGTAAATGAATCCTTCTTATTTTAACTCTTGAGAAATGTTCATTTTACTCCCTCTGCTTTATAGGTTCTTTTCCAACACGTGGGATCTCCACACTATATGGTACGAGACTATCCACAGCTCTGTAATGTTCATCAATTGTATATTGTCACGAACCTTACAGTGGTGCAAAGTTCATTTTAGTCAAGCATATCCTACTTCATGTCGTTGGTTTCACAAGTATATAACTTATGTAGATCGTGAATAGAAGCAGCACTGCGCCACTGTTACTTCCAGCTGTTATTTTAGCGCCTGCTGATAGGCATTTCGCTTTCATTACAACGCAATGAATTATGTCAGTCAGCATCAGCGCTTATCCTACAGGCACATACGTAACTCATTATAAATAGTGTGAGGAAAGCAACATTGCAACGGAAGATGACATGACTTTATCTTCTGGCGATAACAGGTTACTGCAGCAAGTGAAGTGAAGCGGGCTGCCACGTGGTGTGTATACAGCGGACACGTGTCGCGTGCAGAGGGCGTGCGCCGATACACTTGTTTATGTGGACAAGAGATTAGAACCTTCTGCGCAGGCGCGTGGTGTTAGGAGACAGTTTTATTCAGCTGGTTCTAGGATCTGGAACCACGTAATTTCCACACACCCCCTGTCCGCTCTTAAACACTGTGAAAAAATTTATTATTATGTCAGAACAGCTCTATACAGCCAACGCCATTATTTAATTCTTATTGACAGCACTGATGTCAAGACATGCTATAATTGCATTCATGTGTGAATGCATCATATTTCCGAAGCTGACCTTGTGCTCTCAAGTTTCTCTGCCATAGTTCACTGTATAGTATAGTATTAATTATATTGCCTGAGAAAAATAAGTGAAGCATCCATAAAACATAGTTGCATGTCAGCTTAAATTCATACACGCACACATCATCGGTGGGTATGTAAATGATTAGAGTTGCAATTCTCTGTGACAGGTACAGTGGCCAACAGAGTGCATTAGTGTTTTTCGTGCATTGGCTTCTCACCAGACCTGGTAGCGTACATAAGAGGCGAGAACGGGGTCAGATTTTGAGCGATCATTGCCAACGATACGGAGATGCCGCGTACTCGTGTGAGGCAACGTTATCAGCACTTGTTAGGGTCTGATAGGATTTCCATTTTGGATTTTCATTTTGCCGGCTGTTAGAATTGTGCCATATCCGGATTTTTGGGGCATTCGGATGTGACAGTGGCCCGATGTTAGACTACATGGGAACACGAGGGCGGGAGTACTCGTTAGGGAGGACCACCGTATTCTGCATCAAGCTCACCGTAGCCCCTTCACATCTCCGCCTGCCATCTGAGAACAAGTAATCGGGTCCTTGCAACGTTCTGTTTCAGCCCGCAAGATTGTTTCCTTTCTAATCTATTGGTCCGATAAAATACCATTTATTGTTCCAATAGTAAACATCTCAGCGTTTATTCTCGAATTAATTTCCATGTCTTGTTTTCCATCTTGTGTGATACTGACTCCTAGATATTTGTACTCTTCAGTGTGTTTAAAGGTTCCTATCCCTTTTTCGAATGTCAAATCTTGATTTGTGTCTCATACTACCATATATTTTATTCCTGTTGACCTAAGGTCCCATTGTTTACACTCCTCTGTTAATTTCCTGATAATGTGCTCTATGTCTTCTTTATCTTGTGCCAAAATTAATTGGTCATCAGTAAATTGTAATGAATATGTCGTAATATCATTTAATGGGACTTCTTTGTTTTTATATTTTATTTTCCAGTTTTCCATAGCTTTTTTCTGTACGCATTTTGTAAAATGTTACTGACTGACTGCATCCTTGACGTAATCCTTTTGTAACTTTAAATCCGGATGAGAGATAATTTTGTATTTTTGTTCATGCTATAGAGTTTTCGCAAAAGTTCCGAGTTGCTTTAATTGTCATGGAACTAATGTTAAACGTTTCTAAGGCTTTCCACAAGTTACATATGGGTATATTATCATACGCTTTTCCTGTGTCTACAAATACTAAATGAAGGGGTTGATTTCTAACTTTTTCTTTTCAATTCTTTGTTGCAAGCAAAATATATAATCTATAGTTCATCTCCCTGCTCTGAAGACAGCTTGTTCCTTGGCCTTCATTTCCTTAAATTCTGTTTCTAAAAAATGTGTGATAATCCTTCCATAAAGTCTGCTAAATACATTAGTTACAGTAATTCCTCTATAGTCCTCGCACTCATTTTTTCTTCCTATCTTGTGGGTTGTTGATATAAATCCTACTTTTCGGTCTTCTGGTATGACCTCGCCATTTAAGAATTTCTCAAAAAGGCTTCTCAAAAGTTCATGTAATTTATCTGCATTTATATTCAGTTAGTACTCCCACAATTCCAGTAGCACTTGCTTTTTTTAAAGTTTTAATTGATTTTTTGCTACTTCTGTGTCCAGTGAAATGCTGCCGTTATTTTCTGTTTCTTCTATATCGTTATTAATGGTATCCAAAAATTCTCCTCTGTTTTCAGTCAGTAATTCTTTGAAGTATTATTCCCAAGTCTGGATACTAATGTAGTTAATTTTCTGAGTATCTTTAGAATTTTTTCTCAATGTTTTCAAAATCTTCCATGCCTCTGAGGTTCTCTTACCTTCAATTAGATTATCCATTTTATTCCACGTATTTTCCCAACCCTTATTTTTTGCTTCTGTCACCATATGTATATCTGTATTGTTAAATTCTGTTTCAGTTAACTTTTCATCTAACCTTTCATTTTCTAGACTATGTACATTATACTTTGGGGTTTTTATTTCAATTTTAAAATCTTCCTCCTCATTAACAATTTCTTCTTTATTTTTTATATTTACATACGGAAACATAATTTTATAGTTAACCAGATGTGGTCACTCTGGGTTACATCTCTGTAAGCTCAGACGTCTTTTTTTAAAACTATTATTTGACGAATTATTATCTAATCAGTCATTGATTGGAATTAAAGTGTTTCCTGATTCCATGGATAGATATGAACTCCCCTCCATCAAAATGTGAGACCACTGATTTAATCACTGCTTCATCTCACTCGATGCAGGCCCGTACAGATCTAAGTTAGTCATTCTGGACCCGTTCACAAGTTCTCTTAGCAAATATTTTACCATGTTTATTGTATCCGCTGGCAAGCACATATCTAGCACAATTAAGTATGGGCAGTTCTCAAGTGTTTTATAAATGCCTATCAGCATAAGTCGCTATTAAGTACTAAGACTGCGACCGATGGTCCTAGAGGCCTGGTCCCTTCAATACCACAAACCTACTAAGATTGCCTAAGAAATTCGATGGGCAGAATTATAAAACAAATGGAACAGTAGATAAAAACAAAATACCTTGTTCGCTTTAAAAACTGCCTCAATTGGCCACAATATACTTAATGGAGCGTTTATAACAAGAAACTTCAGCAAAGGCTCCGTTTGGTATCAAATGAAGCAACCTTTGGACGACTGGCGGAATGCGACGCAGACAGCAATGCACAGCGGCCGTGATGGTTGCCTACTGCGCTCCGGGTCGAACTGTGGGAACTGCGACCCATCTCATGTGATGAGGATTTGAAGCAAAGATAGATCTCCGTCCCATGAGTGGAGGAATAATAAGGGGAGTTGTCATGACGTCACAAACTTGAAGCCGACGTCCGCCATTTTAGTAGCTGCAAACATTAGCTTCTGAAGGTAGTGCTTTGGTAAAAAATGTCAGCTTTTGTGTTTTACAGGTGTGTTAATCATACTGATTACAGTCTGAAGCCTAAAGGAATCGCATTTCATTCGTACGTGGATTCGTTCAGATGATATTTTCCTTTATATAAATGAATTTTGGCTGCGCTGTTTACATTTACTGAAGTTGTTTTATTTCTGTCATTTGGCTCGAGGTTTCCAATCAATGCAACCCGAAAACCTTTCTGTGTGGACGCTGTGAGTTGGAAACATTGAAAATCGACCGAAAATACAAAGATATGCCCTCTGCATTTTCGGAATGAGAACAGAGACAATATCAATTTCGTCAGCATGTACTAAGGAAAATACTGGGTTACAAAGCAGCCTTTTCACATCGTTCAGCTCTCTTCTTGGTTGTTGTAAACGTGTAACAAAAAGAAAGTTAGTCTGACGAGGCGAAATACTTCGTATTAATGAATCAAACTATCGTTTAAGAGACCAGAAAAACGTCTGAAAATGGCTCACTGACGCTATGTTATCCGCGAAAGCACTGTAACATTTTCTTTTTAAAACAACTGTTGCGTTCGCACTACAGAAGATAAGAACAAGAAATATGTTTTGGGGCACCTAACATGATGGCGTTGTCTTCAAAGCAACGTGCAGCATAAGTCTGTAGCGCCATCTCTCCTTACTAAACCTCCATACGCGGTGACGAAATCTCCAACAGCTTCCACACGTACATTTTTCTCATGAATCAGCTCGTGATCACAAATAGGGAAGCAGTTTCCCTTCCGTCCCGGAAGCAATTGAATCTTTTATAAACACGTTTCTGGGTCTTGATTTCTGCTCGTTGCACTTGCCCTAACACGGCGTATGTCTTCGTCTCCTTTAGTTTTTTTCTTTTTTTCGAACAGTTTTGATTTAGGAAAGGGAAGAAAGATTTGTGTTTAAAGTCCCGTCGATACGAACTCATTAGAGACGGAGCCTGAATTAGGTTGGAAAAGTTGAAAAAGGAAACACGTTTCTGGGTCTTGATTTCTGCTCGTTGCACTTGCCCTAACACGGCGTATGTCTTCGTCTCCTTTAGTTTTTTTCTTTTTTTCGAACAGTTTTGATTTAGGAAAGGGAAGAAAGATTTGTGTTTAAAGTCCCGTCGATACGAACTCATTAGAGACGGAGCCTGAATTAGGTTGGAAAAGTTGAAAAAGGAAATCGGCAGTATCTATTGGCAATAGACGTTTAAATATCGGTCCGCTCGACGACAATTTTGGAAACAGTTTGTCTTTTTCTCGTGCAGCCTATTAATCTTTTGCGATAACAGCTGTGGCAATGCTCCAGTCACGAAAGAAACAGTAGACATTTAGCTCTTGCTGCAGAAGTACTGTCTAACGTGAACGAGGGATACTGGACCCTCCTTGGTGACAAAGCAGATTCTTGGCAGGAGAGGACCACCAGTAAATAAAAGGAGAGCAGAGGGCAGCTGGCTGCTCCCGCATGTCTATGGGACTTCCGCCCTCCTTACGAGCACAATTGTGGCGCTATTGTGGCCTCAATACAGAGTCCCAAGGGGTGACAACGATACCATGCACAAGAGGAGGTCGAGACCACATTAATGTAACGATATCTCACTTCTGGCAAGAAGGAAGAAAATGACATGTGCGTAGCTTAATCACCCCTAATTTCTTCGGATCATATTTTCTGTTTAGTGATTTTTTAAATCATCAACCTTTCCACAGAGTTGATGTCAACTATTTGATGCAGTAGCAACACATCGGCCCACTTAGATGCTGTTTCGACTACGCTGCAGAAATTTCACTGGGAATCCCTTACACAACCTCCAAGCAGTCCCGATCTCTCCCTATGCGATTTCCGTATTATTTTTTAGGCCACGAAGAAAGACATTCGTAGCCGTAGATTTCATTCGAACGAAGAGTTGCACGCCTGAGTACAGTCATGGTTCCGTAGGCAAAAGCGAGGACTTTTCTATGAAGACATTGACCGTAATGTCTCACAGTGGCATTTAAGCATAAATAGTTATGGCGATTACTTATGAAATAATAAACTGGTTACTTATTTTTCCCATCTGTCTCGTTTTCATTTGATTGCCCCTTATATTTCTGTAATATCTGAGCAGTTTCTCTGACGTTCCACGAGTAAAGAGAAACCAGTGCTCCGCGTTTCATATACCACATTTCCCATCATCGGTTAATAAGCACTCTGCCTCAGCTCTTGACGTCTCGCTGCTTCTTACTCTTATTAGTGTCATTTGTTCGAGGATGACAAGTATACGTCAATAAAATTATTTTTGAAAATAATCGAGTTCATTTGTAGTGAACTTGTTAACACCTGGGAAAGGGTGCACTTCTGATGGCAGGAATGATGTCTACTGAGCATGATTTTGTTTCCCATCCGTGGATGGGCGCGTGTTTGACGTTATGAACTTATGAATCAGTCGCAGAATTTTTTCTATAGGCCGCCAATGGCGATAACACGATGTTGTGAATGTTTACATTCTAGTAACCTAGTGTGTGCGAACAAAAGCATGATTCTTTGCCGAAATCATGACTGGATAATAATAAAAGTTACCTGATGAAGTAAATTCTGCTCTTTTATGTAACAAATGCAATTACTTCTGTTACAAGTGCAGTTTAGATGCAGAAACATAAAAGAATCTACATTATCATTCTTGTTTTTAGCGCTCAATATAAAGTTCTTCACAACGACCAAAGGTAACACTTTCTTCAGTTTCTTGTTATTACTGATAAGTGCGAAAGCTATTTATGAAGAAGAGAAACATGTTGTAAATAGGCTCGGCAAAGTAATGACGAGGTGTTTGGTGTTGTTTGAAATTGCGTTTTCTATTGCTATGTGATAGCTCTGTATTATTTTTTTGCTCTAAAACATCCGTCTGTTTCAGGCTAAAAATCAACAATTTTGTAATAAAAGCTGAATCAAATATTGACAGTTTCAATTTTGCCATAAATACTGTTTATTTTTAAGTAACAGACAGAAGGATAACTATCCAGACAAAAATTTGCCGTAGGTTACGCGGCTCTTCGTATAGCCTCACTCAGTTTTTAGACGGTTCATCGCTTCCTGTTAACAGGGAGTCTAGTAAGATACGCAAACAAAGCGATCGAAATGAGGTAACGCTCGACATGTATACAACACATCTAACGTATAAGTAACGCAGCTACGATCATAACTGAGAAAAGCTACAAGAAAAACTACCGTACTCTAGGCTACTCTTGTGATTAGACTACGGTAGTTTCATAACTCTACCCTAACAACGCCGGATTACCCATAGCGTAGTTCTAACAGTTCTTCTTTCTAAAGATATAAGAAAAATCTCGTTAAACGCCGGATTAAATACATCGTAGTTTCATATTACATGCATGCTAACCGATCTATTAGTGAAACACCGTTTACGATCGCTACCGTTCTAAAGACAAGAGAAAACTCTAATTGGTGTTATGCACGTAATTCAATGGTCACAATCCGCTATACCCTAGTTGATACATAATTAACGCTGTAGTATTGTTGCAAGACCGGATCTCAATTGAATACACTTAACTGTATTCATTTCTTGTTCCTCCTTCCTCTACTAATCTTAATTGTACGAAGATTTCTCAGTAGCTCCTGCAAAATATATAACATGGAATTATTGGGACGTTGTATGAACAGACTGGAAAAGCAGAACGTTAATATAGCAATGTGGCTGTGAACCATGGAGAGGTAAGGTAGGTGGGCATACATGACAGTACGAACCTTGACAGTTTCCCTTTTACATATGACGTATTGTCCGTATCATCTTTGATTTTTTTATCCGTTTATGTCTGTGTCTTTCAGTGGATCGTTTTCTCTGCCACTATCCTGTTAAAGTAGTCTTTGCTTTCCCTTCTTTTCTCGTCCTTTGAACGAAGACCAAAGCTATGGAACACACGCGCGCTCTTCGTAGAAGTGGAAAGCTCGTGGTTTGGACCGACATGCCAACACAACCGTAAAAGCGAAAGAAATAGTCCGTCATCTGCCATCGCGGGCCGGATTTATGAACATATTCCTGTTTGTTTTAGAGGGTGGCCGAGGGGAGGCGTGTGAGACCGGCGTCCTAAAAATAGCGCCGCTGCAGCGGACTCCGGCGTCGGTTCGCGGCTCGGCGGTACACAGGCGGGGCCGTCAGCGCGCCTCACCCGCGGACACCGAAATAGCCGGCGCTGCGCATGTCCTGGCCATTCTGCGCCGACCTCCACGGGACGCACCAAGCAACGCACCACACGACAGGAAATGGCCGCCCGTTTCCGGACCTTCCAACCGTGACACAAAATTTGTGCGTCTACTGCACTACACCCAGGGATCTGCGCTATTCCGGACTGCAGAAAGAGGGCTCGGCTCGGACAAGGATGGGCGTGACTTATTTACAGAACTATTGCAGCAAACAGCTTGAGTACTTTAGAGAAGGCACGAGAAATCCATGTGTGGATGGCCGGTTGGGGATTTGAACCCCGTTCCTTCCACAGGCGTGTCCAACGTGTTAACTACTACGCCCCGTCGCTCGCTTTTACGAACATAAGACGATAATAATTCAAAGACGTTTTGTTGTGTGTATATCGACACTTGTCCCCCTGTACCCCACACGCGCCAAAGGGAACAAAGCATATCCTCGTCAAGATGGTAGTTTAGATGACGAATGCTCGACTTCGTTTTATTGTGAGAATTTTTAGCGAACCGTAACTCATCTGCGAAAGAGACGGTATATATAATGCTAGTGCGGCTCATTCTTCAGTACTGCTCGCATGCTTGGGATTACCACCAGTTCGGATTACAGGGAGATATCGAAGAAATTCAGGGACGTGCTGCTAGATATGTTACCGGTAGGTTCGATGAGCACGCAAGTATTACGGAGATGGTTAGTGAACTAAAATGAGACACTCAGGAGGGGAGCTGATGCTTTTTTACCGAGGCGTAAATTTAGAGAACCGGTACTTTAGGTCGACTGGAGACGGATTCTACTGCCACCAAGATACCAGAGATTAGGACTCGAACGAAGGTTTACAAACAGTCGTTTTTCCCTCGCTCTATTTCCGAGTGGAACGGGAAAGGAGATGAGTACGTGGTACCGTCCGCCATGCACGTACGGCAGCTTGCGGAGTACGCATGTAGATGTAGATATATCAAAATGATCATCACTCACCACTTCCACACCTTTCTCCCTCCGCCCTACTCCATTTAGGGACGATGCATGAACGTTCCGTGGAAGCGTTGTGAGACTTACAACTGCGGTATCCTTTAGCAGCCGCGATGTATGTAGAGCTGTTGATATGTTCTCTGGCCACCGATTAATGAGCCAAAGCACTGAAACTTCCTACCGCAAAACTGAATGCTGCCTGGTGGTGTTGCGGGCACGTCGCGCATTCAGGAAAGAACAAAAGCGGAGCAGAGAATAATGCGGATCATTCTAGAGGACAAGGGCCGCAGATGGGGAAATCTGTTGACATAAACTACTTAGGCAAAGGGCGGATTGTTATTCCGACCGCATGGGAACGAGCACCTTGGAAACTGCGAATCTGATTGCTTGTTCCCGTGCTACTGGCATGAGCATGTGTCGAAAGTGTTGAAGGACCGTGACACAACGGGTAAGCGACAGCGTATTGGACGTCCATATCTCATCACAGAAGGTGGATGTCGGAGGTTTACAGGCTCTGTAAAGCAGAATAGGCGACGGTATGTGGCAGATCTGTTCACAGAACACAATGCTGGTGCTGGCGCAAGTGTTTCATAGCACATCGTTCAGTGCACACTGTTGAAGATGGGGCTACCCAGCAAATGGACTTCTAAGGGTTCCCATGTTAACGCAACAGCTTTGTCAGTGGGCACAAGATCATCGAAACTGAGCAATGGATCAATGGAAACGTATAGCTTGCGAGATGAATCACGTTTCTTGTTACATCGGGTCGATGCTCGTGTTTAGATACGCCGTCATCAGGGGAAGGCTGTTCGATATATGCAACGTACCACGGCCGCAGGCCTGTGGGGATGGTATTGTGCTGTAGGAGACACTCGCCTCGGTTTCCGTTGCACCTGTGGAATGAACTGAAGGCATTATGACAGCTGAAGGTGGTTGTAGGCCACCTGCATCCTTTCGTGATTGATGACATTCAAGTGGCATCTTCTAGCACGATAATTGTCCGTTTGACAAGACCAGACTCGAGCTATCTGAACATCTCCCTGCGCAGACAGTCAATATTCGCCAAGTATTTGCTCCTCCGTCTTATCTCAGCCCGCCTGCTGGAGCCTAAATTTACTGCGTACAGTGATGAGGCAAAACATTATGACCAGTTGCTTAATAACGTGTTGATCCATCTTTGGAACGCAGTAAAGCAGCGATTCTGTATGGTATGTATTCTGTTTCTCTCTGGTTGGCCTTACGTAGCTTAGAGCGTAAGGCTAGTGCAACACAATGCTAAAATAGGGATTGCTTTCAATAATTTCAAAGAATGTCTTCTAAATATAACGGTGGGTTCCACAGATGAGCCATCGTTTACTGTCCCACACGTTTACCAGCAATGGCAGACCCCCGTTCAACACAGAATTCATAACAGAAGTAGAGGTAAAAAAACGACCATGGTGGACTGGGACAGGCGATGCAAGCGCCGACTCGTTGCTAGAAACTGTTTCGCCTCGATGCTGAAATTACTGCAGGACGTCAACGCTGCTCCTCCTCAACCCTTTTACAAACCAACAATCAACCACACGACCATCTGGAACAGAGGTTAACACGAGGGATTTATTCCTGCCAACTAAAGTCGTTACCGTGGTAAAAGAGACATCACGACTGGATCGTTGAAGGATTCGAACGTATTAACTAATCAGACAAGTTTTTGCCTTATGATGCGTGATATAGTGTATATAACAAATCGCCTTCTGCGAGGTCTCTGTGCCAGCTGGAAGATGTTCTGTGATATTTTACGGGTTTTACCATTTTACAATTATCTGAAAATGAATCCTTCAGGTGAGCTGACTTATCTTTTGGATCATAAAGGCTTCATCGAACTACAGGATAAACAAACTTAGCTCTCTTCCGATCATCTTAATGAGGAACATAACATTATTAGCTGTGTCCTCGTTTCATTCGAACTTTCAAAAATATTTAGACGTCTGGATTGACATGAAAATTTGTTCCGGTAATTTGTATGTCGGTCACCACAACGCATAGTATTTCAAGATAATTGGCATGAGAATGTGCAGAAGCTGGTCTTGCACTTGGCCAATGAACACTGGGGACAATATGAGAAGCCTCACTGCTCTCCTGAGCAAGGTACTCGAGGAGGCTGCCTTCGTCCAGTCTGTTATCGTCAAATGTGTACCAATGTCGTGTTGACGACTAATGGCTGTCACGCATTGCTGTGATGGTGGCATTAACGATGCGCTTGGAATGATTGAAAAAGGATGAAACTACACACATAAAAAAAAACGTTTTGCATCACTTCGATTCCGAGAGTTCCGGAACCTGTACAGAAAATTGGAATAGAGATCAACATACACATCACTACCGACCATTTTTTGCTCATGAAAACCACACATTGCATGTTGTACTACCATACAGCGAGACTTTCAGTGATGGTGGTGCGGATTGCTGTACACACCGGTACCTCTAATACCCAGTAGCACGTTTTCTTGCAATGATGCATGCCCGTATTCGTCGTGGCATACAATCCACAAGTTCATCAAGGCACTGTTGGTCCAGATTGTCCCTGTCCTCAACGGCGATTCGGCGTAGATCCCTCAGATTGGTTGGTGGGCCACGTCGTCATAAACAGCCCTTTTCAATCTATCCCAGGTAATTTCGATTGGGTTCATGTCTGGAGAACATGCTGGCCACTCTAGTCAAGCGATGTCGTTATCCTGAAGGAAATCATTCACAAGATGTGCACAATGGGGGCGCAAATAGTCGTCCATGAAGACGAATGCCTCGCAAATAAACTGCCGATATGGTGGCACTATCGGTCGGAGGATGGCAATCAAGTATGGTACAGCCGTTACGGTGCCTTCCATGACCACCAGCGGCGTACGTCGGCCCGAATAATGTCACCCCAAAAAAATAGGGATCCTCCACCTTGCTGCACTCGCTGGACAGTCTGTCTAAGGCGCTCAGCCTGACCGGTTTGCCTCCAAACACGTCTCCGACGATTGTCTGGTTGAAGGCATATGCGACAGTCATCGGTGAAGAGAACGTGATGCTAATCCTGAGCGGTTCATTCGGCATGTTGTTGGGCCCATCAGTACCGCGCTGCATGGTGTCGTGGTTGCAAAGATGGACCTCGTAATGGACGTCGGGAGTGAAGTTGCGCATCATGCAGTTTGCGCACAGTTTGAGTCGTTAACACGACGTCCTGTGGCTGTACGAAAAGCGTTATTCAACATCGTAGTCTTGCTATCAGGGTTCCTCCGAGCCATAATCCGTAGGTACCGGCCATCCACTGCCTAAGAGAGGCATGTCATCGACAGATCCTGTCTCTCTGTATCTCCATGTCCGAACAACATCGCTTTGGTTCACTCCGAGACGCCGGGACGCTTCCCTTGTTGAGAGTTCTTCCTGGCATAAAGTAACACTGCGGACGCGATTGACCCGCGGTATTGATCGTCTAGGCACGGTTGAACTACAGACAACACGAACCGTGTACCTCCTTCCTGGTGGAATGACCGGAACTGATCGGCTGTCGGACCCCCTCCGTGTAATAGGCGCTGCTCATGCATGGTTGTTTACATCTTTGGGCGGGTTTAGTGACATCTCTGAACAGTCAAAGGGATTGTGTCTGTGATGCAATATCCACAGTCAACGTCTATCTTCAGGAGTTCTGGGAACCGGGGTGATGCAAAACTTTTTTTTAATGTTTGTAGTTACCTCGAACAGGACCAAGAGAACAGTCGAGCATGATCCCTTCATCGAAACGGTGCTACACTCATTACTTTGTTTCCCGGGACACTGTGCAGAGGTATTGGGTTCAAGCCCGCACAATGGTTCACAAAGCTGTGATTTAAAAATGTATATCGACTTGCGTCCTCTTTTCAGTTCGAGTGCCACCGCACGAGCGAGCTTTTGAGTACATGTCTAAGTGCGCAATGTCGGGAAGAACAAACCGCTAAAATTTCTTGAATAATCAAGCCAGTATTGCACTGACCTCACTACTGCCTTCCAACTGTTCCTGTGTGTGTGTGTGTGTGTGTGTGTGTGTGCCGTACCGTCACAGCTGCATCGCTAGGCCCAGGACAAGGCGGCAGCACGTGGTGTCAAGTCTTTCGGTCCATTGTCTGGTTAGCATCAGTTGTCTGTGGACGTGAAGCTAGACCCCCGCTGCGTGGCTGAGAGACGGTCGCGGCGCACGTGCGGGTCGGGTCTTGGGAGTGCGCACTGTGCTCCAACGGGACTGCGCCGGACCGCATCCGAAAGTCCTTTCATCCACCCGGACAACACGAAAGCCTTCTGCATCTCGTGCGCGTCACTCCTTTTAAATTGCTAAGCAAACGGCACTTTACTGTTGTTAAGCCGGGTCAGTTTCGTCCGTAGTTCATCAGCATCTAACGTTCATCTGTTTACGTGTCATATAACGATGATGATATGATAATACGTCGGTGTGGTCGCACGACAGGATGGTCTTTAGCACGTGTACTACAGATTTATGAGACGACTGTAAAAGGGGGGGGGGGGGGGGAAGCCAGAGAAAAGAATTTAAAGAAAACAGCAGAGTGTTGTAACTGGCTGATTGATGGAATAAAAGGGATGAGCCAACCACTGCGCCATACTTTAAGCTCTTATATTAGGATCCATAAACGTCACAAAGTTTGCAAATCTTCACCATACTCGTCTCGGCATCAGCTACCATAGAGGGCAGACTCCCTTCCGCCCTTTCGCTCTTCCGAAATTTATAGAATTATGAGCTATGCCAAAAACTAGTTTAGCTTAATAACGATCAAGTGCAGCTTTACCATAGACAATATGTTTCTTATGTGACAATAAGTATAAAAGGCAGTCAAATGAAAACGAGACAGCCGAGTGGTTCTAGGCGCTTCACCCGAACCGCGCGACTGCTACGGTCGCAGGTTCGAATCCTGCCTCGGACATCGACGTGTGTGATGTCATTAGGTTAGTTAGGTTTACGTAGTTCTAAGTTCTAGGGGACTGATGACCTCAGATGTTAAGTCCCTTAGTGCTCAGAGCCATTTGAACCATTTGAAAACTAGACAGATGGAATAAAAGAAATTAAACTATTTATTATTTCAAAAGTAATCGCCATATCTGTTAATACATTAATCCCACGGTGAGACAAGAGGATCAGTGCTTTAATGGAAAAATATTTGCAGTTTCCCACAGGACCATTATGTACCCAGCCTTGCACCTCTTTGTCGGAAGCAAATCGACGGCAGCTGATGTCTTCTTCAGGGATCCAAAAATACGGAAATGGCATGGAGAGAGATCGAGAATGTATAGACGACGCATAGGTCTTTCCAGTGAAACGTTTGCAGCGTACTCGATACAACCTTGGCAGCATGTGCGCATCGCCGTCGAATTGCTTGAGACGAGGAGATTAAAGCCAGAGTACAATCATTGTTCCGTAAACAACCGCAAACATTTTTTCGTGTGTACATTAACCGTCTTGTCTCACAGTGGGATAAATATCTTAACATTTATGGCAATTACTTTTGAAATAATAAACAGATTATTTACTATTTTTACATCTTTCTCGTTTTAATTTTACTGCTCCTTATACAATCCTATTCAGTTAACGCTTTTCCGCGCCGGATTAGGCGAGCGGTTTGAGGCGCTGCAGTCATGGACTGTGCGGCTGGTCCTCTCTCGGGCGTGTGTTTGTCCTTAGGATAATTTAGGTTAAGTAGTGTGTAAGCTTAGGGACTGATGACCTTAGCAGTAAATTCCCATATGATTTCACACACATCAGTTAACAGTTTCCTCTGTTACAATCGCGTTACTGTGACTCAACTCATTGTTAGAACACCTGTGAGTTCATGTCCTATCTGAAGAAGAGAATTGACGTTGTTCTTCAAGTATTGGAGTAAAATTGGGAAAAACGATACAACTATAGGCTGTACACAACTGTTATCACCTATAATAACCAACAAAAACCCCTAAACTTAAATAAATAACATGAAGAAAAGCTCTTTAGAGGCGTTTTCTTGAGATATGAAGCATTAAGTATACAAAACATCAGTCTGTGCACAGTCATTCTAATGGTAAACGTTATTACTCTGCCACTTGTTGTGCGACATGTTTCGGAGCATCGTCAGTATGACTGGAGTGTAACTTTGTCTCACAGCATCTTTCAGGTCGTGAGTGGTATCGTAACAATATTGTTAAGCGATACCCTTTTGAACTCCCTTGCCTGGCCACCTCGAAGCCAGATCTCACCGTATGTGGTATCCACCGCGGGGGTCGCTAAAGCGCATCGTTTCAAAAAACCCTTACGATTCCACTGCCGGCCTGAAAAGTGCTGTAAGACAAGGTTTCCCTCGAGTCACTTTTCAGGCCGGCAATGGTATCTTAACTGTTTTATGAAACGATGCTCTCAGCAGTGCTCCGGAAAATGTCTCACTGACACTGGTGGTGTATGCTCCTTTACCATGAGAATGACAATGAACACTCTGATCCTTTGAACAAGTAAGGTTCAGGCTTCAAGAACACATCTGTTGTTCATATTTAAGTTTAGGGGTTTGTGTTGTTTGTTATGGGGGGCAACGGGACTTTGTGACCACCCTGTAGAAAACCGAGAATCTTCGATGCATGCATGACGACAACCTGGAGATCTTCCCAGTCACATTAAATTCCTCCTCTGACGGCTGTGACGACACTGGAAAAATATTGAGTAATGTTTAGGCAAAATGCTGAAGAATGCTACAGATAGTGATGGTCTTATTACGACTGTAGCTTTTCTAGTATTACGTACATGCTGCAACTGTTTACAATCATTAGCTTGCCTTTCACACTTCGGAACATCCAATGCAATATGGCTATTATTTTATAATTATTTCGTTAGCTCAGCGTGTTCGGTCAGAGGCTTAGCTGTCCTCTGTAATAAAGAAAAAACTCAGTTAATGGATCAACGACAAACTGAAACGGCTGTCTTGCGACGTCCACCCCGAGTAGATGCAACGAACTAAAACGAACAAAATGAGATAAAAAAAAGCCGGCACGGTAGCTCAGCGTGTTCGGTCAGAGGGCCGGTTGGCCTCTGTAATACAAAAAACTGAGTGGAAGGATCAACCACCGAACTTGAACAGGATGTCTTGCGACGTCCGCAACGGCCAAACACAACGACCAACAACGAACAAAATAAAAAAACAGTGGTCAGCGTGACAGGATGTCAATCCTAAGCGCCCGGGTTCGATTCCCGGCTGGGTAGGAGATTTTCTCCGCTCAGGGAGTGGGCGCTGTGTTGTCCTCATCATCATCATTTCATCCATTTCATCCATCGACGCGCAAGTCGCCGAAGTGGCGTCAAAACGGAAGACTTGCACCCGGCGAACGGTCTACCCGACGGGAGGCACTAGTCACACGACATTATTTCGTTGGTGTCTTAGGTCATGTGATTGACAGTTATATAAGTATTTCAAAGATACGGGTTGATATGTCCAGTTGTCTCTATGTTTTGTAGGCTCGCTGTTTGAGTGGATAATAGATAAGAAATTTTACTTCAGGTAAAACTAAAAATGGCTGAGCTATTTAGTTCACAGGATGGAGGACGGCAAGAACATATTTGTATTATTAAACAGTAAAACTGTCGCTTGGTCTTAGGCACCAGATTCCAGGGACAGTATTTTCAGTAGTTCATATAATCACTGACCATAGTTAAAAATTTAAAATTCTGTCGTAATTTACTCAATAACTTGAAGACAATAAGACAAATACTACAGTTAGAAACTGTGTATATGTATTGAGAGAAGGCAACTCACGCCGCTTAAATTAAGCAGACTATGTTCATCCAATATTTGAGAATTAGAGCACTTATCGACTCCCAACTAGCTTTACACGTAATTTAAATCTTTTGTAGGTTTTTCATTCTTTCAAGCCTTCGCAGTGAAGCAAATCTACATTGGTGGGTGAAGACAGTTTAAAATTTTAAGGAGTTCTTCACCGTTCGGATTACTGTACCTGGAAAAAGTAAAAGAAAATGAAATTTTCCAATATTCAGTGGTCTACTGTGTCTGGAGGGTTTGTTGGCTAGCAATAGGTAGGTACGAACGAAACCTGCAATGCATCTGAAGCTGCTAGCTTGCGAGAGGTAATTTCCACGTGGCTCCTCCCCTGGAGGACACAGCGAGGCTGTTCACCCCGGCACGTGCTGTGTGTTTACGTCGCCAGCAGCAGCAGCCGCTAACCGCCGGCGCACACAGACGCTGTCGGCTTCCGCCTGCAGCGCCGCACTACATGGTTCCGGTGGCTCCAGTCACTCCGCGACCCCCTCCATCTCTGGCGAAATGTGTCTGGCATTCGTTAGCAGTGTATGGCGGCACCCAAACTTAATGACTCCTTCGCACTTACTTAAGACGAGCGTTTCCTCTGACGTCATAAAGTCTCATTATTCGCACTAGCATAACTTTTTGCTCCTCCCGCTGCTTCCCCTCACTTTATTCACTCTCTCACCAGGGTCGCTTGTCTGAGTGGAGAGTGCGACATTCTCTATCTTCATCTATACAGCCGCAGTAAGGTGTGTGGGCGAGGGCACTTCGTATACACTATCACTTCCTCCCTTACCTGTCACAGTCGGGCCGGACGGGGTGGCAAAGCGGTTCTAGGTGTTACAGTCTGGAACCGCGCGACCGCTACGGTCGCAGGTTCGAATCCTGCCTCGGGCATGGATGCGTGTGACGTCCTTAGGTTAGTTACGTTTAAGTAGTTCTAAGTTCTAGGAGACTGATGACCTCAGCAGTTAAGTCCCATCGTGTCAGAGTCATTTGAACCATTTTTTGTTCCAGTCGCCATTAGGGCGCACGGGAAGAATGCTTAGCTCCTCCGTATCAGCTCCAATCTCTCCAGTTTTACTTTCATCGTCTTTTCAACTGTTATATATTGGTTCACTCTTCTAGGAAAGTTCACTCAATTTTAACAGTAAACCACATCGTGACGCACGACAACTCTCTAGTAGGTTCTGGCACTGGAGCTGAATCAGCAGCTCTGTGACGCTTTCCCACTTACTTAAAAACAACCGAGGCGAAAGGCGTCATTATTATTTGTGCCTTTTCTATTTCATCTATGAATTCTACCCGGAAAGAGTCTCACACTTAGGAACAGTGCTCAAGTGTTGGTCGAATGAGCTATCTTCTTTGTGGGGGGAGTAGTCTACCTGAAGATTCTACCAATGAATCTGTCTGGCGTCTGCCTCACCTACGGTCATAATTATGATTCTTCCACTAGAAATCGCCTAATATGCCTGTTCCTAGGTATTTAATGCATGCGAGTCGTTACAGTGGTTGTTCAACATTTGTGTATACAGCAGCATAGGTACGCTTCCGTGTTCCAATGGTATCGCCTTTGACTAGGAATCAAAACGTCCTTTGCCCCGCCTCCGTTCCCCGTCACTGATTAAATTTTGAATAAAAATCGTCAGCAATGATGGACGAAAACTTCCGGTACAAGGAAGCCACCCTCGTTCTGCTAACAGCCTTGTCAGAGAGGACGGAGGAGCGGACAGAGTTCAGGAGTACTTCTTGCTCTTGGGGTGTGGAAATTGTTCCTAAAAGACGGGAGAATCAGTGTTGGTTAATGGCAAGAGGTTACAGAAAGAAATAGGTACCACTACACTAAAAAAAAGAGACAATGTTTATTTACAGGAAATGAGGACTGTATTTGGAAAAAGTGTCATGATGTTCTCTCCATTGACCAAAGATGCCGGACTAGTCATCCGTTCCAATCTCCGGGAGGAGACTGCCAAGCGGGAGTTGACCATGAGAAAAAGACTCAAACACCAACGAAAGGATAACATTATACGAGTCGAAGTGTGGACTGTTAGAAGTTTGGACATGGCATGGAAGCCAGAAAATCTGAAAAAATAAATACAAACGCTAAATATAAGGTCATAAAGTGAAATGGAAAGAAATAACGATTTCTGATGAGACGAATAGCAGCAAAAATGTGAACAAGTCAGCGTCAGTGCTGTTCTCAGCAAATTTGACAACAAACCAACAACAACAATTATAGTTCATGTATTAATGCTGATGTCAAAAGCAGAAGATAAAGAGGTAAGGAAACTACATGAGAAGACTGAACGGTTATTTTAGTATGTAAAAGGACTTGAAATTTTAATAATCATGGTGGACTAGAACACGGTAGCGGACGGAGGAATAAAAGGAAGAGTTATGGGAGAAAATGGGCTTGATACTAAGATTGAGAGAGCAGAAAGACTAAGTTCTGCCATAAATTTCAGCTAGTAATATACTGTTCAAAAATTACAAGAGAAAGACGCAGACTTGGAAAGCACCCGGCGACATGGAAAGATTCAACCTGGATTTCATCACGATTAGACTGAAATTCTGCAACAGGATATTGGATCGTAAGGCGTACACAAAAACTGATATAGACTCAGATTATAATTAAATAATGAAGACCACAGCAGGCAGTTCAGCTGAAGAGGAAAGAACATCTGTAAAAAAAAAGAGGCAATCACAGACGATGGGCAGATAAACATAGTAGATACAAGAATGGTAACGATCGGTGATTGTATAAATACTTCAACTAATCGACGAAAGGAGGAAGAACAAAAATGTTCAGGGAAAGACAGGAATGGAATAAATAGGAGGTGAAGCGAAACCGAGGCGAAATAGCCGCAAGATAAAGTGAAGAAATCGAAAAAACAACCTTTGATGAAATTAAAAATAGGGGCGTCGATATGAGAGTGCAAGGGCAATTCCACTGATATACACGGGGAAGAGAGCGCGTAGGTGGCAAGAGAACATTGAAGGCATCCGCGAGAGGAAGGACTTGTGTGATGACGGGATAGAAGAAGAAAAGCGAGTCGATGTGGAAGACATAGGGGGATATCCACTACTACAAACTTTTACAAACCTTTGGAGGACTTGCGATCAAATAATGCATAAGGGATGGGTAGCTTTCCTTCGGAATTTCTAATATCACTGGGTGCAGTTGAAGTGTATAGTCTATGGGAATGGAGACATACCATCAGCTTTTCAAAAAAAATATCGTCCACACGAACCCGAAGATAGCAATTACAGATAAGTGTGAGAACTATCGCACAGTCAGTTTTAACAGCTCATGTATCCAAGTAGCTGCCAAGAATAATACATAGAAGAACGGAAAAGAAAATTGAGGATCTGTTAAATGTCGAGCAGCTGGCCTTTAAGAAAGATAAAGGGACCAGAGAGTCAGTTACGACGTTGCACTTGACAATGGAAGCGAGACCTTAGAATAGTCGACATACGTTCATAGTATACGTCGACTAGAAAATCCATTCAAAAATATGAAATGGTGCAAGACCTTAGAAAATTTGAGGAAAATAGGAGTAAGTTATAGGGAAAGAAGGGTAATATACAAAATGCACAAGAACCAGGAGGGAGATCAATAACGAAGTGCTCTCATTAAAAAGGGTGTAAGACAGGGATGTAGTCCATCGTCCCTATTGTTCAGTCTGTCCATCGAAGACAAAATGGCAGAAATAAAGACAGAGTGCAAGTGGGGAATTAAATTTAGCGTTAAAGGATACCACCAACAAGATTCGCTGACGACAGTTCTATCCTCAGCGAAAAGTGAAGACCAATTCCAGGAAGTGATGAAAGGGCTGAAGAGTTTACTGAGTACAGAATATAATTGATAGTAAATCGAAGAAAGACGAAAGTGATGAGAAGCAGCAGAAATGAGAAGAACAACAAACTAGAAGAAGTTAGGGAATTTCGCTACCTTAGAAGCAAAATAATCCTTGACAGACGATGCAAGGAAGACGCAAAAACCAGACCAGCACAGTGAAGGAGGCATTGCTGATCAAAAGAAGTCTACTAGTAACAAACAAAGGCCTTAATTTAAGGAAGTAATACCTTAGAGAACTGTATGGTAGGGAATCATGGACTGTGTGAAAAACAGAAAGGAAGCGATTCGAAGCGTTTGAGAAGTGGTGCTGTAGAAGGCTATTGAAAATTTGGCCAACCCATAATATAAGGAATTTGGATTGGGGAGGGGGTAAGGGGGGGGGGGGGGTAAGGTTGTTCTCCGCAGAATTGGCGAAGAAAGGGACATATGGAAAAACATCGACTAGAAGTAGGGACTTGATGATAGAATAAATGGTAAAACATCGAAGAAATTAGTTTGTGGCACTAGAGGGAGCTGTGAAGGGCATAAACTGCAGGGGGCGACAGAGATTGGAATATACCCAAAAAATGTCGAGGACGTAACCTTCAAGTACTACTCTGAGATGAAGCGGTCAGCACAAGGGAGAAATTCGTGGCGGGCCGCATCAAACCAGTCAGAAGACTCATGACAGAGCCCTAAGCAACTGCCTGCCAGGCCAACAGCGCGTGACTCAGGAACGCCGTGGAAACTGAAGTCAGGAGGACCGAATAGTGATATTAAACACGCTTCTCCTGTACTTCTTAATCCCAGTACTACGTTTTTTGGTTGTGCGTCATTAGACACAAAATTTTTGGAGGCGACACACCAACACGAGGTGATGTGGTAAGTGAGCTTGGGTACGAAATTGGACATTGCATAGTGTCTTACTTCGTCCGAGAAATTAGACTATGTAGAGATGAAAATATGTTACTCATAAAAGCGGGGAGTGGTTAAGCCTCCAGCGGCCAGTGTTAGTTCCAAAAAACGTCTTTGAGGGTGTGACTGCGTCGCCATGAGTCGACCACAGTTGCACGTTACTTTCTTCAGAACGACGATATAGAGCATTCATCATCTCTCTGAAGTAAAAAGGCCGAGACTATGAATTATCATACATCATGATGCGATGACATCCACAGGAGTTTTTTTTTGTTGAGATTCGTTTCACCTCGAAGCCTCCCAATGACCTACAATTTTTTCAGCAGCTTGGTATTGCAGCTGCTTAGACGCTCTATTACGGTACGAAAGTTAATTTATTTCCTTTTTCTTCTTGTGCTACGCCACTGAAGGGCAGCAACAGTGCATGGGAGAATGAAATGAAATGTTCGAAAGCTTCAGTTGTGCATAACGCAAATTGCAGGCTTCATTTCACTGGTAGAATACTTGCTAACTGGCAGTTGCATATAAAACTCTTGTAAGATATATGCTGAGATATTGATCAAGTGAATGGGATTCCTATGAGATTGGGTAGATAACGGTGATAAGCATATGTAATGATGTGCATCGGCAACGGTTAGAGACTTTTTGGTACTCAGGAGAGTATCAAAAAATCCTGAAAAGACTGAAATGGCAAGATAACACGAAGAAAGACACAAAACGCATACAAAATTCTATTTACAAAATTCACAAACGCAGTATTCAGGATGTGCCCTATAAATATTTCTCAGCGTCTTAAGTATCACAGAAGTAGAGAAAATAGAGATAAAATTAAACAAATGAAAACACAGAGGCATTTATTCGTGAATGCAATCGGGAGTAATCATAATACATGGAACGTATCCTCTGTCACCCGATCTACAGCACATATGAATTTACGCTTTTCACGAAATGAATGAACCAAATTACGAGCAAAATCTTCGGAATGAGGTACGAAAAAGAGCTGACAGATTGTGTTTTATCTTTTTCGTTACATATGCTCTCTTTTATCCGCTTGCCTTATCAATTCGTGCCATTCGGTTCTAGGCAAAACTAAGGAGACTACACTACGCTTGTCCGCCCTCCTTTAGAATACTGCTGCGCGGTGTGGGATCCTTACCAGATAGGATTGACGGAGTACATCCAAAAAGTTCAAAGAAGGGAAGCACGTTTTGTATTATCGCGAAATATGGGAGAGAGTGTCACAGAAATGATACAGGATTTGGGCTGGACATCATTAAAACAAAGGCGTTTTTCGTTGCGGCGGAATCTTCTTACCAAATTCCAATCACCAACTTTCTCCTCAGAAAGCGAAAATATTTTGTTGACACCGACCTTCATAGGGAGAAACGACCACCACGATGAACTAAGGGAAAACAGATCTCGTACGCAAAGATATAGGTGTTCTTTCTTTCCGCACGCTTTACGAGATTGGAGTAATAGAGAATTGTGAAGGTGGTTCGATAAACCTTCTGCCAGGCACTTAAATGTGATTTGCAGAGTATCCATGTAGATGTAGATGTAGAAGCAATCACGCTACTAGTATTTGAATTTTGTACAAGTTCGACATAACGCAAGTAGATTGCTGCTGTTTTTCAGAACATACCCCTCCCAAGACGATTATAATACATGGCGAAGATGGATAACAAGTTACATCACCCACGCCCGCCGTGCACGCCCACCTCAAACCATCACCTCTGGCCTCCGCCGGAAGGCTCACGGCTAGATCGATGGAAATCCGAAATCTTCCCACGCTGCGCGAGCGGTCTCGGATCATGTTCGAACGCAATGGAGTCTGTACTTCGTTTCTAACGACTTACGACACAGACAGGGTAAGCTCAAGAAACAAAAATAATACAATCGCTGTATTACACGCCTTTTGGAACTGAATTTTTCTTTGGTTTTTAATCAAACATGCCTCACCCCTTTGTTTAGGCATCTTTATTGGTTTTCATCCCACCTACCTTTTATGTTTGTGCGTTTGGCTCATCTACTAACACTTGTGGACTCAAAATCTCCTCAAAAAAGTTACATTGAACTGTTTGACCACGCTGCTATTATTGCGGTTGTCCCTGTTGCTAGGTTAATTGAGGCTGCAGGGCCAAGTGTAGTTACAGCAGTGTGGTCAAATGTAGTTCAATGGAGAATTTTATGTCATGAAGTGTGAGTCTAGAAATCCTAACAGAAGAATAAACGGACATACCTGAAAGATAGGAGATAAAAACTACGTAGATACCTAAAGGAATTATGTGAGTCTTGACTGGAAAAACAAAAATGAAATTCATTTATAAAAGTGGAATGATAGTTACTTTCGTCTATAAGGCAAACAGTACTCATGTAACAACCGAAGAAAAATGGCTGTAAATGTTAACAACACAATATCACGTTTCTTATATTGTTATCTCGTTTCCAACAACTTAAGGGCTAATCGACAGATCAACGAGGAAAAATTGACTTTTGTACAACACAGAATACGGTTGCGCAATCAACACCTCGCCAGGAACTGGTCTCAAATTGCAGTCCAACCATCAAAATAAGTGTTTTTGGTGGCATATCAAAAAATCACAAGGCAAATGCCTAGACTGTTCCTTTGAAATGCATGAGGTCAATGTCTTACCTTCACTTTCCTTAATCTGAGTTTGTACTGCGGCGGGACATTAAATCCTACTACACCTTCCGTTGATTATCAGTTTCCGGATAAAACAACCCGCGTGATTGGGAGAGGGCAAATGTCGAGGCTATAAGCGTGTCACTCTTTTGGGACCTACGTTGAAATCGTAAGCCAACAGCTGTAGTCCCAAGAGTGTTGGCGATTCCCTAATTTGGAACTGAATTTCCATCGGTACAAGATGCAGACAGTGGAAGGACGAAGAGGGAGCATTCGTTGGTTACGAATGGCACTTTGGCAGCGAATGGAACTAAACATAAACGAGTTTGCTGATTTTATGGACAATCTGAAGATGTGTGATGGGACATTTCATCATTCCATAGCCTATGTGAACAAGTAGATCTGTCGTAACTAGGCAGATAGCAACCCGATAGGTAGATCGGTAAGTGGTAGTACACCTGCGCTCCTCGGATAAGTACATTGAGACACTCTGAGCGCTTTTGAACCTGTGCCGTAGAGTTTTCCAAAACTTCATGATGCCTAGTTTCATCACAATGCTGCGACATCACACATTGAAAGTTAATCAATGGAAGCTGTACGAAAATTGTTCAGTAACCATGTCATCTCAAGATTCAGTGACATTCCCTAATCTCCATTATTATCGAAAGTACCATTGGTGATATTTTTACCTTGTAGGGATATCTAACGAGTCACGTCAACACAATACATTCATGGACGACTTTCATGATATCACGAGAGAGTGGACAAAGCATACGTAGAGGAAGATGCCATACATAGAACCTAATTTTTAACACTTACTGTCGATAATTTTTCGGAGGCTTTTAAATGTTCCCAGCTTTATTGGTTACTTTCTCTTTGTTATGAGCATTATATAGCATTTATCCACTTTTAAAAACAGTTAACACTGGGTGTCTGTAGTGGAAATATTAGTAATAGATTATTACTAAGCTACTATCCCGGTACCCGATATCAGTTGCAGGTTGCCTATCTGACGGCTTCCAAGGGCAACAAAAATTTGATTTTCAGTGTTTCATGTAATTATTGGCCCAATTTCAAAATTTAAAATGCTGTCATAATCTCCTCACGAAGAGGTACACTCTATTATTTGAAGTCCAACACAATAAGAAACGTATTGCAGCTAGAAACTGTGTTTTTATAGTGAAACTGTGTAGCAGAAGGCGCGCAGGGACCTGGATTTCATTCATCCATTATTTGAGAATGAGAGAACTTAGCATCTTCCAACAAACTATATACGTAATTTCAAACCTTTATGAAATGTTTTCTCGCTGACACATCCACAAAACGATTAAACGAAAAAAGTTTATCCCTTATTGTATTTTTACAGTTCATGGAGTGAAACCTTAGCACCAGAGATAATGTTTTAATTTATTACTTCTTTACTACATAGTCTCTCCGCAACACGAGTTGCAGACGGTACCCACACACACCACTGAATATACCTACAACATTATATAATTGTGCGACACACAGTTAAGGAAATATGATATAATAAATATTGAGATGCGTGAAAAACTATCTTTTGATTAAAATTGCCTTGACCATATTCATCCAGTATTTCATAATGAGAACGCTTGTCACCTTCCGACAAACCTTAAGCGTAATTTCAAACCTTTTCCAAACTTTTTGTCGCTTAGTCGCTTCACGTCAAATATTTAACACTTTAACTCATTTGTAAAGTAATCAGACGTTTAAAGCTGTTTTAAACGTGGGAGCCCGAATATTTAAAGTATCTCGCGTTTACTGGCACTCTTTCAGTGGTTCTGCGTTTTCTTGTAATCGTTCAGCACTGATACGTTCGTATGGACAACATAGTTCGGAAGAACGTGAGACTGCTTGAGTCTGATGAGTCAGTTAAGCATACTGAGAACGTTAGCGATTCTGTGGTGCTTCCCTGTGGCATATTCGTTGTTATTTTCGCTTCTGTTGAACATTTTCCGTCCAACATAATGTACAGGAATCTGTCAGTAAGAGTTTCTTCGAACTTGTCACACACTTGTGAAGATACTCCGTATGATCTTATCTTGTTTATCAGTCGAAAGTGCGCTATAGTACTTAACAGCTTGCAGAAATCTATCCGTTCACCTACAACTGTTATTTGCAAGATATCGTGAGGGGAAAAGTGAATATCGATTTGACGAGAGAGTATTTTCGTGAAAGAGAAACTCCTTTTCCTCCAAAAACGTTAGAACGTTAGAGCTAAGAATTCGCCCCCTGATTCTACAACTGCCGATCGTTAGCGATTTCCTGTAATTCTTACTCTTTTTTACAAAAAGAAGTGTCCTGTGCTCTTTTCCACTCACACATGACCACTGACTAAGCGAGAGGTTCTCGATAAATTTGAATTACGAGAAGGTTTAATTACGCAACGTACTCAGTGTAACATTTATCAGCAATTTTGTCAGGGGATTGTCCTTTGTTTGCTTTCCTGTTTCCAAATCACTTCCTCTATCGCACTAATGGAGACACCTTCCGCGCTTTTAGAATTAGTGAGCAAACTCTGGGTGACCAGAACCTTACCCAGACAGCGTGGTAAAATGCAACAACCTCCTATCCTAAGACAGTAGTGTGGGCTGTTCTGACTGGCCATCTGGCTCCACCAGGTAGTACAGGACGATGTAGAAGGTATGTGGCCTATCCTGCCCGGACGTCAGCCACTTCGAGGTAGTACAAAGGCGACACTTAATCAGGCTGTCACTTCTGTCAGCTGTTCCACACAAAACGTGAATCATCTTGCAGCTGCTTTAGATAGTTTCTCTAACCCCCTGACGGGGCTTGGCGGATCGCATTCAAGACCTCACGTAACTCAGAGACACAATATAATGTATCTTTAAAAAGACCGCATTCTTCGTATCGAAGTCGGTTACGCTTGAGTTGGTCTATGAAGGAATTCACAGTTTCAGTGTTGTCGGGGTAAGATGATGACTACCCTTTAGAGGACTTTAGATTTTTTGTGGCAGAATTCATTTCTGAGCCAACAACTAAATACGAAAATAATACAAATGGCGGAGGAAGTAGGAACTCTATGCACACTACAATAAGTAATGTCAGCGGTTGTAGATGAATGAATGTTCCGGCCATGGATGTTGTTTTATAGGCACGCAGAGGTGCTCATCGTTGGTCTCGTCAACGCGTACTATGTTGTTAAGTTGACTTGAATATCTAGTCAAATGAGCAATTTGTCAGTAAATGATTGTGAGCTAGCCACATATTCTTAGCGGCGTGGTTAGACAATTTTCTGTCGTATTTGTGTTATCCTTGTAGTCCGAAGAAATGAATTCTGCCACCAAAAATCTAAAATTCTCTAAAGAATAGTCATCATCTTGTCCTGACGGCACTGAAACTTCTCTATAGGATATTCATCATCATATCCTCCCAACATTGCAGCTGCGAGATCATCCACCGGTCAATCAACGCATAAACAGAAAACCTAAATTAAGATGGCTGGACAGAGATTCGAACCGACATCTCATCGATTGCGTATGCAATGACCAGCTACTTTCTGTGCCATTTGACTCACTCAGTAACGACAAGCCAGTTGTCGTATGTCGAAGACTCAGTCAACTCGCTGGTGCCTCATTCGCACTGCCTGCCTCCGCATTGGAATGGTCAGTGCGGCAGGCTTTCAGGCGGAGGACCCGGCTTCGATTCCGGGTACTCGCTTGGTGGGAGGACTGGAATAGAGTGCACTCAGTTCGTGATGCCAATGGAGGAGCTACATGAACGAGCAGTAGCGGCTCCAAGGTCTGGAAAGTCAACAATAGCCGGGAGAGCGGTGTGCTGACCCTATGCTCCTCCTTACCGCATCCGCATGACGCTATATAGCAAGGCGGCCGTCATGTGGTCTTCAAGGCCTGGAAGCGGAATTAGTTCTTTTTTTTCGCACTAATCCTGTGTATCTACAGGATTTTTCCTTATCAGAAATTTGTCTACAGCGTGTCCGGACAGAGAGCTCACCCCATTTAGAACTATGTTCCAGTTTATGCCGGAGGAGCTTGTCCTACGTAAACAGTCGTGTGGCACACATCTCAACGTGTGACTTGGAAGAGAGGCCATGCCACTACACGCTGTAAACAGCTCATAGCGCTAATTGTTACTGTGCGTGCATTTTTTGTTATTTACAGAGGTTATGCAGAGAAGAGTGGAGTGCAGCCAGCAGTGGAAGAGACGAGGCAAGCTTTACTGGGAAAAACGGTAACCTCTGCCGCGCCATCACAACAATCATTCCAGCATAAACCGGAAGTCATTTAGGGGAAGCGCGAAATATTTACATCTGGATGATGTGACGGGGAGGGACTGCCTTGGAGAAGGCGTGCCGTTTGGCAGCGAGGAAGAAACCGCGTGCCGCAGAGGGCGGCAGTCTGCTGAAAGCGGCTGCTGTGTGGGCACCACAGAGGAGAAGCGCACATTTCGCCAAGGCCGGCAGTCTCATTCAGCTGCGCGCCTGTCGCAGTTGCCAAGTCGCGACCCGGCGATGAATGGGCAACCCGACACCAACCTGCCACTCCCATCCCTTCCCCTCGCTTTGGTCCCTTTTCTCCTCGCCGACGGCAACGCGCCAGTGTGATACACCCCCACTCGGTTTTTCCTTTTATAGTCGCCGGAAGGAGATTTCTAACATCAAAACTCTTCTTTCGACTCCCAGTCCCTCTTTCTTCCTGAGACAGGCACGTGTCTTCGTCATTTGTATAAAAGAACGTTGAAATTCACGTAATAATTACTATCGCATCCAGGTCGCATCTGGCCGGCCGCTGTGATCGAGCAGTTCTAGGCGCATCAGTCCGGAACCACGCTGCTGCCATGGTCGCAGGTTCGAACCATGCCTCGGGCATGGATGTGTGTGATGTCCTTAGGTTAGTTAGGTTTAAGTAGTTCTAAGTCTAGGGAACTGATAACCTCAGATGTTAAGTCCCACAGTGCTTAGAGGTTTCATCTGTCCCCTAGATGCAGCATTTCTGTTATTTTTACATATGGAATACGTAAACATGGTTGACACGAGGAGAAACGATTTGAAGTGAAGCACTTTATCGTGAGCTATCACTTGAAAATGGCATAAATATGTCGAAATCGCGATTCTGGTGAATAAATACACTTGAGAATAGTCAAGACGGAAATTCTGTTTTGGTAGATATTTAGGACTAAGTAGAAAAATGAAAAGAAATTATAACTGTGCGAATCTTATACTACTCTTATTTTAAAATCTCCATCGTTGTTACCGATGGCATCTTCAAGAAACGGAGCCACAAAATACGTTATTATGTGAAAGATTACAGATTTCTTCAAGTTGAGTTTAACTGATGTTGATTATACATACAGCATATATGATAGATTTAGGAATACACATTTCATCCTGAAATGTATCTGAGAAACCAGTCACATCTCTATCGATTCAGCGGAATACTTCTGTAAAAGAATAGCCGGTAATCGCTGTTATCCTACCATACTGCTCCATCATCGCGGTGAAATCATGGACGGTTACACAGAAATTTGTTTAACGCAGTCCCCCCTGGTTCGCAAAGCGGGTGATTTTGATAACAGTCGCGACACTTGGTCGTGTTAATTCCGATGGGCGTGCACTATCTCCGAGGTCACCGTGACGTATCTTTCAGTCTTTCAACGACATAACGCAAGACCGCATGTTGCCCGTGTTGTCCCGACATACCTCGGTAAGACAGTGTTTGACTTTTTTCCCTGACCAGCACATTACCCAGATCTCTCACTCACTGAGTGGACTGACACGTCCCCAGCCACCAGCCGCTCGCCAGCCACCGCGACTTCTGAATTCTTGCAAAGAGCTGAAGCAACATGGAACGACCTACCTGTACAGCTTGATGCCCAGTAGCTGTAGAGCCATTGTTGATTTTTATTATTAAGTCAGTGCCGAATAGTGAAGATACACCACAGCCGGCTCTCACGGTAAAAGTTTTGCTGTGTTCAGTGTTCTCCGATATCGTAGATATTAATTACTGCCATTCCTTGTGTTATTCGTCGAGGGTCACTATCGGCGACTTCTGCTCTCCATCGCGGATAATGCAACTAATGCCGCCATGACCTACATGGCACGTTGCTATAATAATGCTCTGCAGCTCCAGTCTGTTCTCGGTTATCAGCTGGATCGTGGCTGAGTGTGATTCGCAAGTTAATTTTGTTAAGAACCTGAGTGACCAAAGACTGATTATACCTGTACGACTCTTTTATGGTTTGTCAGAGCAAAATATACCATACAACTCCTCAATAATTTCACACTTCATGAAGATGGTCTATATGTAGCAAGAGCTACTCACAAATCTTCGTCTGATTACGATTATTAAAGAAAGTATGAGAAAGAGAAGTAAGCAGTGAATACTGTTAAGTATATACCATCTGATTACAAGCATACGGACACTCCAACGTAATGCGAAATTCACCGCTATTTGTTACGAGACCCGCCAACAGAACACGAGGCGGGGAATACTGTGTTGTCACTAGAGAAGCAGAAACAGCGGAACGGGTCACTTAGAAGAGCTGACTGACTAGTCACTGGATCTCACCTGGGTAACAGTTCCATCAGAAACATCTCAATCCTTCTACAGCTGCCCAAGTCGGTGATGCTATTGTGAAGTGAAAACGCGAAGTAACAACCACAATTAAAACAGGACAAGGCGGACCTCACGTACTGACGGACAGGCAGATTGGAGGGTGATAGTAAATATCGCATGGAATCAGCAGGAAAAATCACTCGTGAGTTCCAACGTGCTACAAGCTAGCACAAGGACTGCGCATAGGAAGTTAAAAAGAATTGTGTACAGTCGTCAAGCAGTTCCTTGTAAACCGCATATTTCTGGAGCCCATACTAAGCGATGCTTGAGATTGTTTAAAGAGCGACGCCGTTGGATAGTGGGTGAAGGGAAACGCTACATCCCGTACCAGTTCGATGGAAGTGTTTGTGTTTGACAAATGCCTGAAGAACTTGCATCTGTCGCTATATGTAGCGCCAGCAGTGAAGTACGGAGGAGATGGTGTTACGGAGTGAAGATATTTTTCGTGGTTAGAAAGTGGTCCCGTTATTGCGATGAAGGAAACGCTAAATGTGGAAGGATACAAACACATCTCACTGCATTGTGTACTGCATACAGTAGAGGAGCAGCGCTCCTATTAGAAATGCCCAAAGTACATGGAACCTCGGGGAAGATCAGTTTGGATTCCGTAGAAATACTGGAACACGTGAGGCAATACAGACTCTACGACTTATCTTAGAAAAAAGATTAAGGAAAGGCAAACCTACGTTTCTAGCATTTGTAGACTTAGAGAAAGCTTTTGACAATGTTTACTGGAATACTCTCTTTCAAACTCTGAAGGTGGCAGGGATAAAATACAGGGAGCGAAAGGCTATTTACAATTTGTACAGAAACCAGATGGTAGTTATAAGAGTCGAGGGGCATGAAAGGGAATCAGCCTTTTGGAAGGGAGTGAGACAGGTTTGTAGCGTCTCCCCGATGTCGTTCCATCTGTATATTGAGCAAGCAGTAAAGGAAACAAAAGAAAATTTCGGAGTAGGAATTAAAATCCATGGAGAAGAAATAAAAACATTGAGGTTCGCCGATGACATTGTAATTCTGTCAGAGACATCAAAGGACTTGGAAGAGCAGTTGGACGGAATGGACAGTGTCTTGAAAGGAGGATATAAGAAGAACATCAACAAAAGCAAAGCGAGGATAATGGAATGTAGTCGAATTAAGTCGGGTGATGCTGAGGGAATTAGATTAGGAAATGAGACGCTTTGCTGAGGGAATTAGATTAGGAAATGAGACGTTTTGCTAATTGGGAAGCAAAATAACGGATGATGATCGAAGTAGAGAGGATATAAAATGTAGACTGGCAATGGCAAGGAAAGCTTTTTTGAAGAAGAGAAGTATGTTAACATCGAGTATAGATTTAAGTGTCAGGAAGTCGTTTCTGAAAGTATTTGTATGGAGTGTAGCCTTGTATGGAAGTGAAACATGGACGATAAACAGTTTGAACAAGAAGAGAATAGAAGCTTTCGAAATGTGGTGCTACAGAAGAATGCTGAAGATTAGATGGGTCGATGACATAACTAATGAGGAGGTATGGGATAGAATTGGGGAGGAGTTTGTCGCACAACTTGACAAGATGAAGGGACCGGTTGGTAGGACATGTTCTGAGGCATCAACGGATCACAAATTTAGCATTAGAGGGCAGCGTGGAGGGTAAAAATCGTAGAGGGAGACCAAGAGATGAATACACTAAGCAGATTCAGAAGGATGTAGGTTGCAGTAAGTACTGGGAGAAGAAGAAGCTTGCACAGGATAGAGTAACATGGAGAGCTGCATCAAACCAGTCTCAGGACTGAAGACCACAACAACAACAACAACAACAACAATAACAACAACATGGAACACCTTACATAGCGCAGCGAAAGTACTAAGGTTGTGCGGAATAAAGAGATTTAGTTTTTCGAAATGTGAAACTATGGTCGATCAGTGGCTCTGCGAAAGCGAATGGATACGGCGACTTTCAGGCAGCGCCATTCCTCGAGTACTCGTGCAAGGTGGGAAGTGGCGGGCGAAACAGGGGTCAGGCATTCGAGCCCTGCGCCGCACCGCGCTCTGCGGCAGCGCGCTGGAGGCTCCAGCGGCATCCCGCGTCCCGGCAGACGGGCGCGCTGGCGTGCTGGCGCTGCGTTCCAGCGGGACAGGGCGCGCCCCAAGTCTCGCGTCGGCCGCGCTGCGCCTCGCAGCGGCGGAACAGGTCCGCGCCCGCTCAACTGCCCGCAATTACGCAATCGACCGGGACCGCCCACATAACCGCTGCTTCATTTGCCGACGTTACAACAGCTGCTCTCCTGCGAACCAAAGCTCGCCAGATGCTCTGGCTCATTGTCCGTGGCTACACGAGAATAATTGTAACACCGTTACGGAAAACTTAATAACTACTCTCTTTTCAGCAGCGTTCTTACTCTGTCAGTGTACATTTCGAAGGAAAACAAATACTGTTGATATTACCGTGTAAACAACGAGTTCGAGTTACATCAGTGTGATTTTATATTCAAAAGAAGGCAACATCATTCACAGATAAGTCTACTGACGTGTTGATATCGCAATGAACGTTCTTACATGACAACTAGAACCTTGATGACGAAGCTGTGACATGGAAATGTACATTGGCATGCTGCATTAATAAAAACGATATTGAAAACACAGTAGACAGATTTTATCACGATTATTAAGTTGTTCATTTATTTAAGTTGACCACTTTGGCAAAATCACGGAAAGTTACGAGAAAATTTTTTTCTTTCAACATACATGAAACTTAAATTCTTAAGCATTTCATTTATTTCCCTAACGCTGTTGGTCTAATGGAGTCGGCACGCAGTGCAGCGTGTTCAGTCAGAGGACTGGCTGCCCTCTGCAATATAAATAAAAAAATGTGTGAAGGAATCAAAGGTGAACTTGAACGGGTATCTTGTGACGTCTACCCCCACCAAATGCAACGAACAATAACGAAATAAAGTGGTAATGTGCTTGCATGGAAATTGAAAGGTCGCGGGATCGAATCCAAGCCGAACCACGGATTTTACAGTGTGCCTAGCATTCACCTCTTAAAAGATGTGGAGATTCGCCAGACACGACGCTTGGCTTGTATACCGTGTTAAACTGTAGTTCCCGATTCCCCGATTGGATAACTGGGGTAGGTCATGGACACGCAACTCGCTGAAGTGGCGTCCAATTGAAAGACTTGCACCAGGCCACTGAGCCACACGAAATCATTATAGTTATTTGTCTCCGCCTCCGTAGCCGACGTCGCTAACGCGCGCCTTTGAGGTGGCGCTCCACTCAGAAATAAGACTGTTCGATGCTAATACATATAACTGTAACCAGTCATTTTTTCGGAATAGTTATTAATCCATTCCATGGACATGTTATCGAACCTCTTCAGGTTCATCTTCAGTCGGTTTTCCAGAAGTTACATAGCTATTTCAAGCATAATGCTGGGTGATAGCTCGGGGCGGCTTTTGTTGTTAGTATCCACCTATCTGCTTCCATTGTGATGATCAGTTGGTACCACACCACACATTTTACACAATTTGTATGCATATGAACTGTGATAGTGAAACTTTGCCAGCATCCAGAAAGTGCTATACAACTGTTACTTGTTACAAAGTTCTTGACACAAAGATGTGACATAGGCTCAGAGATATTTCTTTTTGCTTGCATGTATTAAAGTCGACATAGGGGCAAATACATTAATCAAAACTGACGTTGACATGAAAGCCCAAAAGTTTCCATAAGAACGTTCCTCATAGGAGGTAGATAACCTGGCTCTATTCCCCCTTACAAACGTATACCCGCGTCACCTAAAATTGGGCCTCACAGCAACTTGGACAGTTATTGCAACTGCAAGACAGTTATTACAACGCCATGCAGAAATTTTTCTAATGAGTGCTTCCAAAACACAATATCTGCCGCGGGGTTGTGATGTCCAATGTTATTATCGCCGACCACTATGCTGTGTAGTTAACGGGATGGCGCACGGAATTTAAAATCTGTATCACTGTTAACTAGAGCAAATTAGTGCAGTCAGTTGGTTTATTGTGATTTATCTCATGGCGGGCGCTCATACATCAAGCACATTCTTCAAACTCATTGATTCTTAAATTACGTGTGCAGAGCTGTTTCGATGTAAGCAGTAACGTCATGTTTCCCGTTAGTGCCATTTCGATTCCCAAAATGTGATAATGTGCTGGTAATAATAAAAGACAAGAGGAATCAGGTACATCTTCTAGTATCAAGACGTGCTTCCATAAAGGGGAGTGAGCGTTTGAAAACAACTTTTCACGAATGAAGCAAAAAAATGGTTCAAATGGCTCTGAGCACTATGGGACTAAACATCTTTGGTCATCAGTCCCCTAGAACTCAGAACTACTTAAACCTAACTAACCTAAGGACATCACACACATCCATGCCCGAGGCAGCAGTCGCGCGGTTCCGGACTGCGCGCCTAGAACCGCGAGACCACCGCGGCCGGCACGAATGAAGCAGATAAAGTTGTTCAGCAAGCTTAAAGCGTAGACAGTTCACTTTATTGCTTCCTCAGTTCTGCAAAATCAGGCAGATTGATTACTACTTTTTCACTTCAAGCGTCCACAGCACAGAGCGCACCACATATTCTTCGCCTAAAGCATTTTTATTTCATCGGCGAGAATAAAGGAGAAAGTAGTTCAAACAAACAGCCAAAATCACGGGTCCTCTTTTTACTGTCTCCAAGCTAGCCGCTAGTAATAATAAAAGACAAGCGGAATCAGGTTAGGGATGGAACTTGTTATTCAGTCTCTCGTTCCTGCCATAGCTGCCGTCACTGTATTGATATAATTTTGTAACTACTACTAAGTAATTTACATGTGTTTATTCCAACTAATTCTAGCGCATAAACTCTCTTCTCATTTCCTACATGGTGCTTAATTTATTCCACGAGGCAGAAGTTCATGTTTGCTGTTTGTTTTTTGTGTATTTTCTGTCTTCGTTCGGCTTATATTTATACATGTAATACGCTTAGACTGCTAGCTTCCTGACGTTGTAACACTCATCTCTTCTCTTCTCTTTTTGTTGTCCGTTTGTCCCGCATCAGCACAGGGTCGGCATGGTTAATTACAGATGTATCAAAATGGTTTAAGTGTCTCTGAGCACTATGGGACTTAAATTCTAAGGTCATCAGCCCCCTAGAACTTAGAACTACTTAAACATAACTAACCTAAGGACATCACAGACAACCATGCCCGAGGCAGGATTCGAACCTGCGACCGTAGCAGTCACGCGGTTCCGGACTGAAGTGCCTAGAACCGCTCGGCCACCGCAGCCGGCTACGGATGTTTCATCAGTAATTTAAGGGATCGCGGTATGCCCTTAATAGAGCAATTCCATTAGCCCCGAGACGGAATACGTGTACCCAGAAGTGGCTGCGAATAGTGTTATTTATGTGGAAGTGAAAGAACGGTTTATAAATGTTTGCGAACCGTGAGGCCGAGACAGGACTTGGGTACCAGCCTGATATTCACCTATTAGGATGTGGGGAACGGCTCAATCACCACACCACGATAGCCGGCACACCGGCCATCGACGTTAATCTGCCGGGAGAATTCGATCCGGGCCTGGCGAACCTCCCCGTCCCGGAAGCGTCACTTTAACACGCATGGCTGTCCAGGAAGGTGTAGTAACATCTCCATTCCTGATAGTATTTCTTATTTATTCATCAGTTTAGATTATGCATATATTCAATAAGTCAATTCACAGTACTATATTTAATCATCACTACAGAGACAATTAGCTCCTTGCCTCGGTTCCGAGCACTCTGGATAAAAATACATAGTCTATAACAATTAGCAGTAAAAACTGACAAGGGGGAAGCATACGAAACCAGAAGCAAAAATCTTCCAGTAAGAATTGGTATTCAAACGAACCGTTTGCGAGAAATGACGAATATGTGGTTACGAACTGCCACTTACTTCCGTATGAAATATTGTCCTCGTTAGTACAAGAGTACTTGAAATGCAAATTTTTCGATCAATTCCTTATGCAATTATCCTCAAATGTAACCATGGTCCACGACTGGGAATGCAAGACATGTGTGATAGGGCACCAGCACGTCTTACTGCTTATAGAATAAAAACGTCGCGGCGTTGTTCTCCAAGATTGACATGTCAAGTAAGAGCTCCACTTTAGCCTTAAAGATCACCTGACCTCAATACTCTGGATCTTCATGTCTGAGGTTATCTCAACAAAAAAGCACACAGCACTCCGGTCGAAACAAGTGCAGTATTACATTCAAATGCAACTGGGAGATGGTTCAGATCTGCATCCAGAAATCCAGATTTAAGTTTTCTGTGATTTCCCTAAACTGGTCCAGGTTAAATGCCGGGATATTTCGTTTGAAAAGGGCATGGCCGATTTACTTCCCCATCCTTTCGTAATCCGAGCTTTTGCTCTGTCTCTAATGACTATTCTCCCTTCCTTCCTTTTTGCAGTAAACTGTAACATTTAATGCGCTGAAGTAGTGTAGCATTTCGTGTTGAGGGAGGCAATGAGTGTCTTTCGTGCCCAATTAGATAGGGACTTTACTCAAAAGCTTACATGTGAAATACGTTTTTACCATCTGGGATAGTACTTCATACTTGAATCAGCGATGAGTAGTAACCACACATTTGTAACTATCTCGCTAACGGCTGCATGTCGGCTGGGATGTTTTCGCTTCTATTATCTATTTAGCTTCTATTATCTATTTAGCTACTATTATCTATTCCATTTTCACCAGCGTCAGTTTTAACTATTAATTATAATGCATCTTATACGGGTATATTGGTGGAGATCATACAATGAAGCGCAAAAAATTGGTATAGTCATGCGTACTGAAATACAGAGATACATAAACAGGCAGAATACGGCGCTGTGGTCGGCAACGCCGACATACGACAAGTGCCTGGGGCAGTCGTTAGGTTTGTTACGGCTGCTACAATGGCATGTTATCAAGATTTAAGTGAATCTGAACGTGGTGTTATAGTCGGCGCACGAGCGATGGGACACAGGATCTCCGAGATGGCGATGAAGTAGGGATTTTCCCGTAAGACCATTTCACAAGTGTACCATGAATATCAGGAATCCGGTAAAACATCAGATCTCCGACATCGCTGCGGCCGGAAAAAGATGCTGCAAGACCAGGACCAACGACGACTGAAGAGAATCGTCCAACGAGACAGAAGTGCAACCCTTTCTCAAAATGCTGCATATTTCAATGCTGGGCCGTCAACAAGTGTCAGCGTGCGAACCATTCAATGAAACATCATCGATGTGGGCTTTCGGAGCCGAAGGTCTACTCGAGTTTCCTTGATGAGTGCACGACACAAAGCTTTACACCTCACCTGCGCTCGTCAACACCGACATTGGACTGTTGATGGCTGGAAACATGTTGCCGGTCGGACGAGTATTGTTTCAAATTGTGTCGGGCTGATGGACATGTATGGGTATGGAGACAAACTCATGAATCCATTGACCCTGGAAATCAGAAGGGGGCTTTTTAAGCTGGTGGAGGCTCTGTAATGGTGTAGGGCATGTGCAGTCGGAGTGATATGGGAACCCTGATACGTCTAGATACAACACTGACAAGTGACAAGTTGAAAGGTCTCTGTTGGACTCTTTTCATGTTAACTTCTTAAATCTGTTGTCACTTACGGCATACATTCCACTTCTGAATTTACTGTGGTGTTTCTGACTCCATCTGGGAGGAGGCTGAGCAGAGGAACGTGTTACTTTTACACGTATACAAGAACGATCTGTCACACTACTACACTTTAAAACACAGTTTATATGTAATTCATGTCACACAGTCTCTTATGGAACCTACATGCGCTTTCTTTTATATAGTGTATGTGATAAGATACTGTCATCCCCCTTCCCTTCTGTGTGAAAGGTTGAATGGGCAAATGTATTTCTAGTTGCATGCTTGATGGTAGCAGACAAGCATGTCTGCTAGAGAACACTGGGACCAACGTCGGAACAGGTAGCTACGCTTTCTAAAAGCAAAGAGGTTTCTATTCTTAGTACGGTCCTGTCCGTCCGTTGTCATGTTGAGATAGGAAGCTGCCTCTCTGGTATCTGTGAAGCACCCTCGTCGGTCCGCGGCGAGCGCCTGAAGTGGTAAGATCTCCGGCTAAGCGCGTCTCTGCTAAGTCCGTAGGACAATGGATTTCTTAAGTTCAGCCTAACTGAAAATTTAATCACCTTTATTTCAGGTTTAGATCTAAAGTATCTAATGTTATCTTTAATTGAAACGCAGTGTAATTCGACTTGAAGTTCAGAATATCTTCCAGTAGTTGCTTTGTCACTACTTCGTGAGTAAAGTGGAACCACGTGTGGATAATCCGTAACTCTAACTAAGATCATCAATCTTAAATGCGAATGTGCGTGACATTATAACGTCTCGTCTTGACAATATTTTTCAATATAGCAACTTTTCTTTATGTTCAACCCACGTGGGGTGTACTTTGTGAGGCCAGGACCACGTGCTTATACAATTGTTTGACCCATCAGGTTAATAGTAAGACGTTAGTAACCAGTTCGAAGTTTTTCTTTTGTAATTTGTGTTTCGATGTAATTTATTTTAATTATCAAAATTATTGTGGAGTTACACTCTTTGTGTAAACCAAGTTGGCCACGTGAAGCATGTAGTGTAATAATCAAAGTAGTCCTCAGCTATTCTTTTCGGGAAGATTTCACAGAGAGTTAGTATGAATTTAGTATACCAGTGTCTGTGGTAATTTCATGACGGACAGGATTGCGCTACGAACGTAACTTCTTTGGGTGAAAATTGAATCGGTTGGTTGTGGTTAATTTCTTCTTGCATATGTTTCAACGTTCTTCGTGTGTTATTTTATGAATGCTGTGTTGTATGCAGTCTCTCAATCTTGGCTCCATATTTGATTTGTTCCGTAAGATTACAACCTCACATTTTCACAATCCTAAATAAGGCACCAGTTTAGTTATGAATCAAGTTTAATATGCTGACATTTTAACCGAACAATGATCAATGTTAAAATAAATGTCCAAATATAAACTGATTTATTTCTTTTTATTTAAATTGTCTTTTTATATATACATCACCGGTTATCGTAAGATGACTACTAAAAGATTATAATTAATGTTAGTCTGGTTGGGAATTTGGTAAGCTAGACTGGCTACCTGGTGAAACAGTTGCTCAGTAATGCAAGGTTAACTTTCCCAGATAGCTCACAGCTTTTAAGCCGCTTTTATTGTCTTGAATATCAGCACCGCTTTCAGAACAAATTAATGCATCAACATTACAACGTCCGTATGCATCCTGCATCCATTCATGTCCATTGTGCATTCCGACGAACTTGCGCAGTTTCAGCAGGACAACGCGACACTCTACACGTCCGTTATTCCTACAGTGTGGCTCCAGGTACACTCTTCTAGGTTTAAACACTTCCGCTGGCCACCAAACTTCCTAAGCATGAGCATTGTTGAGCATATTTGGGATGTCTTGCAACGTGCTGTTCAAAGGAAATCTTCACGCCCTCGCACTCTTATTGATTTATGGACAGCCCTGCAGAATTCATGGTGTTAGTTCCCTTCAGCATTACTTCAGACATCAGTCGAGTCCACGCCAAGTCGTGTTGTGGCGGTTATGTGAGCTCGCGTTTGCCTCATGCGATATTAGCCAGGTGTACCAATTTCTTTGGCTCTTCAGTGTATTTTATAAAACACAGTCATATCTGCCTTCATTTTCAAGCACACTTACGACGCCGTTTGCAATATGTAATTGTTGGGAAGAGTCAAGTTCTTCTCGCTGCTCCCCTCTTATCAGTCTTTTTAACCCGCATCACTCCAACCAGCCGCTCTCAGGCTACGCGTCTCGTCGTCTGCCGTGTAAAGCTGGCCGCAAGGGGAAGCGTTATCGCTATTACGTGTTATTAGGCAGCAACTAATGGCGGAGTGGGCCCGAATCCTGTCAGATGCTGAGCCAGATACAAGAGGGCCAGGCGGCGCCGCTCTGTCTTCCAGGAATGACGGCCGGCCTGGAACGCTCGCTGGGATGAAGACATTACGCCGGCTGCCAGGGCTATGTACCTGCCCTGCCACAGTCACTGCTGCTCTCATTTGCGGACGTTTTCACGAACTGTAAGCATGCCACGGAGGTCACCAAATGCACATCATATAACGATACACACTGGTAACTTTCGAATCAAGAATGTTTTGGAATGCTTGGTGAACAGTGATATGCCAAAGATTGTTATTCAGTAATTTTGCAACTTTATCGAGAAAAGGAGTGGCTTATCAGAGTAGTTTGAAACCCAGAACTCAGTCCACCAAGTCTACTTCAGCTTCGCTTCGTCACAGTCGTAGACCACATGATGAATTCTATAAAATCTCCTAAAAACGGAGAGAAATTATCCCACATTGCTATATAAAGAGAGATTGAAGCTAATGTGAAAGTAAAGGTGATGCAGTGATGCTACATGAGTCTGACACGGCATAGAATGATCTGAGCTCCAACAAGTCAATAGGAGCCGATTTCTAAGTTATTAGAATCACAAGCTCGTGTTAAGAAGAGAATAAAACAGGGTCAAAGGGACAAATGAGCAATCTTACGAATATTTCGGAAGAATAATTAATGCCCAATAGGAACAGGTATCAATGTTAAGGTCAGCAGACGACACAACTCTTTTGGCTGGATGTAAGAAAGGCTTAGATGACCAACTGCAAGGAAAAGATAGAACACTCCGAACAGAATATGGCTTAAGGGAAAACAAAGTAAAGTCGATGATGAAGAGTAACAGCGAAAACGTGGCGACTTGTTGAACACAGTTTTTTAACGACGTACAAGGGAATGAAGTGAGAGAATTCTCCAATCTAGTACGGTTATGCACAACGGCCTAAGCAAGAAAGTTGTGAGATTGATAGTGGAAGAAGTCTATGGAAAACACCAGAAGAGTCTGCTTACTTGGGCTTGGAAGGAACAGAAGAGTCGAAAAATGTTAGGGACAGACAAAGACAAGAATATGCAAAAGAAATTATAGAAGCTGTCCTACCTACTAAAAGTAAAAAGATTAGCACAAATAGGGAAAATGAAAAATAGCATCATTCTAATCAAAAGGCACAATACAGGGAAAAATGAAGACTAGCATCATTCTAATCGAAAGACAGATGGCTATAAAACCGAAACTTTTCCTTTGGCTAACATCATACGTTTGCAAATAAAGTCGTTTGGCCCTGGTACTGAGAAGCACCAGATGATAAGTTCAGTAAAATATACATCAATAACAACCCCATCAGATATTTATCTTTCTTCGTGGTTTTTTTCCCCTACTTGTTTTCGAAGTTCAAATTCTGTGACCACATGTGTTGCTGTTTAGTGTAGATGATTGTGATGGGTACATGTCGGGTGTTGTAGTGTAATGTAGAGTTTGCGATGTTGTTGTAGTTGTTGTTGGTGGTGTAGTGTGTGTATGTATTATGTATGTATGTGTGTGTGTATGTGTGTGTGTGTGTGTGTGTGTGTGAGAGAGAGAGAGAGAGAGAGAGAGAGAGAGAGAAGGCAGAGGATGTTCCTCGATGGTGTGATACAGCCTACTCCTCTCAAATAGCGTCCCTACTCCTGTCAACCGCGTCACGTAACGTCCAGCATGAGCTAATAAGTGGTATTTCAAAATGTAATTCAGGGTGTTGGCACACGCTGCCGAGCTAAGAAACTTCATCTCACCATTCTCGCCTGGTCAAATACTGGTGATGAAAATTACTTCACTATCAGGATAATAATATGCTACCTCTGGACAGTGCAATTTTGTGTTACATGAGGAGAAAGAATAGATATAATAAAAAAAGCTGGGCCCCTGAAGCAGTATCTTTCAAATGTGAGAAGAAACAGCTATTAATAGGCAAGGAATGGTCTCCAATAGCACTTCGGCGGTAGATGGATGATGATAAATCAACGACTTCCAATATATTGGAGGCGTTGTATGAAAGGACAACAATTTGCGCCAGGATAAATTCGAATGAATACCGTGGTTAAGACACTGAACTCGCTTTCCGGATTAGCAGAGTCAGAAGCCACATTTAGGTCTTTCTTGTTTTCTTCAAATCGCTTAAAGTCAACAACCGGGTAGTTTCTTTCGAGGGGAGACGGCCAATTTACTTACCCATCCCACTCACAACCAAAATCCGTGCTCTGTCTTTATTGACCTTGTCATCGACGGGTCGTTAAAACTTAATCTTTCTCTCTTTCTCTTATCTTTCATCAAAATCCAAAAGAATCAAGAGAGAAAACTCCTGTGGAACAGAAAGTACTAGGAACTGTAAATTTTACATTGCTGAAAACAAACTCAATATCTGGAAACCGCAAATCTTTCAGAGAAACAGCAGATTAAAATCGAAGCAGCAAAATAGGTGTTATTCAGTAACTCGAACCAGACGAGAAAGATAGATAAAATCAGGAGTGAGGAGAGGATACTAAGGAAAGAAAAACACTTGTTATTGTGATAGAAAGTGATAAGAGTCAGTAGCGCGTGGCGAATAACGAGAACAGAAAAAGCCAAAATAAAAAACTAAGTATGCTCCAACATCCGAGCAAAATCAAGCTGCATGGAGTAAGAGAAGCCTGATATGGGTAGAAGTCCCGTAATATATGAATAATTACAGCAACAGATTCAACAGATTGGCGAGCACTGTGCTAAGCAGACCGCTACAGGAGTAGTTTGAAAATGATGACCACGGTGATCGACGAGGTATCTATAGACACTGATCTAATCTCTCTTCTGCCGCTCCACGTGTAAATATAATGTCTTCATCCCTTCTTATTTCTCACACCGATCTCTTCCGTGGGTTCCTATACATAAACATCTGCGTTTCTTTGTAGCGCGTAAACCTAGTTTTCTGTGCAATAGGCTTACATGTCTGTTACAAGTATGTTTCGTCTTATGAAACGAACTGCTTTTGGTTCCAAAAATTCTCTAGATCGTCACCCATCTGAGTTCTTTTCAACAGATTTATTTGGTATTAGATTTAGTAACTGTGAAGTTTCGCGTCTTTGAATTAAGAGACTAACCGCAGCCATAGCAGATACTAGTCACGTTGGCTTATGACAACCGACTCATTACCGAGTTGATTTGTTTTCATTTAAGACGGTTTTTAAAGCAATCTGTAAGTTATCTAACTAAATTCTACTCAGCAATGGTCAGAACACTCTGCCTTACACAATTTTTTTGTTGGTCAGATAGATCGTTTGTCAGGTCAGTTTTGGTACAGTAGCAGCATTGCTATATTAGTCACTGCAGCGTCTCTCTATTGCTTTACGGAAGTCTAAACAGTGTCGGACGGACCACGAGTTGAACTCATTTCCTTTCAGTGACCACTTCCAGCACTTTGCTGCTGAAGATTTTGTTTGCAGAGACCATGAAGTAGCGTTTTAATATATTTGTAATGACTACCCTTCTTCTTACCCGAAACGTCATTCTCAAGTACGTGACCAGATCAAGCGAAGCATAGGAACGCAAAGATTTATGTGATAGTTCATGTAAAAATTTGCTGAACTAATGTTACTAACGAGCTCATAAAGACAACAGCACTCCCAGAAATAGTGCGACTTACTGTTAATAAGTGTGAATTATAGTGAAATCACAATTCTCCCCTTTTACATTCATGGAAAATTTCATGTAACAAATTTCTAACACAAAGAAAGCCGAGGTGACATCAGTTCCATAGAGTTTGAACGGGATTAAATCTATATCAACCTAATATGGTGTATGGCCATTATTGAAAAGAAAACAACCTGAATTCCCTTGAGGAGAGAATAAATTTGATACTACTATACTACAGTAAGAGCTCCATGGTGTTTCACAACTGGCACAGAACAGACTGACTTATACAATTGTAAAGGAGTTCTCCGTACATGAACGGTGTAAAGTGGGACTGATCAGACCACATCATATGTTTCTATTGATCTTTAGTCCGTACTTTAAGCTATAATCTCTACTTTAAGCTGCAATCTTGAAAGGAAACGACAGAAGTTAGCATATTAAACCAGTTTTATAGCCTTTCATGTTGTAATGGGTAATGGCCATATAAACTTCGGCACAGAAATAAAAAGAAAGTCTCGGAGCACTAGATAATAGTCTGCGATTACTTTCCGAATGTAACTGAATAGAGAGTAGATTTGTTCCGCGAGACGAAACTTCCAGGATAAATATAACGCTAATTGCTTTTGCTGAGTTTACACCAGCCATAGTACTGCGTTTTATAACCTAGAAAAACCGGTCTGCAAGCCAAATAAGACGACCCGCCACTCTGTAACACCAGCTGCTCTGCTTGCATGGTTTCTTGCTCTCGTATCAGCGCGGGGCGTTATTTATTACTTTCCTTTGCGCAGAGAAAGTAGTCGGTTCTCGTATCTGAGTTTTAAAGCTCTAGAGAGCATCAGACGTAGGTAGGCTAACAAAAGGGTAGCCATCTGAAGATGGGTAAGCCGGTCACTGGCAATACAGAAGATCCAGCTGGCTCTGAGCGGACACAGTGGCATGAAAAAGCTGGCTATGCAGTAGGGGGAGGTGGAGCCTAAGCGTAGGGGAGACCAAATAAAAACAATATGTCTCCCTCCCCCCCCCTCTCTCTCTCTCTCTCTCTCTCTCTTACCTTTCATTTCCTTCACCATGCCATATCGTCTTAATGGTGAGAGCGCGAGTTGGTAAAAGTCGTGTTTATTGAGTTCTGCCTTTCCTTAGTGTGCCAAAAAGTTTGAGTAACGACAAGGCATCGAGTTACGTGTTGGACTGAGAACTTCTAAGTAAAACGTATCCCAAAGATTGGTAACTTTCAATCATTTGAATCTCTGAAAAGTTATCAGTGAGCCAGGAGACAGTCAGCAACCCAAGGTAGTGGAATTATTGAGAAAATGTCGATGGCAGTTCGGTAAAGTACTCGTAAAGGTGGGATCAGCGATATTTCCGCACTGGGCATTATAACAAAAAGGAAGTAAAGTTAGGGTTTAAGGTCTCGCCAATGCCGAGATTATTAGAGACGAAACACAAGCTCAGATTGGAGGAGGACAAGAAGGCTCCCTCGTTTTCAAAGGGACCATCACAGCATTTGCTTTAAGCAATTAAAGGAAACTACGAAAGGCCTTAATCTGGAAAAGAGTTCAAAGTCTTAGCCACTGCGCTATCTCGATCGATGACAGCATCATAGGTGAAGATATTGCTGCGCCGAGTGAGACTAGCTTCTTTCACGAGAAGAAAGGTACAACTCCGTGCTGAGGTCTCAAGAGGACATACTGCAGGTTGCCAATAGAGTTCTCGAATTCTTGAAAGAGTATTTTTCAAAATTTATTTGTGGCTTTTATCCAGCTTCAAAATGGTTTTTTACCATTTAAATCTATGACAGCCTGAACCGCGAGAAAACAGCAATTATCCGTTACATTAATTTAACCTGGAATTAAATAAATGATCCAAGAAATTTAAAATACTTTCATTAATATCAGAGGAGAGTTGATAACGCAAATCGTACCTATTCATTTACTACACTATAATGAAAGTAATTTAAAAAATGAAATAAAAAATAATTGCTTTCCTATAATCTTAGTTGTTCTTACATATAAGAGTTTATACATTTTTATGTCTTCTGCCGCTATAAGAGTTTGAATGTTTGTTGCTAAAGTGTTGCTAGAGGAAATCAGATATTACAGTTAGTTTCTTCACATATTCTGTCACAGCCTAATAATTGTCGCCATTATCTTCCTCACTGCAGCATTCACATGAACATGTGATCATGTTGAGGCATTATAGTTGTTGCCGGAATATTCCATGGTTGAATCGAAGTCATACCATTGTCACAATAAAGTTTCTGCTGTATCAGCAATTTTGGCTCCAAGGACGTGTTGGAAGATTAGGTACTACTGAAGCATAGTGCTCCCATTAATTTCGTATGACCACTGAAGGTTTTTGTTCCATCGAGCTCTGATTGTAGTTTTAATGGTATGTAGGAGATCGTCAAGTGGAATATGATCATATTTCATTAAACCAATGCACATAGCTTTCTTAACCATAGTATCTGATTCTTCATTCCACTTTATTTCGCTGTGCACCTTCACCAAAACATGATCGTAGTCTTACTTGGGCGGGAAAGCTCCGGAGCTTCTTCTTCTGTGTGGGGGTGTTGACTTCTTAGCATTGTAACAGAGTCAGTACTGAGCGTGAACCTGATAAAATAATGACTGTTTCTTCTAGAGTTTCTTTTGCGTATTTACATCCCTCTAAAATCGCTATATGTTCTACATTGACTATATATGCTACTTCAGGGAACATTTTGCCCCCTAGATAAGTTATGCCCTCTAAGAACTCACTTCTTACTCCGTCTTTAGTTTAGAATGTTGTGGTCGCTGACGGAATGCAGCGAAAGGTGAGACCGCCAATCGGAGGTACTACCCAAGTGGATCGAAGGGAACAGAGAGTATGCATGGAAAAGTTTTCCTGGCTGTTCAAAGCATTCATTGCAGTAAGCTCTCTGCTGTCCATATACATCTTCGTAAGATTAATGATGGTATCCTCCAAGGGTGAAGGTGACATGATTCCCTTCAGCGGGCTGGAAGGACCATATGCGAAAGCTGACGGAATTTGCACGCACTCAAAAGAGGCCTTTTGCCATCGCTCCTAGATATGAAAAGACCGTTTCACTAAATTTACGGAGACACAAGAATCTTATTGTCAATATAAATTGGTACTGCAATCAGGTAGATGTAGAACGTTCGCTCCTCGCACAAAGTCAGATACTCGCTTTCAGTCTTATGAATGATAACAAACTGAAGAGTAATAAACTTTTGAGGCGATGCTGGAAATAAATAAATTAGTGGTGATATTGGAACAAAAACACCCACACAATAGTAATCACACTCACATTAGAAACAATACAAAAAACCTTGGCTTTCTTGGTTTTAGTATGACTGTCCAAGCCGATTGAAATGGTGAAATGACCGCATAGACTTTAACGAAGAAAACGAAGAAGATGTCCATAGATGACAAGTGGAACAAAATCTTCGCACTGTGACAATATTCCGGGTTTATAATCTAAACTGAAAGATTAGAAGAATTGTTACGTTATGGGTCGGAGCGGCTACTAACTAAACATACACATTATACTTGCAGAGCACAAAGCTTTCTTCCAGCTGGTGGAAGCTGAAATAGGCGCATCTGAAAAATGGATTTGAGGATGAAGTCAGACATATCAAACAGGCAGTATGTGGGACACTAAATTTACGGAGACACAAGAATCTTATTGTCAATATAAATTGGTACTGCAATCAGGTAGATATAGAACTTCGCTCCTCGCACAAAGTCAGATACTCGCTTTCAGTCTTATAAATGATAACAAACTGAAGAGGCGATAAATTAGTGGTGATATGGGAACAAAAACACCCACACAATAGTAATCACACTCACATTAGAAACAATGTAACTGGTGGTCTTACTCTTGCGAATCATAAATTTTAGATGATGCTACATGTAAGAGAGTAGAACTACCTAAAAAAATGAGAAACATAAGCTAGAAACAAAACTATGAAAATAATATGTCAATGAAGAATTCTAAAAGTTCAGAGAATAGTTCAAGATGGGTAGCGAAATGATCAAAGGCAGGGGCAGACGCAGAATACGATTGAAACTAGAATGTACTCTTTAGAGAATGAATATCAGAGGGTTTGGTAACTATATAAAGGAAAAGAAATACTTAGTTACAAAGGGAGTGGGTAGGTCCCACGAGAACAAAATTAGAAAAGAGCATATCGATTTCCTGTACGACAGAAAGGCAAGTGAAGACCTATATACCCTGAGCTAAATACTGAAAAGTATGCTCGGCCGACAACAGCAAGGGCTGTGCATACATTTCATTGTCCTCACAGGACTCAAAGTACAGCACATGAAGGTGACCAAACGAAGACGGCTGAATAGTATGTGCCCGAATCAAATACCTGCTTGACCAGAATTTTGGCTGGAAGAATGAAGAAAAGCTTTCGGAACTGGAATATTTACAGTACAAAAAGGAAGAAGGTAATATTAGAAATTTGAAAACGATTAAGTAATTAAATCATCATGTTTTGTATAAATCTCTAGCATTATCAGCCACATGAAAGGAGATGTCAAGGTTAAGGGGAAACTTTAATTAAATAAATGCTTTAAGAAAAAGAAAGCTCAAGAAATGACTGAGAAGTGGATGGACAGCATTTAATGGATTTGTAACGTATCGGTACCGAACTTGTTGTGGAGAGGATTCGAAGGAGCAATTGTCCGATTTGATTTTTAATCGAATGGTATATAAAGGGATAGAAAATTCGATATCTAGATACGTCGACTGATCGGCTTCAGTGCTTCCAATTAAGCTAAATTAGTTCAAGATATGATCTCTTGTTGCTTGAAAATCTTGTAAATAATGAAAAATAGAGAGTTTGCTACAGGCCTCAGAATGCAGGGAATCTAGGTCACAGAGTTCTTCAGATCAATACATTTACATTGGACCATTTTATAACGTAAAATATTAAAATATTCCAGTCACATTTCAACATTTATCCACATTACTGAGTTTGTATAAATAGGAGAGCAGACAGGAAGGGTATAAAAACAAATAAGAAAAAATCCAAATGATATGTAAAAATTATATGCAGCGCAAATCCATCTGATCTGTATATGTAATCATCTGTCATTACTGTCCCAGTTGACAACATTATGACTGTCCTTGACAACCTATGAACAGACTAAGCGGATAACCAAGTTTCTTAATAACATAAGGCCACTGCCCACATGTGCACAGCGAGCTATAATACATGATGTATTTGACATGTTGTTCTAATGTAAGTACAGCTGTTACGGCTGATGTGGTGTTTCTTCGAAAATCAATTACATTGTTAGCAAGATCCTTCGGCCATACTTTAGTACCATAATGGACACACGTCCTGCATTTGCAGTTTCAAGCTATTTAGACTCTTAAATTTTTACTGTTCGGTTTTGCGAATACTTTGCGCCATTGTCAGCTTTAACATTAACAAGTTAAAAACTGTCCGAATTAAAAGTGCTGTCACAGTTTCAGTTATATGTAAAGCTCTTATTTTTCGAAATTTGTTCACCTTTCAAAGTTTCATAAAAAATGTTACAGAGACAATTTTTGAATGAACACACAAGTTCGAAAACTTGTTAAAACTACGGCATTTAGTGAAGGCAAGTTGGAACCAATCAATACTTTTAAAATTCTAATAGTCACTTATATCTTCTAACTTAATGATGGTTTAAGTCTGCTTTACTATCGTTCTTGTGTTACAAAACCGCTTTGTTATGGTAGAACTGACAATATAAAACTACTAACCAGTGCCCAGCTCAGTTTTATGTTCATACCTTGAAAGACTAAAAAATGTTTAACAACTGATTTTTTTTATGATCGTTATTCAGCGTTGTCTTGCATCATCAATGAGCGCTGCGCCTTCATTCAGTTGTTCAAATGTTCAAATGTGTGTGAAATCTTATGGGACTTAACTGCTAAGGTCATCAGTCCCTAAGCTTACACACAACTTAACCTAAATTATCCTAAGTACAAACATACACACCCATGCCCGAGGGAGGACTCGAACCTCCGCTGGGATGAGCCGCACAGTCCATGACTGCAGCGCCCTAAACCACTCGGCTAATCCCACGCATTTTCAGTTGTTGCTTTACAATGTAAATGATATATGAATATTGCCTAATACGAATATTTTTATATCAAATTAGTCTCTCTTGAACATATCGTCTTGTAAGGCACTTTTCAGAATTCGACACTTGCGTACCTTGGTTAATTATTTAATCTGCGGCTCTTCGTTTTGCTTCACATTCTGCCAGATTTCCTTCGTTTGCCTAGAGATACGCACTGTATTACGTTTTGTTTCTAATTTTTATCTGGTGCCACATTTCCCTAAATCACGTTTTTAGTTCTCTGTTATCTTGGAAAACTCTAATTTGTGTCTTATGCTTTTCTGCTGCCCAGTACACTTAAGTCTGACTTCACTTCCCCTCTCTTTTTCTGCTTCACGCAAGTGCATTTTTTGCCAGCGTGCTTTTTTGCAGGCATTATTCTTTTCCTTGATACTGATTTTCTAACAACAGAGCATTTGAATTTGCGTCAGTGTTCTTCCTTTCCCCCATGACGTATTCTTTTCCAGCCCTTGTTGGTTTATTCTCTCGATCAACTGTTGTTAGTTCTGTGTAGAAGAAAAGTATACAACTTCTTGATAATCGCAGAAGAAATATTACACGTTTTGGTCCTATGCTTTTGTGGTTCTGTCGCACCTTTTAGATGTCTTTAGAGCAAAGTCCTGTTCCTTACCCAAAGACATTACAATCGCTTATCCTGAGCGTCCAAAGCCCTGACACAAATTAAGTTAAGAAAAAATCACACGTATCTTTAGCTTCTCCCGGCGTATTTGTTGACAGTTCGTGGATGTACTGCCGATTCTGTGTCCAGCGGGATCCGTTAGACATTGAAAACTGGCACTACATCCATGTACTATTCTGTCAAAATTTTATTTTTCAAAAGCATACTATTTCCCACCAGCTGTACTGACAAAATGAAGATGAGAATATTTGCAGTCAGGTAGCATCATAAATGATACAATTGTTTATGAATTTTGATCTATCTCTGTTGTTAATTACACCCATAGAGTATGTACTGGACTTGTCATGACAAGCCACTTTTATTGTGCGACTTCGCAGAGGGAATGGTAGTTAACGCCAGAGGAAAGTGGCGCTTGAAGAAAATGATGTTTGAAAATATGGATGATACATTTGTCGCATTCTAAAATCCAGTATGGCAAAATCTGAATGGAAGGTGTTTCCTTTACCTTAAAGGCCTTTTTATAACACGTCTACTACGGCCGTCCTTCACACATATACAGTACAGATGCAAACGTCACTGCAAAATGTTGTATTCATCTTCTTTAACGGTCGTCTGACCACTGAAGAACGAAGGTTGGTTGGTTGGTTGGCTTGGGGAAGGAGACCAGACAGCGAGGTCATCGCTCTCATCGGATTAGGGAAGGACGGGGAAGGAAGTCGGCCGTGCCCTTTAAAAGGAACCATCCGAAGAACGAAGGGCTCTTTCGTTATTCTTCAGTGACATCCATCATCTGATGCAGAATCTGTAGCAGAAAAAAACAGTTGTTTGCGTAACAGGCGGGCATGAAATCCAATAACTCTTCAGTTTCATTCGGGTTTCAAGATTCTTCTTGATATCACCGAGAAATCTCTTTTGGCGTCTTCGAATCCTTTTGAGTCCCAGAAGTGTCAACGGGTCATCTTATAGCTCCATCTGTTAGAGGTTGCCTCATTACGTGTCTATGTGGCCAGCCAATTTCCATTTCAGTCTGGCAACTCATTCGAGGATATGTGCTACCAGTATTCTTCTCCTAATGATCTCGTCACTGATTACGTCCCTGAGGCGGAAGATCAGCATCTTGACACTTGTGCACACTATAACTTAACGAACATTTGCCTTTGTCTGAGCCATGGTTTCTAGACTGTGTTTAGTTATTCTAAGGGACATGGGGTCTGCACTTTCATACTCACCCGACTATTCTTGTTGGTCAGGCTGAACTAAAATTTTCTGGTTGCTGACAAACTCAATTTTTTGTGACATTTCTGCCAATTAGTTGACCTTTTTAAACTGTAAGTTGTGGTAAGCCATATATATTTGGAAACATCTTCAGCAGCAGCATCGTCAGTGCTAACTCACTGGACGCTGGTGATTCGGGTACTGGGCATCCATTTGAATCCCTTTACGATCCTGGGCAATGCCTCTGAATACCCGTACGTCTTCCACGGGTAGAGTGAACAATTTCGGAAATATCGCGTCCTCCTTGTAAACCGCTTTGGTCTTCATCTACTCTTATCATCATCGTTTTACGTACTTAAATACTATTCAAAAGCATTGCTGACAGTGGTATTCCTAAGTACTTTCATTATTTATCCGTCTCGACTCAATCAAATGCTTTAAATCAACGAATGCTAGATGTGTGTTTTCAAGGACAAATCGAATAGTCTAGAACAAATAAGTCACAGCTGAGAATTGCTTTTTCAGGCTCTTGATAAAAGTCCAGTTTTTCAATGAATCGGTTTGTAATGACTTAAAGAAAATATTTTGTAGATGTGCCATAAGACTTACGGGACAGTCATGATTGAAGTTCCCGCTCTGCTTTGGACGAAAGTATCACTTCAGCATTTTCCCGGCCTTTTCCTGTCTTTCCAGTCTCAGTACATTTATATATACAGCCTAAGAATTTTTATAGCTTCGGACATATCTCTTTAATAGTTTCAGATTTTTTTATCCCTTCCTAGACCCTTCTTGTTTTATATTTGACTCAGATGGTTCTCTGCCCCTGTGATCATTACTGCGGGAATTCCTTCAGTACTGTTTATCTAGGATGGTAGTTATGCTTCAGAGAGTGCACTAGTGTTGGTGCCGCTTAATATCTAAAGGAATTCAACGCAGTAACTTCAGCACACACATTTATTCAGAGCATCCCTTAGAGTTACAGTTATATTGCAAACACGTACTGCAGAGGGTAGCACAGTCTACAGTTTTCTACAAGAAGCCAAGAGATGGCATAAGAGTCTCTTAATCCCCAACGTCCTTCCCACCCTGGTCTCTGTCAAGGGGGATAACCAGCTGGGCCGGTTGACAGATCTTCGTACCATCAGGCTGCCGAAGTATGATGCATCTTATTTTGTTGCCTCTGCCAAGCAGCACTTCTTCCACCACTGATGCTCTCTTCCACAACTGTTTTTGTTTGATGTCCTCCTGACGTAGAACAGCTTCTCCAATTCTTGGTTTTCTTCTTAAGGGAAGTAACCTCGTGGTAACTTCTTAGGAGCAGGAGGAATTCATTTTTCAGTCTACGTCAAATATCCTCGTTGACCTTTCGTCTCAGTCGGAACTCTTTGATATGATCCTTCCTTGTTGCTGGTTCTGTTCCACATGGAATACTTATCGGTTTGCCACCATTTAGGAAGTAGACAGGTGTCAACGCTGTATCAGTCTCTCTTTGAGTGACACGCTTGAGTTCATTGTGGCTTCTGTTCCTACTAAAATGGTGTTTCGGCTCGCTTCGTCCGCCTGAGAGCGACCAAGCATCTTCCTCAAACATACGTCGCCACCAGCCTTATTAGTTACAACTTTTTAACGGAGCTCAACCCAATCACTTCAGCGTACACATTTACTCCCAGCATTCATTACAGTTATAGTTACATCACATACACTTGCTGCAGATGGCAGCACAGTTTGCAGTTTTCTACAAGAGTTTCTTATTCACCAACAACCATTAAACGGAGTATATACCTTGCGGTATAAATCACAAACGAAGTATAAGACGCTTTTCTGTGACCATCTGACCTTCCTTGTTCTTCACCTTGGTTACTTTAGATGTGCAGTTGCCATCTTAGATTTCAAAAAGTACGCGTTCCGTTTTCTTCGAATGCCCATATGAGAAGCTGGTCATTATATTTCCACGTAATTTTCTTCATTTCATTTTAGACTATCTTATTTATGGCTTTACAGTCGCCTATATCACTCTGCATTGGCTTTCATCAGTGAACTGCAGGGTGCTTAAGATAAGCTTGCTCTGTTTGCTTTGTTTCTGGGAGATATCGCCTTTATTCGTTTAACTAATAATTTCGTATGTCCCAGGTTTACTTTTTTTTAGAAAAAAGCATTTCGGAAAGATTTCTGACATATCTGTAGCTCATTTTGGCTCAAGAATGAAACGTTCCTCGTCGTTCATTTTCAACATTACAATCTGAATTTGAATGTGAAAATAATTCTAACTAGTCCGTGATCGCTATACGAGTAAAATCTGTTCAGAACCGATCTTCAAACCACTTCTTTCTGCTACGATAAAGTCTATTACAATTTTTTTTTTTACTCCACCGGCATCTTGTAGGTCTCCTTCTGTTGAATCTGTTTCTAGCAATAAGTATTTAATACCGAATAGAGATAATGAACATAACAATATGTTCTTGAAATCGCACCTACCTCTAAAACTATCTGTCAAAAATCATGATTTATAGTTGGGTATGTTATCATGAGAACATCCCAACCCATAATCCAATAACGTTTTGTGATTACTCGCAGTAAACTTTAAAATTTTTTCCACGCGGGGCAAACAGAAAAGTTCTCGGCTTTGCAGTGAATGTCAGTGTACATAACTATTCCACAGATCAAGGAAGCTATTGACTTACGTTATTCTGCAACACATAACTATTAAATTTTAAAACATGATATCAAAGTCATCTCTGGGCTAGATTTATGACTTGTCAATTACTCTATGTGTCTGATCTGTACACAATTCGATTTGCGCTAATGTTCCAGTTAATAATATTCGGAAAAGTGACCCGCTGGGTCATTTTGAATTACAAAGAGACACTTGGAGAGGTTGAAAATTATTTCAGAAAGGCTAATAGACAGAAATATATTGACTTTCTTCCTAGCAGGCTGTATACAAGGAATCTGAAGAGAAGGAATTAACACCTAGCTTTCGTTCATGGGTGCTTCACGAGGCAATCGAAAGCCATTACAAGGATCTGAATGACATATAGCCACAAGGCAGTGAGGCTTTCAGCAGCTTCCACGAAGAAGGGATGCCGGTGAATTACCAGAGTGCCTTGACTGTTTAAGAGACAGCTTCTTACTGAAGTCGACCGACAAACCGTGGGCAGTAGGAAATATGCAGGTATATCAGGTACGAGACTGTCCTGGTCGTTTCGAGATGACAGGCGGATTCGATTTCGGCATAGATCGGTTGTAGCTATTATTCTAATTATCATCTAGGCACTGTGCCACTGTGCAGCTCCGTTGATGTGTGCGCGTAAGTGTTCCCTGCACCCACTCAGCTTTTTAAAAGAAAAGAAATGTTGTCCTCCGTAACAGCTACAAAGACCACTTGCACTACCATTACAGGTCGCATCTACGCAAATGATGTGATAGGGTAATGTACCGTCCGTCAGTTTTGGTTTGATAAAGATCTTGGAGAATATCCAACAGTGAGTTTGATTACCACTCCCGACATTCACGAAATAAATCGACTAATCCTGTTACGTTAATACGGTATCTGTTCTTGCTCGGAGTCTTCTGTCAGAAACTATGATTGCATCTGCTTATGAGATCGATACCAAGTCGAGTTCCAACATTCTCTAGAACTAGAAGGTGGTCCTTCTTGATATAAAGCTGTTACTTCGCGCTTTCAATGTATCACATGGCGTTGTTGATTACCCCCTGTTATACAAATGGAACCGCCAGTAGAACCAGAATTTATACGCTACAGTCCAGTACCGTTCTGAAATCAGTCGTTATCTGGATTAGCTTTTGCGTAATGTTGTTGATAACCAGCCGATGTAACCGCTTCCCAGTTCTGTATAAACTAGCTGTAGGCGTCAACCGGGTTACATTCAGCTTTTCTTTTGTTAATTCTGTGCTTTCCATTTTTCTTTGCACGGCGTACTCCTTACTGTTCTCGGAATTGCGATGCCGTCCTCCTTCTCAACATCCATCAGTCTTCCGCCGGTTGCTTCATTGGAAGCTGTGTATGTGTCATGGAGAGGTGCAACGACACTATTCTCCTTCTTATTTATATTCTTCTTCTTCTTCTTCTTCTTCTTCTTCTTCTTGCGTTACGGCCTCTGTAGGACCACGGGTAGCCCATTCGTGGACTGGATTTTCCTCTTCTTCTCCCAGAACCTCTTCATTCTTTCTCTTCTCTTCTCCCGCTCTTCTTCCGAGATCTTCAGTTTCCGTTTCTCCTCGTGGCTCCACTGGTGACATTCTAATCTTTTCCTGTATTCTTCTCTGTCATTGATCTCCGGCATATTTGTCGGTGTATATTTGTCCCTCAATTTTCCTTTCCTTCGACCTTGATCCCCAATTCCAACCAGTCCTTCCGAAGTTCAACAATCCACTTGGTTCCTGCCTTTCCCCTTGTCCTCCTTGTTGTTTCCCACACTCTCTTCGTCATTCTGTCTATACTCACCCTAACTACATGCCCAGCAAACCTTGCCCTTTTCAGTCTGATTTCCCCGGATATTGTTCTCCTGTTCCGGTACAATTATTCCCTAGGTCTTCGCATTCACCTCTCTCCACCTCTTTTGGGACCTAGTATTTTTCTCAGTATTTTTCTCTCTTCTTTCTCTAGTTGTTCTGCCCCATTTCTTCCTAGTGTCATCGTCTCAGCAGCATATAATACTGCATTCCTCACTGTTGCCTTGTAGTGGCTTATCTTTACCTCTGTGGATATATTCTTTTTATTGTATATTTCTCTCGTCATGCGCAAGGCTGACCTCATCTTCTTTATCCTCTCGGTTATTCCCTCCTTGCTCCTGTTCCTTCCTGTTATAAATTCTCCCAGGTATTTAAATTTGTCCACCATTTGCACAGTGCCTTCCGGTGTTTCCCAGTTTGCAGTGGTGTTTAATGTCTTTGTCTTGTTATAGGCGATCCTCAGTCCCACCTTTCTGGCTACCTTACTTAAGTTGTCGAGTTGTGCCTTTGCGTCTTCTTCCGTCTCACTTACTATTGCTATTACATTTACTCTGGTTATTCTACTGTTTTTCCACTGTTCCAATGTGCTATCCCCTTAAAGAAGTAACAAACGTACAGTAGAGAACAACTCAAACTTGGTACTCACCCTGTACCCCTTCTCCCCCATGGCGCCGAACTCGCCGAAAGCGCCCTTCTCTCCCGTTGGTCCGGGCGGTCCGTCAAAGCCGATCTCTCCTGGTGGTCCATCCATGCCTCGCACACCTGGGATGCCCGGGGCCCCAGGCGAGCCCTTCACGTTGTCGCAGTCGCATCTCACCGGGCTGCCCTTGCACGTCTGCAACAAACACAAATTCGTCTCATAAGATACTGTGCTATGTGATGTAGACGGAATGCGCACGAGTCATACACGCAGAAAAACAGCGCAGTGCTTCAAGTTAGAACACTCTCAGTTTACTGAAGGTCACATTACAACATTACAATCTCAGTTTATTGATGGGCACATTACATCATTCCAGAAACAGTATGTTAGGCCTGCAACACAAGGTTATGTCGTTATTGTGGAAAACTTCAACATCGGTGGCAAACCTGAAATATACTGATTGTAATTGCTGATGAGTCCACTATAAATAGGGTCGATAACGTGTTATGACGCTAAAATTTTGGGATATCCTGATTAGCTGCCAGTTGGGTATCGAAAATGCTTTACGCGTTAGTTGCGAGTCAAATCGAAACTCTCTAGATCCAGGATGGTTGCCTCCTGTATTGTTTCTATTAATTTACGCACGCTCCTGTAAACAGGGTATATCTTTTAACATAGACATCCTGAAATATATAGGGAGTTTATAAATCCCCGTTGCATTAAATGCCTCTAGTCGGTATCGAAAATGCATCACTGTGATGACGAACTCTTAAATGTAGACGAGACATTTTCATGCTATGTGATAAAACAGGTAAAATAAAAAATTCTACTCCCTCGACTCTTCCATAGTAGTTCACTGTGACTCTGGTAATTATTACATTTCGAACACAATATGTAATGCTGAAACACTACCTAATCCTTACTCATAGTTTCAGAAATGGAACAGAGTATGGACCAACAGTGGAAGAAGACTCACCGAGTGTTCAGTAGGAAGGTCAATGCTGTATGTTTCGTTTGTCACTTATCAATGGATACTTATGCTAGATTGATTATTCGATTACAGCCGTAATTACGACAGGGATAGTGAGTGACTATCGCTCATTCAATAAACTGGACGATAGAAATCATCCGTGATCGTTTTTGTAGCACAGACATAAACTCGCATTTAAAATGTTACCTAGACTATCTCTGCAACATACGTCAAAGTAGAATCGAAATTTAAAGACATTCATTGTACACACAATCTGATTAAATGTATCCTGACGCCACCAAGTAATGCGAAAATGACCATTACAAGTCATGAGAGGCGGACCCGCCAGTATGGAAGAGGTGGAACAACTGTGCAATTTCTAGGGAAGCATTAACAACAAAATAGGTCGATCAGGATAGCTCAGTGACTTCGAACGTGCACTTTTCATTGGGTGTCACCTCAGTAACAAATCTATCAGGGATATTTCAATCATTCTACTGCTGCCTAAGTCGACTGTTGGTGATGTGATTGTGAAGAGGAAACGCGGAGAAACAACCACAGATAAATCAAGAGCAGGTTGACCTCATGTACTGACCGACAGGGACCGTCGAGGCATGAAATCAGCGGAAGGAATCGCTCGTAAGTTCCAAAGTGCTACCAGCACCTCAACCAGCACAACCCCTGTGCATATGGACTTAAAAAGAATGAGGTACAATGGTCGAGCAGCCTCTCATAAACCACACATTCCCGTAGTTAATGATAAGCGAGACTGAGCTGGTGTAAAGAGTGAAAGAGTGACGCCACTGGACATGGTATGACTGGAAACGAGTGATTTGGAGCGATGAATCACTCTATCCCCCGAGGCGATCCGATGGAAGCGTTTGTGTATGGCGAAAGCCTTGGGAATGTTCCATGCCATCACGTCTAATGTCAACAGTTAAGTGCGAAGGAGGTGATGTTGCGGTATTGGGGGGGGGGGGGCGTAGTTCTTGGTTAATTGTGATCCCCCCCGCCCCCTCCCCCCCTCACTGAGCTTAACCCTTTCAGACCCTCTGGCTACAATTGTGTACATTAACTTTTACAGTCTGTTAGCTGCAACCAAAGTATTTCTTCCATAAGCGAACCTGAGCTACGCACTTGTAAATGTTCAACCTTTTCATCACGCACAAATACTGCCAACCGTTGGGCATCACTATAAAAATATCAGCAAGTCAATGTAACAGTGCGCAGCAACTCGTGACAACCAGAATACATGGTTCGCTATATTCCAGTGTATAATCGAATAGTGTTGTTGTTATTTTATATGGAAATTATTAAATGATCATTTTACTATTTATTACAATAGAGAATACTTCATAATTAGGTTTTTTAGTCCTTAAAGTGAAGCCAAGTGAACAAAGTACGTTTTGGAAACGGGTACATATTTTTGTATAAATCTTGCTCCTAAAATCATTAAAAAATCACTTACGACCACTACCACATAAAGAAAAATTTTTCCTCCTCCAGAAAAAATTCGGGTCTGAAAGAGTTAAGAAAACTCTAGGTGCGGAAGAATAAGAACACATTTTACAACTTTGTATACTGCGTACATTAGAGGAACAGTAAGAGCTCGGAGAAGATGACCGTATCAGCATGATAATGAACCTTGTCATAAACAAGCAGAAGTGAGGCGATGGTTTGTGGACAATAACGTGTCTGAAATGGACTGGCCTGTCCTGAGACCTGATCTGAATCAAATGGAGTACCTTTGGATGAGTTACAACGCCGACATCACTCCAGACTCCAGCGTCAAACATCACTACCTTGTCTGGTTTCGGCGGTTGAGAAATACTGGGCTGCCGTTCCTCCATTGACATCCAGACATGTCAATGAAAGTGTCTCCAGCAGAGTTGAAGCTGTCGCAAAGGCGAAGAGTGGACACGCCCAGATTAAAGTTCAATAACAGGTGTCCAGATCCTTTTGATCAGATAGTGTAAGTGGCTCACGACACTTAAATAAGTTTCGTAAATTACGATAGTATACAAAGACATGTGTTATTCCCATGCTGTTAACAATCGCGGATTTTTATGTTTTGATATAATGAAGCGATAATTTTTTTAATGAGACCATGTGTGACTTTTAATAACGTTGGAGACACTCTGACATTGGAGTCACTCTGAGAATCGTTGTTTTGCGATACTGTTCAAGTTAGCGTTAGTGATGAGAATTGTCTCAAAAGAGTTAGAGAATGGTGTAAAAGCGAAAGCAAAGAATGTCGGCGTAGCACAATTTCTCCTCTGTCACCACGTGGACATGAAAGGGCGGAAGCAGTCCCGTGCCTTCAGGCAACGTAAGCGTATTTAAAGTGTTACTTTTCGAAGAAATGTAACTGCAAACTTTTAAAAGCATATCATTACATTCATATTTTTGAGGACTATCAAAAATCAAATATTATTTCTTACTGCCTTTAAAAACGTATTTCTTTCAGTAACTCGTTTGTAAGGGGAAGTAAGCATGAGCAGTATTGAAAATTATCCATACATTCGTATATTCTTGGTCAAACCAACGTTCTCGGAAAATCAAAGTACCCAGAGGGGTGAGCAGTTATCATAATATGCTGCTCTCACATTCGCGTTTGCGGTCTTTTGCGTAGTACACTTGCTGTAACCAATATTATTCCCGTTACCTTCGTAATACAATCTTTAGGTGAACTTATAGGGAACCGACTGCGGCAACAACAAATCAGCCACTGCCCTGTAAGACACGGCGTGGTCGTGTGATGTCATGACCAGCTTACTTGATATAGATCGAACAAGTTCTACCGTCTTAATATAGAACGCCTCATCTAGTGGCCAATGGTCGGAGATAATTGGCTGGCCATGTACGGCGAACGCTGTCCGAGAATAACAACAGTTTCATTTACTTCCTCCGAATGCTGCGCCATTTAACAAAGTCATGTATCTATCGAGCGAAATTTCAAATTACTGCCCAAGGCTAAATTACAACGCTCATTCGCCAGCCAATATTTCGTTCGTGAATTAGTTGCAGAACAGAAATCATGCCTACAGAATGGAACCATAGGATGCAACAAATACAACTATGTCAAACGAAACGAGTTGAGCTGATATTTCGAAAGTGTTAGCGATTTAAATGTAAGAACATTGTATTTAAAACAAATTAACAGAATTTCTGAAATCTTTTAGTACTGTTGCCGAGCTACGTAACTTGGCGGTTATCGTTTTGGATTGGTACCAGGGACGAGCAGGTTTTAGATGCCACACTGAACATTCTGATAACCCCTGCTTGCGTTTACCGAAATTATTTCTGGTGAACGTCGAAAAGGTTAATTAAACAAGTCCATCAATCGTTTCTTTCTATTACTCTCTCTCCCACTTAACTAGCGCCCCGCCCCCAATGACGTTAACGTCGACGAGAAGCTAAACCCTATCCTTCACGCATCTTGAACCACTTTTAGATCACGACTTTGCTCGTAGTTAAGGCACTTGACCATGAAATGCCTTGAGTACACAGAATTGGCTACTTAAGTCTCGACTATTCTGCGGTAAAATTCACCCACTGTTAAAGAATTCTTTGTTATTCGGAAATATGCATTCTGCCTAAGGTTCCGTTTATCGTAATGTATGGGTATGCTAGTTTGTACGTAGTAGGAGAAGCTAAAGCATGGGTTGGTACGTTACACGAAACTGTTTCAGTTAAGTGACTATACTGACTATTTAAAATACTTCCAGTTGTATACCGAACTAAGGATTAACTAAACGACGAAAGGAAAAATGTCCAGAGACCGTCAACTTATCTTTGGATGTGAAACCCAGATCCAAAGGGAGACTAGATATCGAGTACTTAATGTACCACACAAATGGGTGAATCGGGAGATCGCCTCCTCCTTGTATTTCAGTAATGATGATAAATTTCTTTATATTATTTTATTCCTATCATATTGTTTCTTCCATTTCCTATCTCCGTCTCACTTTTTCTGTTTTTGTTACGTTGTGGGTAGTTTCAAGGCGTAAATTAGTAATAGTCTATTACGTGCCACCTATGTCCTCCAGAAACAAGTTCAGATCAACACTCAATGCCGAAACGGATGTGGGCGAGGGACGAGATCATAGGTGAGTGATGGGTCGTTTAGGAAATAATAAGAATAATGTACAACTTGTTTCAGTGAAACGTGTAAAAACAGATCATTTTAGTTTCCTAGACAACATATCGTAAATAAAAGGTTTAGAAATTAGAAAAGTTCCACTACGAAATTTTGTTTTATGCTCTGAATTGAAAGGCTTATGTGACAGAGAAGTGGCACTGGTATACAATAAATTTTTATTTGCCTATATTGCTACTTGGTGCATATTGACGCAAGTTCTCATTATGATGTGAGGAATAGCTTTACAACATGGCTTTTTAAAGTCTTACTGTTGCGTGTGTTGCGTTCAAATCGATAAACTGAAATGCTATACTGTCAAAAATTTCTTAGTTTTGGGCGATTTGTTGCCAATGCATATTCATTCCAAGTTGATGGCTATAAAGATTATGCTCATGGGCATCTGGAGAAATATCATGGAAGCGAGGGGGGCGAACCTGGAAGACTCTAAAAATGCTATTTTTGATGTAAATATATAAATGAGTTGGTCACTTGCTAGAGATTTCATGCCACAAAAAAAAACCTAGAGTAACGCCACAACTAGCTAAACGAAAGGCTTACCTTAATCACGGGAAATAACTTCTAGGAGTTTGTTCAAATGGCTCTGAGCACTATGGGACTTAACTTCTGAGGTCATCAGTCCCCTACAACTTAAAACTACTTAAACCTAACTAACCTAAGGACAGCACACACATCCATGCCCTAGGCAGGATTCGAGCCTGCGACCGTAGCGGTCGTGCGGTTCCAGACTGAAGCGCCTAGAAGCGCTCGGCCACAATGGCCGGCCACTTCTAGAAGTGTATGACGGCTACGTAATAAATAAAAACTCTGTGCTCCAGATTCCAAAGGGGTCCAAATCTCTCTCTACTCCCCCCCCCCCCCCCCCCCCGCCCTCTCCACTTCAGTTAGTTGCTGACGCCAATTAGTACGCTCTTTTATTTTCAAAATCAAGAAATGAGTGGTTCAATAGAATGTTACTTCTCATACAGACGATCCACGTGAAGGACTTCTCACAGTTGCCTTACGTCAGCATACCTGGCGAGAAACGTAGGACAGTTTGCAACCGTTTTGAAAGAACACAGGACTATGAGGGCAGTATAGTCTCTGGAATGTTTCCATGATACCTTATGGCCATTAATCCCTTAGCGAAAGCATCTTTAAGTGATTTTGTTATGAATTCATCTTCTGATATTCCATTCCTCTGTACATGATAGCTGTCGATCCCGCAGACGATAACGGCAAAATAACTTGCCTTATCAGTCGACTAGAAGTGTCCGCAAATGGTTTTAAGAGCACGGCCAAGCATTGAAAGAATCTCTAGAAATGCACTACAATTTAGCTAAGCTGAACATCTTTGGGAACACATGAGTCGTCGTGTTCGCTATGTGTAACCTTCTTCCTTGCATCGTCGACGGTACGTCTAGAAGGTAGTACAGATTCCCGTGTAGACCTCTCGAGCTCTGCAGTTTCTGGTTAAGTGTGGTGGGTGCGAGGAGAAACTACTAGCCTGGACGCTCCCTCAGTGGGCCCCACTGGGCGCCCACGGGGGCGAACAGCTGAGGGTAGGAGGCGGCCAGCTGGTGCCAAGCGGGAGACTGCCGGATTCCTGGCCTGCGTGGGGAGACCAGGCCGCCTCGCTTATTACGCAAACACCCAAGCCCACCTGCCTGGCTGCGTAGCTGGCGGGAAACAATTCTGTCACCTCATTAGCACCATTCATTTGCAACTCATCAACTCTGCTAAACTGCCCCGTATAACTAGACAGACTGGGGTTAACAGGACCACATGTATACAGTCCGTTGTAAGAATAGGCAAAGAACACTGCATAATAGACCAGGTAAAGGAAATACAGAAATTTAGTAACAAGTGCAGCGTCCTGTCAGAGTAGGTACAGTTTTAACACAAGCGAGGGGAAAGACAATGGGCCTGTAGTGATTCGATGTTACGATTGCAACAAATTGGCATGCTCAAGTACACGAATCTAAGAATTTTGTGGAAGAGTCAGAGCAAATGCTCTTTAATTTTGAGTTTCTTTCGTGTCCGGCAGTAACGAGGCTATCGAACTGTTTCATCGAGTGTTTTCTAACTGTGTCTTCATCTGGAAGACGAAGTGGAGCAGTTGTGCATTGTTCAGCTTCTTCTACTTGTGCCTTTGTCCCTAATCGGTGCAGGGTTGACACGGTTGGCAGAGCTAATTTAAGGAGTGGCTGGATGCATTTCCTGTCGCCACCCCATCACCCGCGTGTGTTATTCATCTGAACGCGAGCGGAAGTTTCCCAAAAGTTTGCGAATCGTATAACTGAGGCCACACTTGGGTACCACCTATTGGGGTGTAGCAACCCGCCTAAGAACCACATGCAGGCTGGGCGGCACACCAATCTCGGCGTTATCCCGCCGGGCGGATTCGATCTGAGCTCGGAGTACCTTCCCGTCCTAGAAACAGCGCTTAGCTGTACGGCTATCCGAGCGGGTAATTACACATTATTCGACAAGTATCACATATTTCTTTGTCGAAAATACTGTACACCACCAACAGATACTACGAAAATCTTTATTATTACTATCAGTTTTCATTGTTACTAATCACCAGGCACATGAAATTTTACGAGAGGCCTACTGTATCTGTTTAGATATTGACATGCCGTTAACCTTCACTCTAAATATCATAAAAAACCCAAAACTGATAACAAAACTCAATATTTTGAAACTAAACATTGTTTACAAAATCCAGTATGTAGAGTTTCAAGAAAGTGAATGACATGTAGTGGAGTCGTGCAGTATACACAGCTGACAAGGATAACATGTGGATGTGCAACATAATTTTCATTGTATCCGCACTGCTGGGGCCGGTACCAATAGCCAAAGTGATCTCATTACTTAGATGTCACCACGTGCTGCTTCATTCTGCCGTGTTTCAATCACTTAACTGAAACCCCACTTTCGTACTTCGATGACGAATGAAGGAAGAACAAAACAAAAACTTTTATTTTCGAAAATATGACTGTAAGCACTATATGTGTTTCGCTTTTTGACAGATGTTACATAATTTATGACTCTTTCGGACGTACTGCTATTTATTATTACACAGTTTTCTTAAATTCGTTAATAGTTAAATATAGATTGTACATGAATACTGAGTTTCACAAGCAAATAACATTGATGGTTGGTAGAACACGCATATCTGCAGTTTCAGCCATTCAAGTTGTTACTTCAAGCACCAGCTGATCAATTTTGACGAAACTTGTGACACCATAAGCATTTAATTTGAGGTCGAAAAATAGTCGCGGCTGGTCCCGGCGGAGGTTTGAGTCCTTCCTCGGGCATGGGTGTGTGCGTGTTTTTCCTTAGGATAATTTAGGTTAAGTAGCGTGTAAACTTAGGGACTGATGATCGTAGCAGTTGAGTCCCATGAGATTTCACACACATTTGAACATTTTTGAAAAATAGTCACGGACTAATACACCATAAATATAGAGGAAAAGAAAAAGGAAGTTTGGATGGAGCCCAAACATTGGTATCACCACAAGCGGACTCCTCCTCCAGTGTGCAAAGAAGGAGAAGAAAATGGAGAATAACGTTTACAAAATAACAAGTCCGACTCTCGTATGAAGTGATCAACTGAAATAACAGAAAATAAAACCTTAAGGGATGGATATCTGAATCTCCATCATTCCAAATGCCGATGCAGTGTCTTAACCATAGTGCTGCCTCGCTCGATAAGCAAAATGCAACATTTCCCTTCACGTCGGCAACCCTTACCATAAGTCAGTTAGCGAAAGTGTAGTTGATGTAGGGGCCCGAGAGTAAAATCTATCAACGGAGTACGCAACCTTTTAACTTTAACCGAGCGACATGCCGTAAGTATTGAGAAGACGGTCCTTCGAACGGGGCAAGTGAAACACTTACCTAGCTAATCCGCAGCGGTGAATCACACACTGAACAACCTTCTGCCTTAACTGAGAAGTCGCTGACATAAGCTGGTTCGGTATTCCGTGGAAACAAGGCAACGAGTGAACAGGTACCGTGAAAGATGCAGTAATTTGTTTTTTCCCTTTATTTATGACACACACTCATTCACACATACACACACACACATAACATGAAACGTTAGTGCTCGCAGGGACGCTATTTGACAAGACAGAACTTTGATACCACATATTCTTTGGGAAGAGGAAATCAGAAAGACGAATATTTACTGCTTGTCCGGTGCTTATGTCATACACAGAACGGAGGCTGTATTTATACGTCTCTGAATTTTCCTGGCAAATAACGACTCGGTTCTGCGGTGGTGAACAAGAGGTCATGAGGGAGTAAAAGCTCAGCGGAGGAAATCGGCCAGGCCATTTAAAAAAAAAAACATTCTATCGTTCGCTCCACGTAGAGAAACTACAGAAAGAACAGGAAGGGGATTTGAACCGCGCTTCTCCAAAAGCGATTTATTGCTTGAACAGCCGCGCCAGCACGATTGACGGCAAAGAAGAGAGCGGCAGTGCACCACCGAGAGAGCGTGCGTGGTGGTGATAGCATCAGCACGCGCTGCTGTCTCAAGTGGCTGACCCCTGTACAGCCCTGAGATTTCTGAAGAGAAACTCCTGCGTCGCTCATGGGCGCTGTGACTCGAGAGAGCACAGCGTATGCGCGGGTCCAGCATGACAATGGAGACACTCTCCCAATACGTGGTACGTCCCCCCCTCCCCCCTCATTTGCATCCCAAACACTTTGTCTGCTCCTGAGGATGCACATAATTACTGAGGTGGCAAAACAACTAGTTTACGAAATTTGTAGCAAACGAATTGTTTCAGGCCCTTCACAGACGTTTGAGGACAATCGCGGACCCTTAACTCTTTGTTATTCTCATCCAAATGAATCGATAATATTCAAATCCTGAGATTGTGAAACACAAGCTCCCGTCAGGCCATCCGTTTTAGGTTTTCCATGATCTGCCTACATCGCTCAAGGCAAATGGGTTCCGTCTCTGATGATCTTGTCTTCAACGATACTTTACTCCCTAACCTACATTCCTTCCTTCCTTGTTATGCATGGGTTTTGTCATCTTGGAGGAGAAAATTCTTTGCAGGGAACAATGCCTGCACCATTGGTTGAACGCTGTCTTTTAAAATGTTCTCAACCAGCCTATCAACCTGAGAAAAACGCGTTCGTAAACGTACTACTTAAAAGTAAACTGGAAAAAAATCTTGAGTAGAGCACCGAAATGTCCGTAATAGGACATACTGGATTGTACACGAAAACCAAATGCATATTTACCGCCGCAAAAATATGAAGAACAGACCACAAGAAGTCCTCGCAGAAGAATCTTCATAAAGAAAAGAAGCGAAACATATTGCGGCGTACTGAAAGTCTTATTTACTCACAGATACGACCTTACAAGCAAAGAGAATAATCATAATCAAGTTAGTAACGAATTAACGGCTGTAGAAACACAAAATGACGAAAGACATTTGTTGGGTATAACGAAAAGAAATAGGAAGAGCAATAAATGGGCAAGACAGAGTACAGGTGTTCAGGACGTTGCAGTTACTGTTACGTAACTGAAACAAAATGCATCTGGCTTATCGCCATACTAGCTAACGTAAAGTGAAGAAGGATTACAGGATGTGTAAAAAGGAATGAAGTCCAGTCTCTAATGGCTACAGAATATGGACTGAGACTGAACTGAAGAAAGACGATGGTAATGAGAAGTAGCAGGAATGAGATTAAGCTTAGCACCACGAAACAGACGAAGTTTGGGAGAACAGAAAGCGAAGAGAATCGAAGCTTTTGAGATGTGGTGCTACAGAAGGATGTAGAAAATTAGACGGACTGTTAAGATTATGAGTGAGGAGGTTCTCTGCAAAACCGGCGAAAAAGCAGACACAAGCAAGACACCGATAAGAAGAAGGAACAGGAGGATAGTAAATTTGTAAAAGCTTCAATTGAACAGGGAGATTGGAATGTATCCGACGAGTTGAAGAGGTTGTCATAAGAGAGGAATTGAACCAGTCAGGAGAATGAGGACTTAAAAAAAAAAAAAAGGTGTCCTAACGAACGTCTTTTCTCAGTTCATCGCTCCGGTAGCCATCCGTGGAGGAACTGGTATAACGCTAAGCGGACCGCAGCGAGTTTCGCGGTCTACATGAAACCATCAGTATGATCTCGTAATTTAACATGGATAGGTGGCACAGAAAATCAAAAGGGCATTTCTGGGCCAGCGAAAGTTTAAGGTCGTAATACGTGGAGGAGTCTGGAAAATGTTTTACCCATTAACAGGTGAAAAATAACGATGACATTGGTGACGGTAGGTTCAGACGAATGCTGCTCATGGTCTGGAAGAATCTATTAACAGACACATGCTCCCCCCCCCCCCCCCCCCTCTACGCCCCGCACCAAAGTGTTAGGAGAGGTGCGGGGGGACCGGAGGAACCCAGCCGGGCTGTGTATCGGAGAGGCTGCACGGCGGCCATCCGTGTAGGAGCTGGTGTAACGCTATGCCGACCGCAGCGGGTTCTGCGGCCTGTCCGTGACTCACCGCGCGGCCATTCGCCTGGTCGGCAACAGGCAAATGCACCGCTCTTCATACACCTGCATCTCTGGCCGCTATGCCAGTACTCTCTGTGACCCACTTCCACATCTTCGCGCTAGTTAAACTTGTCCGATTACTGTTTCAACTAAACTCTACAACACACTAAGCTCGCTAGCTACGCACTGAAGGAAATGTCGGTGAACTGGTTAATTCGTTCTGAAACATGATTAACCTGACACTCGAAACAATGTTATCTGCGTTTTGTTTAGTTGCCCATGTATTGCTAAAAACACCAGTAAATAAATATACGTGAAGCTTAAGGTTTATCTAGGAGGTCGTCATATGACATATAGGTGTAGCTTAACATCTTCATCAATTTCATTTATGTTTTATTTATTTTTCTTGGTCATTGCTAGTAGCTAACCATTCCACCTATGTAGTACCGACTTCAACACGTATCCCGTAATATATTTAATTTATTATATGGAGTCACTTATTCCTACAGAAGATAGTATTAGTCAACACTGGAAGAAAATTTCCTGTAATTACATGCCCTGGAAGCAATACCTGTTGAGAAATGTGCCGCTTTACTTGCAACGACTAACGTGTAGTATTATGTGGGCAGATGCAAATCCTCGAGGATTCATAGAGATGAGGCATTAGGATCGCTTCAGAATCATTGTATAGGCAGTAATATTAGGTGGCATATTCATCTGGCCATAGACATTGCCAAATGGATTATCAGGTGCTATGTATCACCGATTTCTGCGCGATGAATTACCAGCTATACTGGAGAACGTAACCCTTGCAGAGAGACCGCCCCGTTTTAACGAATCGTGCGACAGTACATCATTGCAACATTTCGAAGGCGATGGATTGGTCGAGGAAGCTGCGTGGTCTCTCTTCGCATCTGGTCTGAATCAGTCTGATTTTTGGCTATGTGACAGTGGTGTTTGCCCAACCCATCAACATTGTGCAGAAGTTACTGGAGCCCGTGTACAGTGACTCTAGGCAAAGAAGAGGTGAATGGAACATCAGGATCTGCGGTAACCACACGCAAGGCTGCCTATAGTGCCTATTTATACGTAACTTATGGGAATGTGAGGACAAACTGAATCATATCTCAACAAGTATTGGATTGCGGACATATCATTACCAGGAACTTTTATTTCAGCTTTGATCTATAGTAATATATAACTTTTTTTTAACATCCAATATATTGGGGTGAGGATGGGGCACGAAATCGGCTGGTTTCAGAACTCTAGCTGTTAATTTAAGTACTAAAACAAGGCGCCCAAGGGTGAATGAACAAAGGGCGCAAAGTTTGAGTCGAAATCTCGTACGTAGTCTACGAAACGAACGGTCGCTACAACTTTTAGCTAACTCAGTGCAGAGTATTTCAGACTGTACCCTTTAAGGAACGTGTCTATGTTTCCCTTTCTTCATCTAAACTAAAACAGTGAAATGTTTCACTTGTTCCTTCGAGAAGATAACGAATGATTTCCTATCATGTCTCCATTAATGATCGAATACCACATCAGATGATTTGGTACGCTCTTCGCGATCATCAAGTTTCTGAAATCCACATCAAATGAGTAAAAATCGTTTGTAAAACCACCAGCATCCGGATGTGAACCTCTGCTGGACTCACTGACAGTTCCCCTGTGACAGCTGGCGTTCATCAAGTCTCAGCTCCGTCTCTGCTGCCCTTTGTTACCGTAACGGAAACCATAACGCACGACTTACAGACGTGAGTACCATGGACTGCTATATGCTTATGATATGCTGTTTGCTGTGGATACCAGGGAGGATCTTGAAACTCAAGTCCAAACACGGTATAATCAAAAATGGTTCAAATGGCTCTGAGCACTATGGGACTCAACTGCTGTGGTCATTAGTCCCCTAGAACTTAGAACTACTTAAACCTAACTAACCTAAGGACATCACACACATCCATGCCCGAAGCAGGATTCGAACCTACGACCGTAGCAGTCGCACGGTTCCGGACTACGGTATAATCGTCCACCAAAATTTGACGTCCTTTTTGACATTCACAACACTGAGTACCTTGATAGTTTTCATCTCCTGGAACTACACAAATTAATGGAGCTTTTCTTGCCAAGGTGGACACATTAAGATATCTAGGTTCTCGACTACAGAGTGACAGCTATGTGAATGAGGGTGGTATGGGCAAGAATCAGAGTGACCTGGATGCGACTGTTATTGTCGTCGAGGCTTTCCCGGCTTCATGTTGCTTCCAAGGTTCTCAAGTGTACTGCTGCATCCAATCGTCGAAGTTTGGCAGTACACCCGAGAACCTTGGAAGAATTACTGCTATTCTTTCTGATGAGATGATTCCTACCTACCTAAAATCAAAGATGCAACGCACAGTGGGAAGTCAGTTGCATTGTATGGTACCGAGTGTTGGCCCACACCTGGAACTGCTGAGCACTCACTAAATGTGATGAAAATGCGGAACTGAGAATACCATTAGGCATTTCCCTGCTTCATCATATCAACAATACAATGATCCGACAACGAGATGGAATGGCTCCAATCAATAAGATGCAAGAATGGAGACTTCGGTGGTACGAACACATCATATGGGCATCACCTACTTCAGTCATCAGCTCAGCCTTCCATCTCATGTCGAAGGGCAGAGACAACGTGGAAGACCTAAATTGCGTTGGCTAGGACACAATAAGCGCAAATCTAAGATAAAAAAGCCTAAATTGACAGGCAGGATTAGATGTTATGAAATGGCGTGCATTGATCCAGAAAGCAGACCCGCTCCAATAGAAAGCTGTTAAGAAGAAGACTGACCGAATATTTACCTTAAAAAGGTACTTGGGACTTGTAAAATGTACAGTCATAATTTAGTCAGAATTAATGTAAAAGCCGGCCGCGGTGGCCGAGCGGTTCTAGGCGCTTCAGTCCGGAACCGCGCGACTGCTACTGTCGCAGTTTCGAATCATGCCTCGGGCATGGATGTGTGTGATGTCCTTAGGTTAGTTAGGTTTAAGTAGGTCTAAGTTCTAGGGGACTAATGACCTCCGATGTTAAGTCTCATAGTGCCCAGAGCCATTTGAACCATTAATATAAAATCTTGTGAATTGCAATGTAAATTCTGTATCTTAACAGTGCTCACTATATCACGCAAAAAATGTTGGCGTGAGCCTGACAACAGCGACTCTATTAATCTTCTCTTTCTCATGCATTCTACATCAAACAACACTGTCTTAGACACAGGTCTCTGTGTGATACATTGAAACAGTACATTAAAATCCACTAGATGTATTACGGTGAGATGAATATCAATTGGTATTTCATTGAATACTATGAGTGCTCGTCAACGGAACATTAAAAACTAACTATACCTCCCTTTGTTCTAAGAATGCTGTTCGTTATGTCATCGGTTCGTAGACTATTCCACGGGACTGTATGGTTCCACAGAAACGAGATTCTACGAAAGCATTTCTTTAGTTGCGCAATTAAATGAAGATGGTGTTTATAAATGATTGTTCAACGGAACAAAGTAATAAAAATTGTACTTACTCGTACGTGGTACTAGGAAAGCAGTTTCAAGAGTGTTTGTGATAAAAGTATAAAGTCACTTGACTGTCGCGTTGCGAATACGTGATGATCGTCAGTACAGTCAGCTGTAGTTAAGGCTACAGGGGTATGTATGTTTGTATTCTTGAGTATTACGTGGCCAAATAGTTTGGGAATCCACGTATTACGTCACGTCTATGACTGTAGGAAGTGATATGACCAGAACAAGCGACCTCCGTAACTCTCGAATGTTCCGAACCTCTTTATCTTTGTTCAGATTCGCAAAACTACTGTTATTAACCGTTGTGTCAGTTCGTCAACCTACAAAATTCCTCGTCGTTCATCAGAAAGATTTCTACATTTCGCGTACGACCTACTATACTATTACTGCAAATTTGATGTATAATATTCAACCATTAATTCCCAGTCATGAAGCAGGGTTTCTCGTGAAGTGATTAATGCATATGGAGCTATTAAAACGTTGGTCTTAATACGATTCAGACCTAAGTCTTACAATTCTCAGGTCAAATACTACAATTATTGTAGCCATCCAGATTCGAGATTTCCTCAATGGCTTATGCAAGCAACAGGAGGCTTCCTTTCAAAAGGATTCGTCTGATTTGCTTCCATAATCTTAGTTAGAGTTTATGCTCAGTCACTAACGACGTCGACGGAATGTTGAAAAACAATCGTCCTCCCTTCTTTTGAGAGAGCTAGTTGTCGGATTGACCAATGAACGCGTTTTTGCAGTATGTAATCACTGTCTTTCACCCACACTGGTGTGTAGCTAACTCAAGGTAGTGTACCTTGGTGCTCCCTTCTTTGCTATGCCTGTTCCTCATAACGCATCTGCAATGTGACTGTTTCAGCGGAAAGTGAATATTTCCCAGTGAGTCACACAAATAAGTCTGGGATTCCTTTAATTAATCGAGCCGACATTTTATACTATTTAAAACTGCTATTAACAGAAATTCGTGCGAATGTGGAGCCCCGTGTCCTAACCACTGCGTCAACTTGCTTAGTGATAATGGATCGAGTCACTTAGCAGGAATCAGAAGCTGTCGGTGCCATCAGAGCATCGACATGAGTACGAAAGGATATTTGCGTTTTCTTAACGAAATCAGCAGTGCAAAAGGTGGCCCTGAACTACACACAAATTCTGTGAAATGATTTACTGGACAAAATGGAGTTGAAAACATTATATCAACTATGTCCGATAGTAACAAGGGTAGCAGCCGAGCATTACAATCGACACTACAAATGTTTGTAACTGAAAGCCCGCATGAGATGAGTACGAAAGGATATTTGCGTTTTCTTAACGAAATCAGCAGTGCAAAAGGTGGCCCTGAACTACACACAAATTCTGTGAAATGATTTACTGGACAAAATGGAGTTGAAAACATTATATCAACTATGTCCGATAGTAACAAGGGTAGCAGCCGAGCATTACAATCGACACTACAAATGTTTGTAACTGAAAGCCCGCATGAGATGAGTACGAAAGGATATTTGCGTTTTCTTAACGAAATCAGCAGTGCAAAAGGTGGCCCTGAACTACACACAAATTCTGTGAAATGATTTACTGGACAAAATGGAGTTGAAAACATTATATCAACTATGTCCGATAGTAACAAGGGTAGCAGCCTAGCATTACAATCGACACTACAAATGTTTGTAACTGAAAGCCCGCATGAGATGAAAGAGCAAATTCTGAGAATAATTCGTGGAGGTTTATCTCGTCTATGCAACTAATAACCTCCATGAATTTGGAAGCAACTAAGGAACGACGGAAAACAAAAAAAATTACGATCTGAGAATAACGTTTCTTCAGTATGACTGTATCTCTCAACTTTAGAATGTAATGCTCTCCAACTGATCACAGATTTCAGGTCTTGGTTAAAGGAAACATTATTCACGAAATTGCTTTTTCATCGTAAACAGGTCGTTGGTTAAAACCATTATCGTGCAGCACGACATAGCTTATTCTGACGTTTCCTATTCTGTTTTGTACACTTTAAAGCGTTTGTTCCTGTAGTTCACGACGCTTTGTATATGTAGTTCTCGGTAGAATCCTTGGTGCAGAAAGATATTTCATACGAACGAGGAGCCTGAAGACAATTATGACAGTATGATTGTGCTTATGGTCCTATGGACAGTGATGCCTTTTGAAAAGAAGCAACTGCTCTAATGAGTAAAATTAGCTTTGATGAACAAGCTAAGCCCTAATTACGACCTAGTATATGACTGATTACATCCTAACTGGGTACTGTACCTGTCCTGTAAACTGGTCAGTAATCATGTAACTTTTCCAATACACTAGCCTCATAACCATAGTAGCTATAGTCCGCAGCTCGTGGTCGTGCGGTAGCGCTCTCGCTTCCCACGGCCAGGTTCCGGCGTTCGATTCCCGGCGGGGTCAGGGATTTTCTCTGCCTCGTGATGACTGGGTGTTGTGTGATGTCCTTAGGTTAGTTAGGTTTAAGTAGTTCTGAGGTCTAGGGGACTGATGACCATAGATGTTAAGTCCAATAGCGCTCAGAGTCATTTGAACCATTTTTGAAAGTAGCTATGGCACGCTTCTGGGATGGCGCTCAAGTCGGACGTACCCGATTATAATCTTAGTGATGAAATATATTTTCATCGCCAGCATTTTTGCTCACGAGGTGAGGGAGAGTTGTGGCATTTGTTCCTGGTCGTCAGACTTTGTTTCAATTGCCTGGGTTGAATTTTCAATCGGTCAGATAGTTTCTTGAGCATGTGATAGTTTTGATAATAATACGTCCATCGAAAGGGGACGTTAAGCTCGTCTTGTTTGCTAGTAGAGAGAGGCAACCTATGTTCCGGCACCGGGTATCACACACTCCCTCTCTCTTTCACTGTCATCGCCAGCACAAACATAATACTAAAAATCTACACGCTCTCACTACAGTCACTTGCACTCTGTAGACACACACTAGGGGCAACAGCTTACGACAGCTCAGTTCGCGATGGAAAGGTGCCATTGTGCGTGAGGATTGTCCTAGTTATGCCGCTGGACAATCTCATGTGGGATTGTTCAAAATACTATAAAACTGTCATCAAGATTCGTGCAGGACGGACTTAAAACAAGAATGAGCCTAGTGTCTCGCTATCCTGTTGCCGTATATCGAGGGGAGTACTCCGTCGTTAACTTTCCTCATTCGCATCAGAATGTCAAGTTTCCGGACAGCGTGCTGTGCTTATTACCGCAGCAGATTCCTGGGAGCGATTCCCTGAGAGTACAGAGTCATACATCCCACAAAATTACGACAGGCGGCAGCGCAGATGCCATCTGGCGGCAGTGAGCGGCAGCGCCCGCAGCCCGCTGGCGCCGCGCTGGTTTTTATTGTGGCTCGCAGGGCCTGCGGCGCGTTAATTACGCAGAGGAGAGGCGGTGCGTGTGGCGGCTATCTCGACTACTGCCGGCGGCGCCTACACGCTACAAGACAGATACGCATCTCGGCGCCTGCGGAGGATTGCCCAGGGACGCAGTCGTTTCTTGCGCCTCCGGCCAGCGGTATCTAGGACAACGCTGGCACTGCGTCTGCTGCCTACCACCAGTTGCTAGCAAATGCGGCGGTCCAGTTCCACAACACACGGCTCTCAGTGGCGAGCGCTACCTTTTTATGTCCTTCCCGTACCGCTCACCGAAGCAACAAGATTGGAATTTACACCATTGGCCGTTAAAATTGCTACACCACGAAGATGACGTGCTACAGCAGCGAAATTTAACCGACAGGAAGAAGATGCTGTGAATTATTACCTATTCAGAGCATTCACACAAGGTTGGGGCCGGTGGCAACACCTACAACGTGCTGACAAGAGGAAAGTTTCCAACCGATTTATCATACACAAACAGCAGTTGACCAGCGTTGCCTGGTGAAACATTGTTGTGATGCCTCGTGTAAGTGCCGGCCGTGGTCGCCAAGCGGTTCTAGGCGCTACAGTCTGGAACCGCGCTGCTGCTACGATCGCAGGTTCGAGTCCTGCCTCGGGCATGGATGTGTCTGATGTCCTTAGGTTAGTTTGGTTTAAGTAGTTCTAAGTTCTAGGAGACTGATGACTTTAACTGTTAAGTCCCAAAGTGCTAAGAGCCATTTTGAACCTCGTGTAAGGAGGAGAAATGCGTACCATCACGTTTCCGACTTTGATAAAGGGCGGATTGTAGCCTATCGCGATTGCGGTTTATCGTACCGCGACATTGCTGCTCGCGTTGGTCGAGATCCAATGACTGTTAGCAGAATATGGAATCGGTAGGTTCAGAAGGGTAATACGGAACGCAGTGCTGGATCTCAACGGCCTCGTATCACTTGCAGTCGAGATGACAGGCATCTTATCCGCATGGCTGTAACGGATCGTGCAGCCACGTCTCGATCCCTGAGTCAATAGATGGGCACGTTTGCAGGACAGCAACCATCTGCACGAACAGTTCGACGATGTTTGCAGAAGCATGGACTATCAGCTCGGAGACCATGACTGCAGTTACCCTTGACGCTGCGTCACAGACAGGAGCGCCTGCGATGGTGTACTCAACGACCAACCTGGGTGCACGAATGGCAAAACGTCATTTTTTCGGATGAATCCAGGTTCTGTTTACATCATCATGATGGTCGCATCCGTGTTTGGCGACATCGCGGTGTACGCACATTGGAAGCGTGTATTCGTCATCGCCATACTAGCGTATCACCCGGCCACTGGTTACACGTCTTGGTCAGCTCTTGTTTGCACTGACCGCACTTTGAACAGTGGACGTTACATTTCAGATGTGTTACGACTCGTGGCTCTATCCTTCATTCGAGCCCTGAGAAACCCTAAATGCACTACCGTATGTTGCAGGTCCTGTACGGGCCTTTCTGGATACAGAAAATGTTCGACTGCTGCCCTGGCCAGCACATTCTCCAGATCTCTCACCAATTGAAAACGTCAGGTCAATGGTAGCCGAGCAACTGGCTCGTCACAATAGGCCAGTCACTACTCTTGATGAACTGCTGTATCGTGTTGGAAATGCATGGGCAGCTGTATCTGTACACGCCATCCAGGCTCTGTTTGACTCAATGCCCAGGCGTATCAAAGCCGTTATTACGGCCAGAGGTGGTTGTTCTGGGTACCGATTTCTCAGGGTCTATGCACCCAAATTGCGTGAAAATGTAATGACATGTCAGTTCTAGTATAATATATTTGTCCAATGAATACCCGTTTATCATCTGCATTTCTTCTTGGTGTAGCAATTTTAGTGGTCAGCAGTGTATCTGTTTGACGTCTAGGTAAATACAGGGTGATACCGTACTGATGTTACAAACTTTCAGGGAAGATGTAGAAGGAGAAATGTATGAATTTAAGTTAAGGGATCCTGCTCTGGAAGTGGCCGAGTCGAAAGTTATAGGCGAAAATCGTTACGATACTACTGACAGTGGACCTATTCTACTGGAAGCTCTTTGTTTCCATATTTCTAGAGATGGCAGTGTGGGCCAAAACGAGAAAAAAAGTACAGTAAACATGGACTCCAAAGTGCATACCTTAGGAGCTACTGGCAGACACATCTCTTCTACAGAACAAGAACTCCAAAATCTTAAGGTCTGGATTTTAGAGCCCATGCATCCTAGACAATTTTATCTCGTTTTGGTCGCTCCTACTCCCTCCAAAACATGGAAAGCAAAGAGCTTGTACTAGAAGACCTACTGTCAGACATATCAGAACGATTTCCGCTTATAACTTTTCGGTATTGGTCCGTTGTTTCCGGACAAGGGTACCTTACCTCAAATTGATACATTTACCCGTCACCACCATCCCTGAAAATTGATAATATCATCACAGTACCAGCCTGTATACAGACCATGATGTGGTGGAAGTGAGTATAATCGCGATTAGGTTTCGCTTCCGACAACATGTTTATTTCCTCATACATCTCATTATGGTCAAATACTACACAGGGCTGCTTTCGCGATTCAATCCGAACATTTCTTGATTTGTGCAGAAAATTCCGTTACATAGAATTACTGGGAATCTTACACAGTACGTAGCTTTCAATTGCTGATTTCACAGTATGCACGAAAGCCTGTTTCCTATGTGGAATTATTATAAACGCAACATTGTATAGTATAGAATAAACTTAAAAATATAAACTTAAAAAATGCACTCTAGAGACTCAGTATATAATGGAATCATCACCGTGCTTAAGCGTTTCTACAGTTCCCTTGGACATTTGTTGGATTTCGTTATTCAAGGCGTCCACTGAAATTGCATCTCATATTTTTCGAATTCCACTTTTTAGCTCAGTCATAGTCTCGCACTTCCGTCTGTGCGATACTCGCGCACTAACAGAATCACCATGATTTGTTAAGTTTAAAATGGGATTTCTCTCAAGCTTAAAAATCGTTACTATCGAAACCACCCCTAAGATTAGATCGACATTCGCGTTCACCAGACACATAAGAATCATACGTCGTCATGGTGTGCATCTATGATAGGTCTGATTTACCTACAGATATCATAATACTTCAACCACCAAAATTTCTACTCATTCTAAATTTTTTGGTCATCTCTATGTAGGTTATGCCGGTAATACAGTGCACCCAATTTAGTCTGTGACAGGATTGTAGCTTACACCCGATGTTATTCAATTTGTCGATTGAGCAAACTGTGGAGGAAACCAAGGAGAAATTTGGAAGTATAATTAAAGTTCAGCGAGAAGAAGTTCAAACCTTGAGGTGTGTCGATGACACTGTAATTCTGTCAGGGACAGCAAAGGACTTGGAAGATCAGGTGAACGGATTGTATAGTGTAATGAAAAAAAGTTTATTAAGTGAGTATTAACAAAAATAAACCAAAGGTGATGGAGTGTAGTTGAATTAGATTAGAAAATGACACTAAAATTAGTAAACATATTTGTTATTTGGCAGCAAAATAATAAATAATTGATGATGGTCAAAGCGGAGACGATATAAAATGCAGACTGGAAACAGCAAGAGAATCATTTCTGAAAAAGATAAATTCATTAACATCGAATATGAATTCAAATGTTAGGAAGTCTTTTCTGAAGGTTTTTGTCTTGAGTTTAGCCTTGTAAAGAAGAGAAACGATACAATAAACAGCTCTGACAAGGGGAGAACAACGGTTTTAGAAATGTCGTGCTGTAGAAGAATGCTGAAGGTTAGATTGGCAGTTCGAATTTCTAATGAGAGGGTACAGAATCGCATGTGGGAAATAAGAAATTTAGAGCACAACCTGAGTAAAAGGAGGAACATGTCTTGATACACCAAGGAATCGTCAATTTGGCAAATGAGGGAAGTCTGTGTTGTTAAAATTGTAGAGAGGGACCAAGTCTAGAACACAGTAACCAGTTTGAAATGGGTGTAGATTATAGTAGCTATGCAGAGATAAAGAGATTTGCACGGGGTAGGGTGGAGAGTTGCGTCAAACCATTCTTCGGTTTGAAGACCACAACAGCATGCAGCAGTGTACGTGGACTTTTCTTGTTTTGTGAAATTGTTTATAGCTCTCTGCCCGCTTCGTCCACACGGTTCCCCCTATTTCATAATATTCAGTTACACAACTCGAACGTTCTAACATATGAGGGATTTGACGAATGGAGAGGTCCATCTACTTGTAAGCTGTAATACTTGCTCCCTCGTTACCAACCAGCAGCTTTTCCCAGGATGGTGTAATAACTGTTGACGACCGCGGCTTACTGGAATATCTTTCTAGTACAACTATCTATATATTCGTGAGTGCGCTAATGTACCGATTTACATTCATGATGCGGGATATTGGTTTGTTGTATTGCCGTATTGTGAAATAAGGAGTGTGAACATACTGTGGATAGTTGAAATGGCTCTGAGCACTATGGGACTTAACATCTACGGTCATCAGTCCCCTAGAACTTAGAACTACTTAAACCTAACTAACCTAAGGACAACACACAACACCCAGCCATCACGAGGCAGAGAAAATCTTGACCCCGCCGGGAATCTAACCCGGGAACCCGGGCGCGGGAAGCGAGAACGCTACCGCACGACCACGAGGTGCGGGCTGTGTTCTCTGTTAGGTACTAAGCTCAGATATCAGCGTATTTGTTACAAAAGATAATGATCTACTGCCTATTCGGTAAGTTTTAGTTGTTCTTCCTCCACAGTGCTTCACAAGTAATGTTTCTCTATGTAGTTCTTTTATAATATCATGACACTAGATAGGGTAGATTTACTAGATATTGGTCGCCGGTGCATCAGCTCAGAAGGAATTTAAAATTTGTCCATGTTAATAGACAGTTAGGTCTGACGCCCCTACCAGAATAGACGAATTAATGGCTCAGAATGCTTACAAAGATTGTATTGTAAAATATTAAAATAAGAAATATTTGAAAATCTACTTCGGCGATGTAGTGTTTATAATGTTTTATGGGTGCAGTTGCATTTATTGTTCCAGAATTGTATCCGTGTAGTAGCACAGTACTCGAGATGTTCCAGCTAAGCGACTGTTCTTAGTGTATTTCGCACAGGTTGGTGGCGGCAACTTGCGGCGGCTTCCCCTGCAACCGCCTGCTCCTGGTGACGCCCACATGCCTGCCTGCCGTAACTCCTGCTGCCTCCCATAATTACGTCCCATAAATACCAGCAGTCTGCCTGCCGCTGTCTCGTCTTTCTCCGGCCGCGAACAGCGCCTGCGCAGATGTCTGCAGAGGAGGTCGTCGTCTTTTCTGACGAGCCTTCAACATCTTGGTCCTTATGAAGAGGTACTGGCCAGAGTGAGTAGATCCAGGAGGGTAAGTGGATGACTCAGTACCTAGCACAGATCGGAGACTACAGCTGGAAATGTACTGGAGGACATTCTGAGCACCAAAACAGTATCATTATGTTCCATGACAATGGTGCTAGCCATGACACTGACTGAATATCCTTCCAATGGTATGACCACCATGAAACACGACTTTACTCGGCAGTTACGTGCTGTACTTGTTTTTTGTGTAACCTCTTTTAGACGGGAAAGGAAATCCTTCTCGTTAGCTGCGGTGGCCAGTGCAGTCAGTCTGTTGTTGCTCGACTAGAAGGTAGCCGGTTCGAATGACATTGTTACGAGAAATTATCATCACCAGTATCTGGCAACCAAGTGAAGGAGATTTTGTGGTGCACAATCCCTGGTCATCAGCCTACGAGCCACTGCCCTTATTTGAACTGTGCTTCCCGCCGGAGTTTATTTCAAAGTGATGATGTGTGGCGATACATGGCGGCCTGGCAATCGAATGTGGTAATGTAGCTCTATTTTGGTGATATCTGCAAGAAGTAGACACGTTCGTAGGATCTGTAGACCTGGAAAAAGCGTCCGACAATGTAGAATGGTGCAATATGGTCGAAATTCTGATAATAATAGGAATAAACTATAGGGAATGATGAGTGATGTACAATATGTACAAGAATCAAGATGAGTAAATGAGACTGGAACAGGAGAAGCGAAGTGCTCGCATTAAAAAGCGTGTAAGGTAGTGATGCGGTCTATCCCCTCCCTACTCCTCAATTATACATAGAAGAAGCAATGACGGAAATTAAAGGAAGGTTCAAAATTGGCATTAAAATTCTGATCAGATTTGCTGATGACATTACTATACTCAGTGAAGGTGAAAAAGAATTACAGAATCTGGAACAACATAAATAGTACAGAACATAGATTGGGATGAAAGTAATCAGAAGTAGCAGAAGTGAGAATAGCACAGGAAGCTTAACACAAAACTGGTAACCACGAATGAAGTTAAGGAATTTTGCTACCTTGGAGGCAAAATATCCCAAGATGGATGAAGCAAGGAGGACATAAACAACAGACTAACAAAGGCAAATAGCGCATTCCTGGCAAAGAGAAGTTCGGTGGTGCCTTAATTTGAGGAAGACGTTACTGAGAGCGTATGTTTGGAGCACAGTATCGTGTTTGTGGGACCGTGGGAAAACCGGAAAAGAGGACAAGCGAAGCGTTTCAAATGTGGTGCTACAGAATAATGTTGAAAATTAGGTGGACTGAGGAAGTTGTCCGCAAAATCAGCGAAGAAAGAAATATGTGGGACTCAAAGTCACAAGGACTTAAGTCGCATTACTGTTCGTTTTTGGAGCATCCCCTGCGACCAGCCTTGCGAAAGAAACGACGACATTTTCTGCACAACCTACCCATCATTTTGCATGACAATGCGCGGGCGCATACAGCGCAAGCTGTGGCTGCTCGGTTCGGTCGATGGGACTGGGAAGTACTTTACCATACACCATACTCCCCGGACTTAAGCCCTTGTGAATTTGATTTGATTCCGAAGATGAAGGAACCACTTCGTGGCATTCGCTTCGGAACTGTTCCAGAGATTCGACAGGCAGTAGACCGCTCCATTCGCACCATCAACAGAACAGGCTCTGCTAACGATATACTACGCCTTCCACATCACTGGCAACGGGTTCTACACAAAGCTGGTGACTACTCTGAAGACAGTAACAGGTGCAAACATGTAACTCTTTTGTATCGATTGTGAATAAATATTTGCCGCTATTTAAGGTTCAAATGGTTCAAATGGCTCTGAACACTATGGGACTTAACATCTATGGTCATCAGTCCCCTAGAACTTAGAACTACTTAAACCTAACTAACCTAAGGACAACACACAACACCCAGCCATCACGAGGCAGAGAAAATCCCTGACCCCGCCGGGAATCGAACCCGGGAACCCGGCACTATTTAAGTTACAACCCTCATATATTATTGGAAGGGGCAGCAGTATGGAATAATGATTTGCTTCTGTGGAAGATGAAGATGGCGCTCTCAGAGAAATCGTCAGTGCAGTGTAGGCTTTATTAGGTTATTGCTTCCGCGATACCTTATTGGATAAAGAAATCCATTTTGGCAGGATAGGGAACAGTTGTTATATTGAGTAAAACTTCAGCACCAGCAGCAATTTTGTTTTAAGCACAATCCTTTTTGGACCTCAAGGTTATTATCAAGTGTGGTTATCTGTTATTAGAGGACCGTCAATCAGCACGTTCGTAGTCGGGATTCATCGTATTAATCAATTATTACTCGAACTGAGTACCCTTATGATATCCTTCACTATAATGACCCACCCATGTGACCAGTCACCGTCGCAATGATTCACAGAACGGATCTAGACTCATCCCGGAAACAGATAAGACTGTATTCTCTTCAGCAGGAAGGTCACAAAAGAGGGAATCAATGGCACTTGCCAAAAGACAGTAACGAGGACAGTCAGTTCTTGCGCACTGTTCACAAGCAAATTCATGTGTCAAGAAATAATACAATAATCAAACCTAAGGTCATTTTCAATACAGCAAACATAACTCTTCTGGGGAAGACATGCCTTTGCCCATCTCAGTCTTGCGAACTAGTTCTTGTAGCCGATTTGAGGACCTGCATTTTAACGAAAATTCAGAATGTTCGATGTATTTTGACATTCACACCTTCAAATAGGTGAAAATATATCACAGCCAGTTGAATGTAAGCTGCTCGTGGTGAGGTGTGAATGATGGAGCCAGTAAATTTGATGTAGACACAGAGAGTATGCCTGGTGCTGCGCTATTCTTACGGTAATTTCGCTCGGATCACGCACTTGGTAACACCGATAAATGCAGTATATTTTCGCAGCTTTCATTACTAATGTCCATTCATGCTCGTAAAAATATGAAATGCTCGACACTTGTTTCCCTTTTTATTTGAATAATACATAGGGTTTACAGACCATATTCTCTCTGAAGCAGAAACTGCCGTAAAAAACTGATGTGACAAAAGTAATAGGGTATCCATGTGCACATATACAGATGGCGGTAGTAACGCGTATACAAGGTATAAAGGGCAGCGCATTGGCGGAGCTGTCATATGTACTCAGGTGACTCATGTGAGAAGGCTTCTGATGTGATTATGTTTGCACGACGACAATGATCAGATATGAATGCGGAATGGTAGCTGGAGCTTCACACATGGGACATCTTAGGGAATTCAGTATTTCGAGGTGCACAGTGTCAACATTGTGCTGCAAATACCAAATTTAAGGCATCACTTCTCACGACGAACAACGCAATCGCTGACGGCCTTCACTTAACCCAGAGTAGCGACGTTTACGTAGAGCTGTCAGTGCTAAGAGACAAGCAACACTGCGTGAAACAAACGAAAAAACCAATGTCGAACGTACGTTGGCGTTAATGGGTTATGACATCAGACGAGCGACGCAAGTGGCTTTGGTAATAGCACGACACCGCCTGCATAGCTTCTCCAGGGCTCGTGATCGTGTCGGCTGGTCCACCTAGGTGGTGGTGCTTGGACCCCAGACGATAAGAAAACCATGGTCTGGTCAGATGAGTCCCTTCAGATGGTAAGAGCTGATGGCAGGGTTCGAGACTGTCGCAGACCGCACGGAGCTATGGACCCAAGTTGTCAAGAAGGCACTGTGTATGCTGGTGATGGCTCCATAATGATGTAGGATGTGTTTACATGGAATGGACCGGGTCCTTTGGTCCAACTGAACCTATCATTGAGTGGAAATGGTTCTATTCGGCTACTTCGAGATCATTTGCAGCCATTCATTCATGGACTTCACAAAACAACGATGGAATTTTTATCGATGACAATGCACCATTTCAGAACATTCTGGACAATTCGATGGAGGATTTGGCTCCCAGATCGCCCGACATAAATCCCATCGATCACTGATTGGAAATAATCGATAGGTCAGGTCGCACACAAAATACTGCACCGGCAACACTTCCTCAATTATGGACGGCTGTAGACGCAGGATGGCTCAATATTTCTGCAGGGGACTTCCAGCGACTTGTTGAGTCCCTGCCACATTGAGTTGCTGCACTACGCCGGGCAAGAGGAGGTAGCCCATGACTTAAGTTACCTCACTGCAAACGCTACAAATGGCACACAATAATGGCAAATGACTTCGCAAACACGTCCTTTAGCAAGCGTCTACTAAAACTTAATGAATGGCAATTCGTTATACTTGGTACCTAAGCCGATGCACAGCTTCCCGCCACCAGCCTTGTTACTTGAAGCGCGTTGCAGGTATTAGGACAAATTCTGAGACATAATTATGTCTAAGCCTTGGACTGATAATCTGTTTACCGACTAAACATACAAGCTACCTGCGGGTACGAGTGCAGGATACAAGATCATTGAGGTGAAAACCAGTTTCAGAATCCTGCTGAAGGAGTCCAGCATTCGTTTCACACAGAACATCGCACTTCTTCTGGCATTGTCGCTAAATCGTAGTGACACACTGGATCTCGATTAGGAGGCAAGAACAGCGATAGCGGAAACAATTTTCTTCATCGAAATTTGGCCATTAATAGTTTCTTATCGCTGAATCGTGTGCCAACGTATTGCATTAAATCTCCATTCATGAAATAGTTGTAATATATCATTCCCGGCTGCGTCCATGGGGCCGTCTGTCCTCTTGTTTGTTGGGGTCGTTGGAGCCAGTTCCTTATATCCAGGGGAAGGGACCTTTATTCATCCTGGATACGATGGGTTGGAGCTTCTATAATCCGTCCAAGCGGTTTGTGGTCGGGACCTACATGTTGGCTTTAGGTCTAGTCAATTTTCCACAAATGTGTTTTCCAGCACCTGTTGGAATTAAACTTCTGGAAAGTCCTGGCAGGAAGAAGCGCTTTGCAGGGGAATTTCGAGTTTCGTTTTTCCTACTGAGTTGAAACTGCAGTCGTGTTTTATCTTTGAGGAGATTATCAGCATTTATTGCTAGAATCCAGCTGGAGGCAGTGATTGACTGTTCGCGGTGTACGTTTTCCTCTCAGTTGGTCGGTTCTCGGAATATTGCAGAGTGCAGTACAAGAGATACATATTTCAGTCATCAGTCTTCTGACTGGTTTGATGCATGCCGCCACAAATTCCTCTCTTGTGACAACCTCTTCATCTGAGAGCTGCTCTTGCGCCCAACGTCCTCACTCATTTTTTTTGGATTTATTCCAATCTGTACAGTTACTGGAGTCGAGGGGCATGAAAGGGAAGCAGTGGCTGAGAAGGGAGTGAGGCAGGTTTGTAGTCTATCCCCTATATTATTCAATCTGGACAATACTCAAGCAGTAAAGGAAAAAGAAGGACAATTTGGAGTAGGAAATAAAGTTCAGGGAGAAAAAATAAAAACTTTATGGTTTTCTCATGACATTGTAATTCTTTCAGAGACAGCGGACTTCGAAGAGCAACTGAACGGAATGGACATTGTTTTTAAAAGAGGATAAAAGATGAACATCGACAAAAGCAAAACAAGGGCAATGGAATGTAGTCCAATTAAATCAAGTGATGCTTAGGGAATTAGATTAGGAAACGAGACAAAGTCGTAGCCAAATAACTGATAATGGCCGACGTAGAGAAGATATAAAATGTAGATTGACAGTGGAAGAAAGTGGTTTCTGATGAAGGGAAATATGTTAACATAGATTTAATCGTTAGGAAGTCTTTTCTGAAAGTGTTCGTTTGCCGTAAAACATGGACGATAAACGGTTTAGTCGGTAGAGAATAGAAGCTTTTGATATGGAATGCTAAAGAATAATGCTGAAGATTGGATGGGTAGATCACGAAACTAATGAGGAAGAACTGAATAGAATTGGGAAGACAATAAATTTGTGGCACAACCTGACTAGGACAAGGGTCGCATTCTGCGACGTCAAGAGATCACCAGTTTAGTACTGAATGAAAGTGGAAAAGAGGGGGAGGGAGTATAAAATCTTAGACAGAGACCAAGAGATGAATACAGTAAACAGATTCAGGAGGATATAACCTGCAGTAGTTATTCAGAGATGTAGAGGCTTTCATCGAGAGCTGCATCGAACTAATCTTCGGACTGAGGATCACAACAACAACATCCCAACCTCTGTCTTCGCCTACCGTTCTCTCTTGTACCATCCGGATGCCGTAACATATGTCCTATCATCCTATTCCTTCTTCCTGCGAGTGTTTCGCATGCTTTCACTTCTTCGTTTATTTTGGGGACAATCTCCTCAATCCTTATCTTGCAAGTCCACCTAATTTTCAACGCTCTTGTGGAACACTACAACTCAAACGCTTAGATCCTCTTCTGTTCCGTTTTTCCAACTGTCCATGACTTACTACCATAAAATACTGTGCTCCAAGAGTACATTCTCAGAAATTCGTTCGTTAAAATTAAAGCCTGTGTTTGATACCAGTAGACTTCTCTTGGTCAGTACTACCCTATTTGCTAGTCTGTTTCGTCCGTCATGGATTATTTTGCTTCCGAGGTAGTAGAATTTCTTAACATCGACTACTTTGTGATTATCAAAATTAAAATTCTCACTGTTTTCGTTTCTGCTACTTATAATTATTTTCGTCTTTTTCCAGTTTACTCTCAATCCATTGTCTGAACTAATTAGACTGTTCATTCCCTTTAAAAGCTCCTATAATTCGTTTTCGTTTTCACTGGGTACTGCAGCGTCATCAGCGAAACTTATCACTGATATCCTTTCACCCTCAATTTTAATTCCACTGATAAATCTTTAGAGCATTAATTGTTGATTTTGTCGTCGTATAAAGTTTAACCCTGTCTCTTGGGAGACAGATAACTCTTATTTATCTGGTTTTAATAGTGTAAGCAATTCAGAAAATTGACCGTGCGTTTCGCTAAGAATATGTGGATATTGCTGTAATCATTTCCCTTTGTCTGTCTTTCAATATAGAGAGTCCTCGAGAACGTTAAGAAGCGCGTAACGGTTTACAGTTAGTTTCAGCGATGTCATGTTTTATTAGCACTAGCATCAGTGCCAAAAGAATGTGTTACGAGTGCCTCAGCCGCTGCGGCGATACAGATTCGGGTGGGAGGTTCGTAAATAATCAGTGAACGAAACGACCTTCCTAAGAAAGTGCACACTGCTTGATCCGATGCACAAATAACTATTAATCACTATAACTTAATTCATTTACGTTTGTATATTTTATTAAGTATGATGCCTCCTTGCTAATTATATCCAGCACGCTAAGTATCCATCGCCTAATTAATATAGATCATGTATTTGCCATACAAGCACTTCCTATGCTCAGGTGCCATTTGAATGGGTGCCGTCAATGAAACAGTACCGTATTTGTCTAAATAAGAATTTAGTTTCCGATAATATTTGTTTGTAAACTGTGCGATTTAGAAGTGAAATATCCCTGTAAAAGGCCACTAGCGTATTTACTGGGATTTCACCTATCTTAGTGCTCTTTCCCAAATGAAACCACTCTCTAGGTCACACTAAGATCCAAGGGACGTATGATTAACATTATCACCAATGTGCAAGTAATAAGAACTTAGAAAATCTGATACCTCTTGACCAAAGTAGCAATGGAATCCGCCAATGATGCAGTATGACCGACACGTGTCAGCGACTAGACATAATTACGTCCCTTCTCATCGCAGTCATCATGGTCAGAATTAAGCCATCACTTTTTCTGCCTCCGCAGTAAAATTGCGCATCGTTCTCAGAGTAAACACGGCTAGTGGTGACAGAGAATCGCCATGCGCGTTGGTAGCTCTCCCGTTTCACTCTTCAGTCGCAAACAGATGCGGCTTTTGCGCAATGGCTAAAGAGTAAGGCTGATCTCACAACGCGAGAATCTTACATTGATGCATACGGTCGTGATATTCCCAACTCCTTATGGTTGGGACGATTGGTTATTTAGACTGACTTGAGTCAGCCATCACTTGCCTCTCGAGTTTTGGCTATTACAGTACGAATTTTGACTGTCGCGATTATTTTTTTAAACACTATTCTCATTCCTTGCGATTTTGATAAAAACGACGAATTTCCAACTTCTAAACGTTACACTGCTTTTAGGTGCTGTCAAATAATTTCAAAGTTATCATTCGTGATACTAACAATGAAAACTCCCCATCGCACCCCTCTCAGATTTAGTCGTAATATGGGACAATAAACTGAACACAGTTAAATGATGAAAGCAGGAAGAATGTGTACTGAACTGTGAAAAAAGAAGCAAAATAGAAAAAGTGAACGGTCCATGCTCAAGACATACAGCATCGACCAAGTTCCAAAAATCACGGCGTCATGATTATGCGGTCACGGTGGTAGGCTGCCAAGAGGGAGGTCCGTGTTCAAACCTACCTCGTCCTCCCTTTTATCTTCACAAAATTATGAACTGTCCGTCCGGTCACTGACGTGTCTGTTCTCCTTCTGTAGTCTTGGCAATTGACATTCTATACATTAGTATAGAATTGTCATTCTATACTATCGCAGGTAAATATGATGAATAATGAGAGCAGGGGAGATGTCGCATAGGCCTCTCACAGAAATGAAAACAACACGTGAGCGGGTGTGGACTATGTTAGAAAAAAGTAATTCAAAAGCCAAAACTTCCAAAACGAAACGCAAGAGTCAAACGTGTGGCACTTTTGTAGAACAAATAGGAGGTACGTATGTCTGGAACCCAATTTCTTGCACTCGCTGTTGTAAACGGATGCTACACTGCGACACAGACACAAATCTAAATACAATAAAGAGACACGTCAATAACCAGACGAACAGTTTATAATATTGAGAAAAAATGGGACAACGAGAGAGATTTGAACACGGATTCTCCTCTACACAGCCCAACACTGTAACCACATAACCAAGATGTCCTAGCTACAGAAGTATGTTCAGTGCTGCACATCTTGAGCTTGAACCGTTCGCTGTTTCGTTTTTACGTCTTTTTTCATAGTTCAGTACAGCTTCTTCCTGTTTTTATGATTGCAGTTTTTTACGGGCTATCCATTGGGCCTTGTTACGACTAAACGTAACAGGGGTTCGGTGGGGAGTTCTCCATGTAAGAGAAGGCATACTTGACTCGCATTCGGGAGGACGACGGTTCTAACCCGCGTCCGGCCATCCTGATTTAGGTTTTCCGTGATTTCCCTAAATGGCTTCAGGAAGATGCTGGGATGGTTCTTTTGAAAAGGCACGCTCGACTTCCTTCCCAATACTTCCCTCATCCGATGGGATCGATGACCTCACTGTTTTATCCTCTCCCCCAAGCCAGCCAGCCAATGAACTAAGAAACGTTTTCGGAGCAACAAAGAACATAAAGTAAATGATGAATGTTGCTGAGTTTTTTACTTAGATGCCTTTTCATATCGCAGCACCACTTTGTCAATGGTAATATAGCACGTTTCGAAGGACAACATATCCATGATTATTCAAACATAAAATCAGAGGGACATTTTACTTTATTATTTTTTATATTGGTCCTTACTGAACCTAACTCGCACATTGCAAGTGTGTGCTTTACTAATGCTTCCTCCAGGTCAGGCATAATTAGCTACCATTATTGGCATGGGAAACTTTGAAATGTGAAATAAGTGAAGATACGTTGCCTCCACCAGTATTAAACCCGCCCTGAAGCCTATTCTGAAAGATTAATTAATATGTAACGCGATCCCATAGTTAGCAGTTCCCATAAGATACCGCCACACGAATAGTTATACTGGGAGTGTCAGGTCTGCTTTTGTACAGCTTTTGCAAGTGCAGTGATAATGTAGACAGCTAATATATCAACTCTACTTGTGATGGAGTTAGATGGTGCCAAAAGTGATATGGAAAAGAAAGTTATTACTCCGCCTGTAGGACCGCCGCTCTCTGATTTCTAGCTTATGCACATATCTGACAGCCAGACTTAATTCAAATATATTTCAAGATAACATTCAATGTATCACGTATTCGACAATTCGAAAGAACAGGTATCACGCTTAAACTTAGTAAGTAGAAAATATATGAGGAAACTTCTTGTTATTGGCATAACCAGAGATCGTTGAAAGTCTTTATATTTTGAAAACTGAAAATAATCAGATCCAATGCTTATTTCCTAATTTTTTTCTACCTCCTAATTTAAGTATTCTTATTTGAAAACATAGCTTTGGAGCGTAGGTTCAATATTCTGAAGAAAAACGTGTCTTCTCAAGTATCATGAAGTAATATGTCCATTTATGACCTCATGCTATATTATAACGAAAAAATGTTCAAATGTGTTTGAAATCTTATGGGACTTAACTGCTAAGGTCAACAGACCCTAAGCTTACACACTACTTAACCTAAATGATGCTAAGGACAAACACACACACCCATGCTCGAGGGAGGACTCGAACCTCCGCCAGGATCAGCCACACAGTTCATGACTGCTTCGCCTTAAAAACCTCTATATTAAACGGAATTATATGTAATAAATGAAAAGCACCAGTTTGCTTTTGTTCTACCATATTACTTTTATTGCTAACCGGTTTTCGGCTTACATGGCCATCTTCAGGAATTATATGTTTTTCTTCACGTAGTACTAGGTAATCAGGGCAAATTTCACCTAACTGTTTTCCAAAATTTACTCATTTTTACCATTTCATAGTCGAAGAACGTGAAGAACAGAAGTTGTTTAAGGAAATTGGCACTCAATTCATTATTAATCATTTGACCACTAGTAACTGGGGTTACCAAATTTCCAATAATGAGCTACATATGGGTCCCACAATTTCAACATAGGAAAGCGTAACGCCTACGTGCACAGAGAATGAAAGGATTCTCAGTAAGGCACCTTGTGGAATTGAGAAACCTTCCTTTGGATTCTTGCCACGGAACGCCTCCGTACAAGGCGGCTGGGCGGACAAAAATTATTTGCAGATTAAACACGGAGGGAGTCAAGGACAGTCCACCCGCCAATAATAGCGAGAACGCAGCAGGTCTGCTGTTTTGGCAGTATCAAGGCTGATCCCTGTGGAACTCTGTAAGAGCGGGATTACTAGGGTGTCTATTACGCGGTTCCTGGTTTTGATTTTAATTTTATCGCTAATCTCAATTCTGCTACTCCTCATCACTTTCGTCTTTTTTTGATTTGCTCTCTACTATACTATACTACTCTATTCAACAGATCTTGTAGTTCTTCCTCACTTCCACAGGAGATAGCAATGTCATCAGCGAATCTAATCACTTATATCCCTCATCCTGATTTTTAATCCCACTCTTGAAACTTTCTTGTATTTTCATCGCTGTTTCATCGATGTACAGGCTGAACGATAGGAGTGAAACTTTACATCCCAACCTTACACACTTTTCAATCCAACTACCTCTCTCTTGGTCTCCCATTCACATTATTTGCTAATAGTTCTTGTACGTGCTGTTCGTTATTCGTTTCCCTAAATCTTAGACCTATTTTTCTCGTTACTTCCGTTTTTCATTGACATTTAACACCACTCAAAAAGGGTGATTTTGTTAAATGGGGACAATCTGCATCAAACACTTCCTGATGGGATAATGAGCAAAGACAGGTCGTATGGACATAAGGCTGGAAATACGTTACAAAGTATTTACCCCACCTGAACGTGGAGATAAAAAGTCTTTGACGGTGTAAGTTTCAGTTATTGAGAGAACACACCAGCAAAGGAATGTTCTGTATGTAATAGTGTTTTAGCTCTAAGCTCAAGGGGGCAGTACTGTCCACGACGGCGGCGCGCTCACACGTAGGTACTAGGTGGCATGCGCTTCACTGCTGTTGTCGACTCACTCTGGTCCCCTGTCGGAAGACTTGCCTTCGGCGATACTATGGGTAATGTAGCCACTACATGCTGGTGCTCCAACTAACTTCCGCATTTCCGTGTGGAGGCATTTCTGCAACACTTACAGCAGCTGATGGATAGAGCGAAATAGTCCAGTCTCAAGGCCGTACCTCAACCCTTCAAATTTAGATTTCTGCCTATGTGGGCACTTGAAAGAAGTCGTGGCTGCGTAGCTCATTCCGGAGGTGCAGACATGGAACAACGCATTCATGCTGCCTGTGATGCCATTCGATTGCAGGATGGCACATCTGAACATGTGTGTCAGTCGCTTTTGCGTAATATTCGCGCATGCTTAGATGGCCTTGGGAGCCCCTTCGAACAGTTTGTAGTATCGGAAATTTGTTTTAACATGGCTCAAATTCAGATGAAGAAGCGATTCGTTTTAGGTAAAAGTACTGCGCTCTAATTGGCTGTTTCTTTTTAATGGATACTACGAGCATTTTTCCCACCACAATAATAGTTTTCTCATCACGACATATCGTACACTGCGTTGTACTGTACAGAAATGCCCATAAATACCCTGCCTGTGTCATATCTTGTATTTCCGGCCATAAGTCCATGACTTTTTTCTGCTGTCAGGGATCGTTTCCCCTAGTCTGCCACATGCAGCATTTACCAAAACCATCCTGTATGAAAATATAACTGCTTGTTGGCCTTATACACATGACTACATCTGACTATTCCGCCTCCGCATCTGAGCAACAGTCGGATCTGCCATCCTGAGGAGCCGAATGTGAGTAAAGGTAATGCCAAGAATTTTTCCTGACGAGAGGAAGGGAACAAGTTGGTCTTGGCTAACAGAAGCTGAGGCAGTGAATCTGGATTCGAAATGGCAACATTAACTGCATGAACAATTGTGTTAGCCACAGGTCTCTTCGCACTGTTTAAAAGAGACGGAATATGCGTACGTTGACACAGCTGTCCGTCAGTCTGGTTTCGGATATACATTTGCTATCTTTGAAGCTATTGTAACAATACTTACGCGATCGAACTGGTAGATCTGCCTCTCGTGAAATCTAGTAGTCAATTCCACGTTGCATACGAATATTCGTTTACTTCAGGTAGTGTGCAAAAGTAGAAATTCTGATCAACTTTTTTCTATTTTCTTAATTATGAAAATCATTTTTGCCTCCGAAGTGTAATGTAGTAATTACTACAAAATTAATGAGAGAGTACGTGTACTGCTAAACAAACAGGAGCTTATGACTGCACAAGAGCACCAAATCTTATTCTTACTACACGTTTTTATGCAATGAAAACTTCTTTTCTTAAAGACAAGCTGCCCCATACTAGACGCTCTCTGATCAGAAGTACCCGGCCACCCGTTAGTGGACATTAATACCGGGTGCGTCCACCCTTCGTCTTCGCAACGGCTTGAAGTCTGCTGGGGACCCTTTCAATGAGGCGTCTGAACATCTGTGGAGGTATGGGAGCCCATTCTTCTTCAACAAGTGCGGAGAGGAGTCCACGTACTAACTTACCCCAAAGATGTTCCACTGGAATCAGGTCGGGACCCTGGGCAGGCAAGTCGATTGCAGGAATGTTAATGTCCACATAACATTACCCCACAGATGCTGCTTTATGACAGAGCACTGTTATGCTGACATAAACAGTCTTCGTCTCAGAACTACTACTCTACTGTATGCAGTACGAAATACCGTAAATTTTGTTCATATCGTTCCGCATTTAGCGTTTTCTTCTGTGCGATAAGAGGACCAGACTAACCGCGGAAAGTATTCCTGTACTGTGACATCACCTCCTCCGTAATTCACTGCTGGCGCTACACATGATGGCAGGTAATATTCTTCAGGCAATCGCCAAATCTGACTCCTTGGATCGGATTGTCACTGGGTACAGCGTGATTCATCACTCCAAATTACTTGTTTCCAGGCGTCACATAGCACTGAGTACAGAAATGTGTGACTTTTGAGGAGCTTCTCACCTATTGTACCCCATACTTTTTAGCTCCGTACACACAGTCAATGTGCAAGCTGAACTGCTGGTAGCCCTTTGGTACTCATGGCTGATTCCTTCCACTGATGTCACGCGATATTTACCACCACCCTCCCCAATGATCGACGGTCCCATGTACAGTAGATGAGGTCTGTCTGGTCTTGGTTTAGCAGTGGTTATTCCTTAGCGTTTCCACTTCACAGTCACTTCTCGAACAGTCGACTTCGGAAGATTAGAAGGGTTGAAATGTTCCTGATGGATTTGTTGCTCAAGTGAAATCCAATGACTAGCCCATCTTCGAAGTGAATGAGGCCTGCTCACCGAGCCTTTCTGCTGTTACAACTTTTCTGCTGACAACGCATTACTCCCCGGCTCGTTATATACTGACGCTTACGCCTCTCGTGACATCTACTGCTCAAGCACGCGTTATAGAGGGGTGGCCAGATAGTTTAAATCAGTTAATGTGCTGACTGGAAATATGCAAAAGTATTTGCAAGCATGAATTTATAACTATTGCGCTTCCAGTTACTGAATATTAGCAATCTGCATCAATGAAATCCCCACCACCATCACCTACAGTACTGCTCGACGATTTACTTATATTCCCATGTAGTTAATCTCTACTTTGTATTATGTTATACTAACATTTTAATTTTTTTCGTTGATGCAACAAAATCAAACTAAAAAAGACACTAGGATGTGCGGTTAGGGATACGAGGGAAGGTGTGCGGGGGTGGGGGTGGGGGGGGGGGGAGGGGGAGGGATGTGAAAATGAAATGTTATAAACACATTGTAACAGAAAGGATAGTTGGTGACCATCTACTATCAGAGTTGAGCAGAGACTTCTGCCATGTGGCTGCCAGTTTCGAAAGCCTCTGGAATGTGAGTATTTTTCATTCTGTCCATAAGTTTAGAATACAGCCTGACCCTACAGAAAGTATCCTACTGGTGCGAAATCTGGTGATCTTGGTGGCCAGACAACAGGTCCTCCTCTCCAGATTCACCTTTTACTAAATAATATAGCCAGGTGGTCTCTAGCGGTAGTCAAGGCACCCGCCAGGGTAAACCGAGAGCGCTAATGCGGTGCTTCCTGGACTCGGGTAGGCGCACCGGCCCCAGATCGAATCCGCCAAGCGGATTAACGACGAGGGCCGGATGTGGATGTGTCTGGATGTGGTTTTCAGGCGGTTTTCCACATCCCGCTAGGTGATTACCGGGCTGGTCCCCAAGTTCCGCCTCAGTTACACGTCTCACAGACATTTGAAAACGTTTGCACTATTTCATGAATTACACAAGATGCAGACAGCTGCGGTACACTGCTTCCGTCCCAGGGGGGTTAAGGATGGTGTTAGGAAGGGCATCCAGCCACCCTCTGCCATTAACACTGCCAAATCCGTAATACCGAAGCGGACCCCGCGTTGGAGCGGGACAAAGGCCCCGAAAAAGAAAGAAAGGTCTCTAACGGTAGTCAAGAGCAGTTCCGAATTTGTCGCATCTTTATGTGTTTTATACTTCACGGAAATGCTCGCAGAACATGTTCACTTGCTTAAAAACTTCCATCGTGCAGGAATCGCACCCGAACGTTCCAAGTGACAGACAACCATTACATCAAAGGGCCACACTGCCTGTCGAAAAATAAACTTACCTTAGGGTCCAGAATGAGATTTTCACTCTGCAGCGGAGTGTGCGCTGATATGAAACTTCCTGGAAGATTAAAACTGTGTGCCGGACCGAGACTCGAACTCGGAACCTTTGCCTTTCGCGGGCAAGTGTTCTACCATCCATTTTTCTTTTTTTTAAATTGCATTTTGTTCGTTGCATCTGCTCGGGACGGACGTCGTAGGACATTCGTTTAAGTTTGTTGTTGATCAATTAAATCAGTTTTTTTATTACAGAGGGAGCTAACCCTCTGACCGAACACGCTGAGCTACCGTGCCGTCATCCATCTGAGCTACAAAAGCAGGACTAACGCTCCATCCTCACAGATTTACTTCTGCCAGTACCTCGTCTCCTACCTTTCAAACAGAAGCTCTCCTGCGAACCTTGCAGAACTAGCACTCGTGAAAGAAAGAATATTGCGGAGACATGGCTTAGCCACAGCCTGGGGGATGTTTCCAGAATGAGATTTTTACTCTGCAGCGGAGTGTGCGCTGATATGAAACTTCCTGGCAGATTAAAACTGTGTGCCGGACCGAGACTCGAACTCGGGACAGTTTTAATCTGCCAGGAAGTTTCTTACCTTAGGGCGTTAAAGACGCTCGGGAAACTTCAAAATCGATTTTACAGAGTATTTCTATGATTAGTTCACATTTGTGATCTGAACTGCACGCACCATAAATTTAGGAAGTTATAATAATCAGATTGCCGTCTAGTCTCCTTGTTAGCTCGTCGTTGCGTGGTCCCGCGAATGCTGCGGTAAACAGATACCAGACGTGGCGACAGTTGCTGAAGAAATGCTTTTTATTAAGAGAAGAGAATAGAGACGCCACAAACAGTTGCATGCCCGTTCGTTTAGGCGTGCCCCCGCGGCCCGGCCGGCGCGCCACACGGGTGACCTCTTAAGCAGCGCGGACGCCGCAATTAATGCGCAGCGCGACAAATCTGCCGGCCAGGCCGCCCTTGACTCCCACTTGGCGCCCTCGTAAAGCCGCAGCCACGCCGGCCGGCGTAGGGGCGCGCTTCCTCGCGCTGACGTCAGCCTCCCCAGTGAGCTAAACGAGCAACGACCGCTCACCCGGGCCGCCGTCCTGCTTCTGCGTCCACCGCTGCGGATGGTAACGGAGCCGGAAGGCCTCACTTCTGTGGAGCAGTGACTGGCTCCCGTTTTATAGCCCACGTAACTACTAGTGTTCCTGAGGAGGATTTCGGTTGAAATTCAGGTTGAAACGGGTGCAAGTACAGATTTTTTTTTTTATGCGGTACCTTAACATGTAAACACATTATTGAGTATGTTGTTTCTTTTGCGTCGAGCAGACTTCCCAGAAACATCTCACAATTTTACGGCCCAATGTTTTCTGCCCGGCCATAATGCACCACCAAGTGGACTACGCCTGTCAGTATAGACTAAATGTTTTCAGTCCTCGTGTCCAGACTTAACACCTGACCTGCTGCTCGGGCGAAAATAAGCATCAATGGCCTGCACGGTTGTGGTCCAGCAGTGATTATGAATTAAGGCACAAAGAAATTACAGACATTGGCTGCAGGCGAGCATTGATTTAAATCAATGGGGAAAGTTGAAAATATGTGCCAGACCGGGATTCGAACACAGGTCTCCTCCTTACTACGCAGAGGCTATGACCACTAAGCCGTCTTCGAACCCCGATCCAGAACAAATTTTCAACTTTCCCCATCCATTTCAATCAATGCCGCTTGCAGACAATGTCTGTAATTCCTTTGCGTCTTGATTCCCAATGGCTGCTGGACCACAATGGTGTCTGTTCTTTCGGACATGTCCGAACGAGACAGCTAACGATCTCTCAGTGCAGGTGCACACCAGGCGAAATACCGCGAGTGATAAGTATAATGGGAAAGGAGTACTAAATTCGTAGTATGCGGATAAGCTGAGAATTCTGACGGTAGGCGTCCTAGATTGGTCCGTGCAATTGTGATGCCCACTGTGTCCGAAAGGCTTAGTGGTCGATAAAAAAAGGTGGTGAAAGCATCTGTCTAGTAAGCAGGAGACCCGTGTTCGAATCCGATCCGGCACAATTTTCAACTTTCCCTATTGATTTCAATCAATATCCGCTCGCAGCCAATGTCTGTAATTCCTTTGCGTCTTAATTAATCACTTGTCCTTGCCACATGTACTTGAAGGTACTAACCAAGCTAAAAATAAACGACTTGTAATAGCTATAACTGTCTGCAAATGGGATAAATACTGATACAATGTTATTCAGTACGCCATCCTCAGTCACGAATAGATATATGTGCACTTACAGCTGTTACGCCTTGCATACGTGTGTGGCAGACGGTACAGGTGGCACCACTATCTTTTTCCCCTTCTCTCTGCCACACACGAATGGTAAGCGGGAAGAACGACTGTCGATAAATTGCTCTAATATCTCTGATGTCCTCGTTGCAGTCATTACACGGGAAGAAGTGATATGTTGCCTGACTCCTCTTCCAGCGCATGCTGTCAACATTTCAACAGTAAACCTCTGTGTTGTACAGCGTCTCTCTTGTAGCATCTGTCACTCTAGTTTTTTGAACTTACCTGTAACGGTTTCGCACCAATTATACGACCCCGGGACGTAACACGCTGCTCTTCCTAAGTTTTTATCAATCTCTTCTGTATATTCGTAATATTTTTGATGTGTAGGGTTCAGCATTGTTGTATTGACTTCACGGCAATATACAAAAAAATATGAGTATTTTTAGTTGTTATTAGTCAACTAAGAAAATGCACGTTTTTTTATGTTGCAGTAAAGTCAACATTACAAAGAAGAACCTCATACATCAAAAAATGACGAAGACCTGTCAGTGCACAGAGAAAAACGCACTTGGCAGTGAGAATCGTTTCCCGAAAAAGATCGCGAAAATTTGTAAATTTAAAAAATAGTGACTTAGAGCATAAAAGTTATTTATAAGCAAACCAATTGTTTTCACACCCGCGGGCTTCCACAAACCATTCCTAATGGATCAAATCAGGATACTGGCCATCGCATTTCTGTGCATCTTCTTATTTCTCTAAAATATCTATTTTCACGGGTCGTTGGTCCCGCGAAAGAATTATCTCGGGCGTAACCAGTTGTTTTGTTCTGACTTATTTCAACAAGGCTATATCTCATATTGTAACCGATTAATAATTTTTCTGACTGTTGTAAATTTTCGTTCTACTCAGTACCTTTGCCGGATTTCAATTATTTAGTAACTTGGTTCAAATGGCTCTGAGCACTATGGGACTTAACATCTGAGGTCATCAGTGCCCTAGAACTTAGAACTACTTAAACCTAACTAACCTAAGGACAACACATAGCCATGCCCGAGGCAGGATTCGAACCTGCGACCGTAGCGGTTGCGCGGTTCCAGAATGTAGCGCCTAGAACCGCTCGGCCACGCCGGCCGGCATTTAGTAACTGCTGAAACAAATTTATTAGCTTTCATAAATACACAAATTGCCACTATAAACCGTAGCGAATAGTACAATAAAATAAAGAAGGAAGAAGATCAAAACAAAACCCGTTTATTTAAAACAAATTTCCAGTTAACACAATAACTATTGTTAATTTTCATACGACTCCCGGAAACTGTGTTCGAAACAAGATTTCGTTTGAAATTAGTCTAACCTTTTACTTAGTATAATACACGTCTCTGGATTTCTGGTAGCCGGCCGCGGTGGGCGAGCGGTTCTAGGCACTTCAGTCTAGAACAGTGCGACTGCTACGGTCGCAGGTTCGAATCCTGCCTCTGGCATGGATGTGTGTGATGTCCTTAGGTTAGTTGAGTATAAGTAGTTCTAAGTTCTAGGGGACTGATGACCTCCGATGTTAAGTCCCATAGTGCTCAGAGCCATTTGAACCATTTGATATTTGGTATGCCCGCAAATTTTCTGCTTTCCTGGACACACACGAGCGGGAAAAACAGAAATTTTTTACAGGCGCTAGGGTCCGTTTGTACGATGGATGCAATGTATTTGACACACGACACTGCGCTAAGAAGATTGGCAAGCGGATTACAGCGTTTAGTGGTGTATTATTGTGCAAAGTGCTACAAAATGGTAGATGCGTAGTAACAATCGTTTCAAATCTGCTGAATAGCATTCAATGTAAGCAGCTCGATCGTCAGGTTTGGTGATACGATGGATGACGTTGATTTCGAAAATAAATCAGCATTGCCTCGATCGACGGGGACGGAGGCAGGAGAGCGGCGCCGTGGCTGAGAAAGCCGACGAACAACATTCTATTGATTGTCACTGGAACTCTGAATCGAGTTGAAGCAGTACGATCTCTTCCTTTGGAACGATGGTTTTCAAAAATGATTAACCTCGGTCGTGCGGTATTATCAAATCTAAAAGTTTTTAGTTCTGTCCATCACTTCAACTTATGTGTGTGTGTGTGTGTGTGTGTGTGTGTGTGTGTGTGTGTGTGTGTGTGTGTGGTGGCGTTAACGCCGTTCGCTAATGTTGGGTTCCTGTGATATTAATTTGATAGAGAGACGCTGAACGACCTAATCTTGCCAGGTAAAATAGAGGCATTAATAAATAAGTACCCGAAGTCGTTTACCGCTGTATATAGCAGAACTCAAACACGGTTTGCTCCATTTCATTATGGCATGAGCCTTCACTCACACAGCGTTCGACTGGCTGCAACAGACGAATCTACTTCAGTGTAGTTCATTTAATGCTACGCTCATGTGCGATACCGAATTTTTGTGACTCTCTACATTTAAGCCCTTATAATTTTAGTTGCAGGTCGTTGTTTGAAGTGACACTGAGGAAAAGCAAGTTAGTCATATTTTTGTTGCGTCGGACAAAGTGAGGCCTATACGTCTAGGTCAGCGAACTGGGAGAGAATGAGTTAGGGCGGGGCGTGGCCGTGCGGTCTGTGGGCGCCGGAAGCAGAGGCGGGCGTAGCCTTCTGGAAGGCGGGAAAGAGGCCACGCTGGGGAGGCTTCTTCTCCAGTAACAGTTCCTTCGCAAACGGCCTGCCACAGAAATATGTACCACATTCAGTTCTGTCCATGAAGTATTATAACTATTGACAAGAGCGTAGATTTCACAAACACGCTTCCAATTTGAGCACCACAGTCCTGTCTGCTGACAGCGAAGATACCCCTTTCTCGAAGCCATTGCGTAATTGTGGTGAAAAGGATATGCGGTGGAGTCGGGCGTTGTGAAAAACGATCTTGATAAAAGTGACGAACAGCTCTTCCATTACAGTGTACTTCGCCCTACAGAAGGATCATGTCACCGTATTCTGCAAATGTGTACTCAGTCATGTTGCTTTAACACGCACAGACATGTGAATGAAGCTCAAACCAAGTCAGAGAGGTAAGACAGACGTCAAATGACATCAGCACGTTGTTCCATGACTACCCTGTTGGGACAAGGGTTCCAATTCAAAATTTTGTCTACTCAGTCCCCTCTATAAGTCCTAGAAGTTTGTAAGGTGTTGCCGGCGGTTCTAGGCGCTTCAGTCTGGAACCGAGCGACCGCTATGGTTCGAATCCTGCCTTGGGCATGGATGTGTGTGATGTCCATAGGTTATGGTTCAAATGGCTCTGAGCACTATGGGACTCAACTGCTGTGGTCATTAGTCCTCTAGAACTTAGAACTACTTAAACCTAACTAACCTAAGGACATCACACACATCCATACCCGAGGCTGGATTCGAACCTGCGACCGTAGCTGTCGCTCGATTCCGGACTGTGCGCCTAGAACCGCGACACCACCGTGGCCGGCTGTCCATAGGTTAGTTAGGTTTAAGTAGTTCTAAGTTCTAGGGGACTGATGACCTCAGAAGTCCCATAGTGCTCAGAGCCATTTGAATCATATTTTTGTTGCTAGGCGTTTAGTCACGACCATAACATTTCTTAAGGCATAGAGGAGACTGGGGCCTGTTTAAGCAGAGCACTTTTCTAGGGAAACATTCTTGCTAGAGCGCTACCGATAGTGGATAATTAATGCTGACGTCTAGAGAGGGCTCTCACTAACCTCACGGCACCAGCTGAGTGAACGTCTTTGTGGAACAACCTGTTTTCGTGCGAGGTGACTAAATTTTGTTACTGAAATATCGAAGCACCTAGGGAGCATACATTTTAGGACTCATCACAGATAAGTATATGTTCGTTTAGAGGAGGTTTTTCTACTTTACAAGGTAAATTTGTGTAATTTGAGAGCCAGAAAGTTACTGCTGCGATTTCGAAACTAATTAAAACATGATGACGCGAAACGTTTACGCAGTTCTATTGCGGCACGTTTACACACTATTTTGCATTGCTATCCTGACTGATACCCCATTCAAGGAAACTTTAAGACAACAGCATTTGGAAACGCAATGAAAAAAGTGAAGGCATAGGAGAATAAAAGAAAAGTTGCTAAAAAAGCTATTTGAACCTAATGAACCCCCAACAGAAGGAATTAGTTCTGTGAGAGCAAGGACTGATAAGGCAAAGAAATTTCTAGAAACAAGGACTAGGAAATATGTGGATAGGCCTATTTCTGATGTTATCACTAGTGTCTGCCCAAGGCAGGTTTCCACATGGTGACTCTCCATGCTCTCCTGTCTTCTGCCATCCTCTTCAGGTCCGCGTAATAACCGCTTCCTTCCAAGTCGTTTGTCATCTCGTACCTACTCCTCCCTCTCAATCTGCTCTCACTAACTAGTTCGTCCAAAGCGTCTGTTAGCAAGAACTCCAGTCTCAACTACTGCCCCTTTCAGTTCTTCTTGCTTTCTCTTATAACCTGCAGCAGTCTGATGAAGAGGATGACAAATACCTTTGTATTTCCTGCTTTCAACGATGCAACCGATCAAAAAGAAATCAAGAATAGGTCCAGGGCCTTATGTATGTAAGGTGGAATCACGATAATTGTGTACAGAAATTGCAGCTCGGAGAATGATGATGAATAGGTCTTAATTAAAAAACAGACTTCTATATAGACACATTATGAGAACGGATGGAAGTTCCCCAAAAAATTGTTTCATGCCAGTAAAATTTTTTAAAAAAATTCAGATGTCTGTGGTTTTCTAAGGGACCTAACAGCTGAGATCATCGGTCCCTAGACTGACGCACTACTTAAACTAACTGAAACTAATTTATACTAAGAACAACATACAGCCATGTCCGAGGGAGGATTCGAACCTCCGGCGAGCGGCGTCGCTCAATAAAATTTTTATATTTCACCATGTTAATTGGTGTAAATAAGACAACAGTTCGATCAGTAATGTTTTTCACGACCCGTTCATGCACAGAACGGTGCACTTGTTTTTGTAGAGGAGCAAACCCCTGATCCAAAATTCGATCCTCTGCAGGTTTTCCGGCACTTCACCACAACTTTCTAGCGTTGCAGCTCAGAGGCAGCATCATCTGTGAACGGTCTAAAGGACATTCTGACGTTAGTCCCCCTGAAGCTGACTGCGTAAGTCAGTTCATCTGCTTCTGCATGACTATGCAGCATTTCACACTTAAGTGGAATAAGGTTCTTAGAACCAGTTTTAGACTATTTCTGGACCGCTCGACTCCCAAATAGCTCTCTAGAAAAATAAGCATCTAATTACTTCGGTGCGAGCTCTGATTTCTCTCATTTTATTAAGACGGTTGTTTCTCCCTACGTAGGTGGGAGTCAATAAGAAATGTTCGGATTCGGCGGAGAAAATTGGTGATTGGTATTTCGTGGCACGATTTCGCCGCAACGACGTACAGATTCGTTTTAAAATTATTTACGCCCCAACTGTGTCTATCTTTTTGTCTCTTTCTTATTCCGCGATAATACAAAATGAGCAGCCCTTCTTTGAATTTTCTCCGTCAGTCCTGTCTGGTAACGATCCCATACCGCCCAACGATATCCAGAAGGCGACGGATGAGCGTAGCGCAGGCAGTCTCATTAGTAGACTTGTTGCATAAGCTAAGTGTATTGCCAATAATTGGTCTCTCCATATTTTCTCTATGTGATGGTTCCAGTTTAAGCTGTTGGTAATGGCAATCCCTAAGTATTAAGCTGAATCGATAACCTTTAAATTTATAGGACTTATCGTGTAACCGTAGGCGGAAGAGAAATCCATGCTATCACCAATAGGACAAAAGCCCAATAAAACATTAGGGGTCAAACCCATTTTCTGATTGACGAATCCTTTACTGAAGAAAATTTAAACTGAAAGAACAACGTTCTGGGGCTTATGAAACAAGGTATTCAAAAGCCTTTACACTTCGTACCCCTGTACGTTTCGGAGAAAAACATAAATTATTTAACGTATTTCGTTGTTTACGTTCAGTAATGCCCTATGGAATCACATTCTAAGGTAACTCATCAATAAGAACGAGCATTTTTGATCCCACAGGGACTCCGTGATAAAAATATGTGATGCCCATCCCCGATTACTTGGAACAGCTGTGACATTATCTTTTGTTGCTTTACAAATCTGACAGTTATTTACCTTGCTTGTTCTACTGTTATTTTTACGTATTAATTCTAACAGAACTCTGATAGGGATTTTTTACAATATCTGGATACTATTTGAAATATGAACCTCTGTTATTATAAACAGAATGTTATTTCGCTACTTGGTTTCTGAATAAGAAATTTATTCAATAATTTTACTTGTTTTTTTTTTTTTTTTACACCTCGAGCTTCCAACATTTTCACATACCACACTCACAATGATTACTTTTTATGTTTGCAATCGATACTTACGACATGATAAACCTTACAGCTATAAGCTTTCTACGGATTTAATTACATTTCGTGTCAGTAAAATTCTGAGTCTGGAATATGAAAATTGCTGTGAAAAACGGACATAACTTCATAGTGACTCTCTGTGCTTGTTTCCTTCAATCCCTCCTAATATTTCAGACTATAATATTTCGTTTATATGTGTCAAACATATGCAACTTTCAGTCAAGCGAACTCCAACATAACATTTTTGAAAATGTTTTAATCTCATTAATTTTGTATTTGGTAAAATGATTATGGTAATCACCCACAACGCGCTCGTTGGTGTGTGTGTGTGTGTGTGTGTGTGTGTGTGTGTGTGTGTGTATGTACATGATACATGCGCGGCTGCTGTGGCAGTTGTTTCACGCCCACCTTTTTTTCGTCCAGGTGGCCGATCATCCATCAAAAGATGCCAATACGCCTGCTCCCGAGCCGGGAATAATGCATCACTTCGTCAGATAATCGGTTGTAGATTGTTTCACCTCATTAACTCCTTAACAAACTTGTTTTCGTGACAGGATAAAATTGCTAGGGCATTGTAAAGGGCGGCCAATCTACACCTACGTGAGCAGTATTAAGCAGTGAGAATGTTCTCGTGTTCACAGGGGATTTCATTTACGAACGATAGAGGCGCTGCCTGCAGTAGGCCTACTGTTAAGGAAAGAAAATTCTCTTTCTTATAAACTACGGAGAGAGCTGGAGACCGAATGAGGTAGCGCAGTGGTTAGCGCACTGGACTTGCATTCGGGAGGACGACGGTTAAAAAACGCGCACCAACCATACTGATTAAGGTTTTTCGTAATTTCCCTAAATCGTTCCAGGCAAATGCCGGGATGGTTCCGTTGAAAAAAAGTAGGCCTATTTCGTTCCCCACCCTTGGCACAATCCGAACTTGTGCTCCGCCTGTAATCACCTCAAAGTCGTCAAGAGGTTAAACTCAATCTTCCTTTTTCTTTCATTTTGCATATGCACAGAACAAACATGCCAAGAATTAAAAGAAGGGGAAATTTCTCGTAGTTTTACTGCCGTCAGCAGACAGAAGTCAAGATGTCAAAACAGTTGCTGGTATTTTAAACACTGTCGTTTCTAATTGCATCGTACGTCGCTGCTTTGCTAATTTCTTGCAATGACCCAGACTTTTTTTTCCCGTAAGATTGGTTGAGAGTCGTGTATTTCTTTGTATAATTATGAATGCAGCAACACAAAGGCTAAAGAAAAATTATGTTTCTTGGATATTGGACTTGTATTTCCAATTTAAACATTGTTTCCACGAGAACGGTGTTGATATTCGTGCAACGATTCCGATAACGTAAATAAATATTTAAAAACAGGAGAATGGCGTGACAGTGATTTGGATAACGTAAACAAACTCATTTCCTCGGTTTTAATCTCAAGTTACCGCTACGGTAGTTACTGAAGGTTTCCCACCCGGGTCGAAACGGATCTCGGCACTGCTTACTGTACAATTTGATAACACACATTATATCTTTTATCATTTGCATTACGTAGGGGCTAACACTTTCCCTCCGATCTGGCTGGCTGCAAAATGGCAGCAGCTATGGCACCAAGAGGGTGACCTATTTTCCAAAGAGGTCGAAGCGTAGCTGCTGAGTTTGGTACCGCCGACGAAGGTCAGAGCCGTTCTCACGGGAAGCAACCCCTAGGTGGATGCCGGCCAATTACATGGTGTCGGCGAGCATCTCCCTTCCGCTGTATCACAAAGCGGCAGGAAAAATCTCATTTGTACTGGGTACCAGTCATCACATGCGGGAACTCCTCTCATTTGAGAGCGTCTACAATTTGCTTCACTTTTCCTCGATGTTATGTCTCCTGATTCAAGTTCACCTCTCAGTAAAAGAGTGCCTCTTTGAGTATTTTCGTAACTGTTGCCAGGCACCTAAGCAAAATGACGACGAAAAATAGTTTTCCTTTAACATAATCTTCCTCATCTGTCAATTCTAAATCGTAAGAATTGCGGACGGAGGAATGATAGTCGAGTGGGTAAGTGAAGGTTCATTCTCCTTCATATACACATTTTACTCTCTTCCGTGGTTTATTACGCTACAAAACAGATGGGAAAAAGTAAATCTACTGTTTACTGTTGAAAAAGTAATCGCCATAATTGTTAATGCATTTATCCCACTGTGAGACGCGAGATCATGCCTTCACGGGAAAACGTTAGCGGCTGCACCTCTTCGTTCGAAGCAAGTTGACGGCCACGAATGTCTTTCTTCAAGGCTCCAAAAATATGGAGATCGCAGGGCAAGAGATCGGGACTGCAAGGAGGACGTGTAAAGGCTTACCAGCGAAACTTCTGCAGCGTACGCGAAACAACCTTGGCAACATATGGATGGGCCCATTGATCTTTATAAGAGTGTATGCATTGGGAATATTAAGGACCTTATTTTACTCTATAGAGAACTTTCAGATAGTCAAGAATACGACATGAATGTGAACGACTTAACAATGTATCGAGTGAATTGAGTGTCTTGATTTTCGCAAGATTGGTGTTTATAAGATACAAGCTTATTCCTACTTCGTCATTATATGAATTTCAAAGGTTGTTCCCTTATTGTACAGTATAGTGATGCCAGCAACTCCGTTCATACACTCTGCGGCCTTTTTTAACCGTGAAACGGCCTGAGTCTTGTTCCAGTATGTCGGATGCCTCTCATCCTGTGGAATAGTGACAACTTATGCTGCATTTCCGATATGTTGTAGAGTCTGCGAACGACCACGTCAGATCTAGTGGCCTTGCCCTATCCAATGGCAAATAATGTTGTGCCATGCAGTTAATTATATCTGCCATATTCTTTTTACTTACAGAGATCAAAAAGGAGAGTTTGAAGATTTTTGTTGAACAACATCGAATCTTTACCTTCATTTTATCAACTTCCATTTTAATATCAAAACTAAATGAATTGGCAAGTGTGATCCGATAATCAGTTGTATGTTGGATACAAAAGTCCTAGGATTTGTCATAACATACTAATCACTATTTTTGTTTAAAAGTTGATTGATAGTCTTTTTATAACTGCTCTTGTTCTGTTAACTCTAGTTGTTCAGAAAGGCTAGACATAAAGTGAGTATTCGCTAGTTTTCAGCATAGAATCGTTGCAGTGGTGTTATTACGCCTAGTAATGGAAATAAGATCGGAAAGACAAGCCACTGAACTGTCCGAAAGAGGTTACCGTTCCTACCACGCGTTTAGCTCACCGGCATGTCTTGTATGTTGGGTCACTATTGAACATGCTCTAATTTGATACTAAGAGTAGTGGTAGTTGTACTACGTCTGTTTAGTATTCGCGAAAAAAGTCGGTGTCTATTGTTTCCTTCGAAAGAACATTGTCACATTCTTCGCCGTTCATACTTACACGTAGGTTTCTCAGTCTTCACTATGTCAACATCAGTTGGAAGGCATACATCTCCTCGGGAATAGGGATAACTTTTTTTTAACGAACTTCGTCTTGCTGCAAATATTCTCTTTATACCTTCGCCTTGATCTGGAGAATCGGGCTGACATTTTAAATGTCTGGAAATTGAGAAGAAACGTTTTTAGTAATTTAATTTGCACAAACGACAAAAACAATAAGATCCATAGTGCATAACACTCTAGAAAGGACATTTGTTTGTCACAGTTGTATTACTATGTTACGAAATTAAAAGAAAAGCGGCAAATAATTACATTTCCATCGAAGTACATAATTATAAAGAACAACACGGATATTAACGATTCCATTAAGAGGGCAGTTCAAAATCACGTCCTCTCGCTATAAATCAAAGAGAAAAACTCAAACATTTTGATCATTTAGTGCGATGGGTTGGTATTAAAAATCGTGCAATACAGAGAAACGTTGGAGAAAATGGACAAGACGCGTCAGTTAGGCATAAGCTCTATAAGGACGCTGATGCGACAGATCTACGTCTAGTAGACACCGAGAATTTAAGAGAGATTGGGAAACGGAAGGAAGTTTAAGATTTAATGTGCCGTCAATGAAGAAGTAATTAGGAACACAGAACAATCTGATAATTGGAAAGGATAAGGAAGGGCACTAATCACGTCCTTTTCAAAGTTGCCATCTGGTCATTGGCCTTAAGCGGTTAGGGAAATCTGGGAAATATAAATATGAATGACCAACGGGGATTTGAACTGCCGTCCTCCCGAAAGCGAATCTAATGTGCATTCTCGCTTGACAAGAATATTGGGAACAGGGATACAAGAGGTCTCGTGGATCAGTTATGATACAGAAGGACGAAAAGAAGGAAGGTGTGGTACTAATATCTCGTTGTTGGTGAGGTCATTAGACGTAGAGCACTAACTCGTATTGAAGAAGTGTGACTTAGAAAATCGACCGAATGCATTTTTCTAGGTATGATTTTCAAAAAGCGCGGGGAACCTAAACCTAGATGGCCAGGTGGGAATTTGAATCCTGCGCTTTCCAAATGGCAGTCAAGTGTCTTAACAAACATAATGTATATGATTACTAAACAGCGTCCAATTAAACAGGGGCGAGTGATCTTGAGGTATCCGTGTGTTTTCTGTGAACCTTCGACAGATCATAATAATAATAAAACCATTGGACAAATCTTCTTACTCTTTGGGAAACGAAAATATTTTTTGACAAAACCGCTGGAGAAGGGTAGACATGTGTTGATGTATAATTAATTATCAGCACACTGTGCACGAGTGTCCTCGGTCAAATGACAAATCCCCGAGAGTGACTCACGGAGTGAAAGTAAACACCGCTATTGCGGCGGCGCCGTATTATTCTGTCTCATTGCCTTTCATTTCTGTAACTGAATATAAGAATGCAGACATAACATTAGACTGCAGATGCACTCATCATAGCCGGCAGATGTGGCCGCACGGTTCTAGGCGCTTCAGTCTGGAACCGCGCGACCGCTACGGTCGCAGGTTCGAATCCTACCTCGGTCATGGATGTGTGTGATGTCCTTAGGTTAGTTAGGTTTAAGTAGCCCCAAGTTCTAGGGGACTGATGACCTCAGACGTTAAGTTCCATAGTGCTCAGAGCCATTTGAACCATTTTTTGAGCATTCATCATAGTTATCCCCATGACCCAGTTTTTTATTGGTACTTCATAACGGGCCTTGATGTGGTTCAGAATCCCAGTTCCAGACTCTAGATCGCTCGACTGTCAGACATAGGATTTTGATCTGTTACTTATCACTTCTTTCATTCCTGGAAGTGTTCGTAAAAATGTCGACATGGACCGTGATTTGGATTCCACGTTAAATTAACTGGATAGTCAGGCAAAAAGTCAAAGGAAGGTAATGGCATAAGACCTCAGACGGATCATGCCAAGTAAAGCGCTATGGTTTCAAACAACCCTCAGGTTGATGGCAGCTTTACATTTTAGCAGGGCTGGGTAGACGATGGTAAACAACCTCCAGAAGGACCTCGTTATAAGAACGATGTGGAGTATCTGACATCACAGTGAACACTAATAGGCGCAAAGATTCAGTTTGTTTTACGACGATGACTAAAAACATCTCTTGGGCTTAAATACATACGGAAGAGTACGAAATACTGTGTACTGCCGTGTCTTGCGAGCTGCAGTGCCACATTTCTGGAGCTTCAAGTGTTTCAACTCGTGATGAGTCGTTGATTGGTGGCAAGCACTTAGTAGCTGGAGCCCCGCTGCGCCTTACGGCGCCAGTAACCGTTAACCTTTAGGTGGTGATTCAGCAGCTGCGAGACGTGCTCCACTGCAGATGAGTGGCCACGGGATGGTGTCAGCCCAGCACGTGTTCTCGATGCAATTACTTATCTGGCTCTAGCCGTACTGCCTTTCTTCTGTTTGGTGTGTCTTTGTCTTGACGTTGTGAACTTTTTTCTTCTTCTAAGTACAGCTGAGGATATTAGCTTCGAATTGCGCCACAGTTAAATACAATCCAACTGTAGCTACACAGAGTTTATTTACAAAACAGCGTAAGCTACTAAATGAACTCTTACTATTGCCGTCTACCTTCCTGTGATGACCCCTCACAGAGCCATGGGGCTGTTATTTAAAGCTGTTTTGTCAGTAATTGACATTGCCAGGGCTCTTCCTTTATATATTACAAAAACAGCTACCAGCCACTAATTTATAGACGATTCTGATCAAAAAACTTTATTTTTTCATGCCATGTCGGTTCACACTCATATGGCTGCATTATAGGATGAAGTGCTAATCAGATGGCTGTTTTGCCTGCCGTGGTGGCCTGTCGTGAAAATATATAACTGAAAAATATTCATAAAGAAAATGAAAATAAATGAAATTTGGAGCTTTCATAATGGCTCTTCAGCATCAGTTGTTGTTGTTGTTGTTGTCTTCAGTCCTGAGACTGGTTTGATGCAGCTCTCCATGCTACTCTATCCTGATGAAAGTTTCTTCATCTCCCAGTACTTACTGCAACCTACATCCTTCTGAAGCTGCTTTGTGTATTCATCTCTTGGTCTCCCTCTATGATTTTTACCCTCCACGCTGCCCTGCAATACTAAATTTGACCCGTTGCCTCAGAACATGTCCTACCAACCGGTCCCTTCTTCTCGTCAAGTTGTGCCACAAACCTCCCCAATTATATTCAATACCTCCTCATGAGTTATGTGATCTACCCATCTAATCTTCAGTATTCTTTTGTAGCACCACATTTCGAAAGCTTCTGTTCTCTTTATCTATAGACTATTTATCGTCCATGTTTCACTTCCATACATGACTACACTCCATACAAATACTTTCAGAAACGACTTCCTAACACTTAAATCAATACTCGATGTTAACAAATTTCTCTTCTTCAGAAATGCTTTCCTTGCCCTTGCCAGTCTACATTTTATATCTTCTCTACTTCGACCATCACCAGTTATTTTGCTCCCCAAATAGCAAAACTCCTTTACTACTTTAAGTGCCTCATTTCCTAATCTAATTCCCTCAGCATCAACCGACTTAATTCGTCTACATTCCATTGTCCTCGTTTTGCTTTTGTTGATGTTCATCTTATATCCTCCTTTCAAGACACTGTCCATTCCGTTCAACTGCTCTTCCAAGTCCTTTGCCGTCTCTGACAGAATTACAATGTCATCGGCGAATCTTAAAGTTTTTATTTGTTCTCCATGGATTTTAATACCTACTCCGAATTTTTCTTTTGTTTCCTTTACTGCTTCCTCAATATACAGATTGAATAACATCGGAGAGAGGCTACAACCCTGTCTCACTCCCTTCCCAACCACTGCTTCCCTTTCATGTCCCTTGACTCTTACGACTGCCATCTGGTTTCTGTACAAACTGAAAATAGCCTTACGCTCCCTGTATTTTACCCCTGCCACCTTCAGACTTTGAAAGAGAGTATTCCAGTTAACATTGCCAAAGCTTTCTCTAAGTCTACAAATGCTAGAAACGTAGGTTTGCCTTTCCTTAATCTTTCTTCTAAGGTAAGTCGTAAGGTCAGTATTGCCTCACGTGTTCCAACATTTCAGCATCAGTACTTACAGTGAATGTGTCTTGATAGCTCTGAAGGATTGACTGTTTGTTATTTTCCGTGTAGCATGCAGTAGTATCATAGAAACACGCCCCGGTGTTATAAACATATCCAGGACGTCACAAAGTAAAAGGTGGGTCACGTTTAGCAGTTTTACAACGAACATTCCGACTTCACATACACTCCACATGCTTTACATGAACTCAAAACGTATAAAATTATCCTGAGTCAAATACATACACTTTTTACATTGGTATTAAAGAATCGGTGAAACATATGACTTTAGCTCTGATGCATTTTCGGCAATAATAAATAAATAATCGACGTGCAACAGAAAATAATTGAACACAACTATTCTTTAAAAATCATATCAAATAATGTTATAATAGAGAAACTTCTGATACCAGGTGGTTATATTTCAACTGAACTTACTCGCGGAGGTCCAGTGGAGGCTGTAATTTTCGTATGGTAGTGAAACTTGGTGGGCAAATGGTTGAAATGGCTCTGAGCACTATGGGACTTCACATCACCGGCCGGCTTGTTGGACACGCTAAAGCGTTAATGCAGAAACTATTTACTCTGGAAAAAAATAGTTCCAGTCTTGTACATCAGGTACAAATGTAGTGCCGGCCCTTGTGACCGAGCGGTTCTAGGCGCTTCAGTCCGGCACCGATCTGCTGGTACCTTTGCAGGTTCGAATCCTGCCTCGGGCATGGATGTGTGTGATGTCCTTAGGTTAGTTAGGTTTAAGTAGTTCTAAGTTCTAGGGGACTGATGGCCTCAGATGTTAAGTCCCATAGTGCTCAGAGCCATTTGAACCATTTTTGAAGAAATCCAGGGCATTACAGCACCTCATGGACGTTACTGGTGTTCATATTGAAAAAATAATGAATTAATAATAAAATCAACACCATGCCTTTCTCTCTTGTTTGACCTTTTCTACCCACGTCCCTTTCCTGATCCATTACATATGGGGACATTTCTATATGTCTTTCTTGCATTGTCAGCGCCAGGTTTTGCACCTGGTGGCCAAAGTTGGACCTAATTTTTTCCCAGCGTAATTCACTTTCGCATTAACACTTTAGAATATCCACAAAGTTTCTTTGCTATACGATAATTACAGCCCACACTGGACGTTTGTGACTAGCTGGACTTTAATTACAACCACCCAATACTTAACATACACAATTTATTAGCAACTTCTGAGACATATTTGTTTGAGCAACTAGCACAATTTATTTTTGTTTCCTATGAGAGGATAGTTTTCGGAAACTTTTCAGGAAATTGTTAAAGACAATGGACTCGCTTTCGGTAGGACGACATTTCAAATCCCCGTCGAGCCTTCGTGGTTTAGGTTCTCCGTGGTCTCCCAAAGGCAAATTCTGGGATAGTGCCTATGAAAAGCAAACGGGAGTTTTCCTTTCAAGACCCGAGTTTGTGTTCAGTCACTAACGACCTCGTTATCGACGGGACCGTGAAACTAGATTTTTACGGTTCTTCAAGTTGCTCAAGTTTATGTCTGTGTTTCCTTTACTTGGCATATACACACGTAATTGCTTTCAGCTATACGTAGTGCGACTTTGATGTCGTTGGGATGGAACGACCAGTTTCGTAACAGAGATCCTTTCATGAAGTGCCGTAAAGATAAGTGGAAAGTTCATGAGAGGTATATAACCTCATTTCGTGCTAACTAGACGAGGCCGCTAACGCACTATTTACAATTGACGCTTAACGTTAAGTAAATGGTTTGAACTACGATTGTGGATTAACTTTTCATCTTCAGTATTTGCCCGATAACGACAGATGAAGGTGAGGCACAAAGTTCGTCATCAGTCGTGGCACTGAGGTCCTACATAACGTTTGTCAATGTGAAACGAGTGGAGGATGAGAGTGCTACATTCGTTGGATGAGAAGGTTAATTTCGGCAACTTTATCCTATTCAAGTAGCCACAGAGATAGTACTGCTCTTCATACTTTATTTTCTCGAGGTCACATCATCATCATCATCATCATCATCATCATCATCGTCGTCGTCGTCGTCGTCGTCGTCATATCAAGAAGACAACAAGAACAAAAACAAACACGAGGCCATTGTCATACCAGTTACCGCAATACATAGTTTCAAACTGGACACACAAGCCGCCAAAGTGGCAATTCTGTAGACATATCTACCCCAATTAAAGACCCACAAGGAATGTATCAGAATATTGGAAATATCCTCTACTGAAAAAAATGAAATGATTCTTCGGCTTTGTTGGCCGGGGGGTCCCATTCGGGTTCGGCCGCCAAGTGCAAGTCTTATTTCAGTCGGCACCACATTGGGCGACTTGCTGCCGATGATGAGGACGGCACAACACAACACCCAGTCCACGAGCGGAAAAAATCTCCAACCCGGCCGGGAACCGAACCAGGGCCCCGTGCATAGGAGGCAAGTTCGTTACCACCCAGCTAAGCAGGCGGACATGTCCTCTATTGTTGTATGCAGTCAAAACGACCACAAATGCAGCGCAAGAAACGGAGGAATCAAAAAAGGCGAAAAATAACGAAAAGGGATTGTGAAGCAAACTTTTGTTTCGATTTCCACTTATGCCCACAACGAAGGAAGAAGCACAGGACATCAGAACAAGTAAAAAGAGGAAAAAACACCGTGTAAATTGGGTCCCAATTTTATAAAGAAACGCCGTTTAGTACTGTTTTTAATCTATTATTGCCGGCCGCTGTGGCCGAGCGGTTCTAGGCGCTTCAGTCCGGAACCGCGCTGCTGCTACGGTCATATGTTCGAATCCTGCCTCTGGCATGGATGTGTGCGATGTCCTTAGGTTAGTTAGGTTTAAGTAGTTCTAAGTCTAGGGGACTGATGACCTCATATCTTAAGTCCCATAGTGCTTATAACCATTTGAACCAATCTATAAATACCAAAATTTAGAGACCTACTATGTTTTCAGCACAAAATTTCCAGAACTACCACAGAAGATGCTTTATAAATAAAAGCGCAACGCGTCTGATGATTAATTACACTAAGCTTAAGAGGGAAAATGAAATAATAGTTTGCTATATCATCTGCTGCGGAGATAACCAAACAAACAAATAACACATATCTACTTGACTCAGCAATAGGGTGTGTTGATTCTGCAAATACTGGGAATAGAAAAAATATTCATCCACTGATGGTTACACGAGAGTGATGTATTCCTGCAGTATGTACAATGAGAGATATGTGGGAAGGTAGATGTATATCTTACACTTTTAAACCGAAAATTTTTGCGAATAACTTTTCACTGGAGAAAATATAAAAATGCAGTAAATGAAGCAGGCAAAAAGGAATACAAACGTCTCAAAAATGAGATCGACAGGAAGTGCAAAATGGCTAAACAGGGATGGCTAGAGGACAAATGTAAGGAAGTAGAAACTTATCTCACTAGGGGTAAGATAGATACTGCCTACAGGAAAATTAAAGAGACCTTTGGAGAGAAGAGAACCACGTGTATGAATATCAAGAGCTCAGATGGCAGCCCAGTTCTAAGCAAAGAAGGGAAGGCAGAAAGGTGGAAGGAGTATATAGAAGGTTTATACAAGGGCGATGTACTTGAGGACAATATTATGGAAATAGAAGAGGATGTAGATGAAGACGAAATGGGAGATACGATACTGCGTGAAGAGTTTGACAGAGCACTGAAAGACCTGAGTCGAAACAAGGCCCCCGGAGTAGACAACATTCCATTAGAACTACTGACGGCCTTGGGAGAGCCAGTCATGACAAAACTCTACCAGCTGGTGAGCAAGATGTATGAGACTGGCGAAATACCCTCAGACTTCAAGAAGAATATAATAATTCCAATCCCAAAGAAAGCAGGTGCTGACAGATGTGAAAATTACCGAACTATCAGTTTAATAAGCCACGGCTGCAAAATACTAACGCGAATTCTTTACAGACGAATGGAAAAACTGGTAGATGCAGACCTCGGGGAGGATCAGTTTGGATTTCGTCGAAATGTTGGAACACGTGAGGCAATACTGACCTTACGACTTATCTTAGAAGAAAGATTAAGAAAAGGCAAACCTACGTTTCTAGCATTTGTAGACTTAGAGAAAGCTTTTGACAATGTTGACTGGAATACTCTCTTTCAAATTCTAAAGGTGGCAGGGGTAAAATACAGGGAGCGAAAGGCTATTTATAATTTGTACAGAAACCAGATGGCAGTAATAAGAGTCGAGGGGCATGAAAGGGAAGCAGTGGTTGGGAAAGGAGTGAGACAGGGTTGTAGCCTCTCCCCGATGTTATTCAATCTGTATATTGAGCAAACAGTAAAGGAAACAAAAGAAAAATTTGGAGTAGGTATTAAAATTCATGGAGACGAAGTAAAAACTTTGAGGTTCGCCGATGACATTGTAATTCTGTCAGAGACGGCAAAGGACTTGGAAGAGCAGTTGAACGGAATGGACAGTGTCTTGAAAGGAGGATATAAGATGAACATTAACAAAAGCAAAACGAGGATAATGGAATGTAGTCAAATTAAATCGGGTGATGCTGAGGGAATTAGATTAGGAAATGAGACACTTAAAGTAGTAAAGGAGTTTTGCTATTTAGGAAGTAAAATAACTGATGATGGTCGAAGTAGAGAGGATATAAAATGTAGACTGGCAATGGCAAGGAAAGCGTTTCTGAAGAAGAGAAATTTGTTAACATCGAATATAGATTTATGTATCAGGAAGTCGTTTCTGAAAGTATTTGTTTGGAGTGTAGCCATGTATGGAAGTGAAACATGGACGATAACTAGTTTGGACAAGAAGAGAATAGAAGCTTTCGAAATGTGGTGCTACAGAAGAATACTGAAGATAAGGTGGATAGATCACGTAACTAATGAGGAGGTATTGAATAGGATTGGGGAGAAGAGAAGTTTGTGGCACAACTTGACTAGAAGAAGGGATCGGTTGGTAGGACATGTTTTGAGGCATCAAGGGATCACAAATTTAGCATTGGAGGGCAGCGTGGAGGGTAAAAATCGTAGAGGGAGACCGAGAGATGAGTACACTAAGCAGATTCAGAAGGATGTAGGTTGCAGTAGGTACTGGGAGATGAAGCAGCTTGCACAGGATAGAGTAGCATGGAGAGCTGCATCAAACCAGTCTCAGGACTGAAGACAACAACAACAACAACAACAACAACTTTTCACTAATGAAATGGATATGCACACACATGTTACATATTGTGCGCGCGCGCGCGCGTGTGTGTGTTTGTGTGTGTGTGTGTGTGTGTGTGTGTGTGTGTGTGTGTGTGTGTGTCCATTTTCACTAGTGAAAAGTAACTGGTATAAAATTTTTAGTGATTATAGGTCTAAGATACACAACCACCTAAACACACATCTCTCATTTTATTTAATAGAGAGCAAAAGGGTGCTACAAGAATATATCATACTTGCACAACCATCACTGGATGAATGTTTTTCTAAGCACAGTATTCATGAACGCAGAAGCGAATTATTTGCAGAATTAACACACACTAGTGCTGAGGACAGGAAGTGCTGTGGTTAGCCCATCCATAATAGCTTCTACTTCAACGGGAGATTAAGCTCATTCTCTGATATATAGTTTCTTCCATTGTTTGGAAATTGGTTGAATTAAATATCTATCTTAGAAAACCACAATCAAATATCGGCTGCGAGTTCACTTGGCCTTCCAAACAAATACAGGATATGAAATCTCACTGCAACGCAAGAGAAGGGTGTAACGCTTCTCTTACATGGCCGTTGGCAAATTATTTTGAAGCAGGGCGCACTACCCGCTGCCCTTTCCGTCACCATCACTGAATGGTATTATGTTTCGCATAGGCTTTTGAATTTTAGACACGAATATGTCAGGTTACAAGATATCACCGACAGTGTTCATAACTTGAAGTAAGTCCTTTGGTTTTGCTACCCCTGTGGATGCGACTTAACGTCACTAGGAAGTCAAATAAGCGAGCAGGCAAAAAGAGCGGCGGTACTATTTACAAAGCGGCGTTTATCGTCTCGCCTGAGTTGCAACAGGCGTGGAATCGCCCACGGGAGCCTGGTTTTTCGCGTGGTGAGCGCGTTAACGACACATCAGTCTCACGGTCAAGTGGGAAAGAAGCGCGCCTTATTAATAATTTCTGGGTAAGTCGGTAACGAGCGGTGACGCAAGTCCCGCTATCAGCAGCCCTATTTATACCGATGCGCCATCGCTCAACTTTACGGCTCCGCAGACAGAGCGAAATGCCACGCACCCGTCACCCACATGTGCCGGCTGTGACGTCACAGCCCTTGGTCCATTACCAGGAATGCGGCGGCGAATCTGGGCGTGCTTACCAACTGCACGCTGTTCGTGAGCGACATGAAGTTGTGACCCCTGTGTAGCAGCAGTTACGTCACCGGCATTGGATTATGGGCGCTGGTAATAGAGGCTCAAACCACGACACTGAAGTTAGAAACTCTGGAATTTTTGATCATGAAGGGTCCTATTACGGCACATACTAAGAACGAGTCAAACATCTCATGCATCTTAAATTTTGGTACTACCAGTTACTGAGGTTATAATTACTCAAATGAAACTATATGGTTTCAGAGACCTTTTCAAGTCTCAGATATATATATATATATATATATATATATATATATATATATATATATATATATATATATATATATGCAGACTGTTGAGATGAAGAAAATTTGAACCAAGCCGCGCCCTTTGTGCATGATATACCTGAGATTCACTTTCGTCCTCAAGTCAACTCCGATTGAATGCTTTCAGTTGGTTTCATAACTGATAACACTAGTTGCTTTTATTTCGTTGCAGGTATGAGAGTTTTTGAAATTGTTTAAATTTTTGGAAGTCGTATTGTTCGAAATGTAACGGTATGCATAATATTCGAATGCACAAAGAGCTACAACAACTGCTGGAACACTGTAATCTCTGTGAAGAAAATTGCCACATTGTGGAATGAACTTTAGGGGGAATACGATTCTTTCCTCACGCACTTCATCTCTTATCCTGAACGTCCATATCTACATAGACCAGTGTTTCATTTTTACCCCTGCCTTGAAGTAAAACAAAATAATTTGTCTCTACCCAAACATGTTCTGCCAGTTTTTCGTCAGTCAGTGAGATTTTCTACGCTTTATTTTAAATATTATCTCTCTCGCTTAAAGTAAAAACTTTGTTTTTGTTTGAGTGCACGGAGCGCCAAATACGCCAAACCTACTATACAAACGGGAAAGAATGGCACGATGTCTTCACAACTTTGCAAGAGGTCCAAGACTAAGGAATTTATTGCTAGCGCACTCGAGCAGATGTAATTACAAAGGATTGCTCACGCGCTGCCTGCGGTATGTAAGCTATAAGAGAATCTCAGACCAGAGAGCAGTGTTGTTTGCAGTAAGAGCAGTGTCAGTAGCAGCAGAAGGAGTAAGTAGTAGCTAGCAGTTGTTTGTATAGAGCTGGCTGGGCCGGTCGTGGGGAGCGATGGCGGAGCCTGAGCGTTGTAGTATAAGGTAAAAGCAGCCTCGCCCATATGTAGTATTGTTATATAAAGTCCCATGTAAATGTTTTAAAAAAGAATCTGTTAATAATAATCTTTCTCATAAAAAGTAACTTTTGACAATCATTCATCTCAATTTAAAGAATTTACTAATTTCTCCAATCCATGGTCATACCGATTACTGTAAAGAAAAATCAGTTGCTTCTTTTTATACAAGTCAAATCTATCGGCCAGCATTACAGTGCGCTGTGCCACTAAAAATTCTTATAGGAGCAGATATATATGCTTTATCCGGCGACTTCATTGAGGTAAGATTTTTCAATTTATTCAGTATGATCTTTCAGAGCCATGACGCAGCACTGCTGACGTCGAAATTTATCAGTTTAGATTTACAGTCAGGTAATTATTGAAAGGTTGTATATGAGTCACATTTTTTATTGGGAGGTTAGTGACATTGTATTATTGGTAGGTTACGGAATTTTATGTTGAGAGGTTACACTGAATGCTGCATAAAATTATTTTTGAGCCACTACACAAACGGGAAAGAAGGGTACGACGTACTCACTACTACCGGGAAGTAAACGACCTATGATTTTTCAAACGACCTTTCCCAAAAATCACTTTACGTGGTTTAGGTAAGCCACGAAAGACTTACGTCTGTATAGAGGGACGGGGATTTGAACACCAGACCACCCGAATACTTTTGCTGTTCTTAACCACTGACCCAGCTCATTGAGTTTCTATTGTACAGACTATATGTTCTCTTAAGACTTGAAAATTAATTGCAGTCAGCATCAATTTTTTGACCTACTTTAATGACTGTGGCCTGCCGATATCCATTGTCAGTTAAGTTTACGTTTCTATCGAATTATTCGCTGCGACAGTGGGTGGTACATTTTCAGCCAAACATCCAAAGAAGGAATAATGATGTTCTGTCTGTATCCATGGAAACTGATGTAAAATGCAATGTAAACTTATTGGTAGATGCATAACACCTTTCCGGTGTTGCTGTTTTGATAGCCAGAGGTGTAGGAAGAATTTATCGGCTGGTGCTGTACACCTATTTGCTGGCATCCGACGGTACGTCTGCTGCGTGCCTCTGTAATGTGTGACTTGAGCTGCAGCTGATGTGCTACTCTGCGGCCCCTGCTGGCGTTACACACGGCCATTTCACGGCGCCCGTGCCCCACCTACAGACGCCCTGCCTAACAGCGCGGCTGATTTGTAACAGACACGCTCGGCCCACACTGCGACCACTCCCTGCATCTGACGCACAGCCAACGGCAGCCTTGAGCTCAGATGGCCCTTCACAGTTTACACGAGCTCCTATCGCAAGTTCTAGTCTAAGACAGTTCGTCAATCCTTATATGACATAATAGTCTAAGGATTCGTTGGTAGATGTAGCTACTGACTCAGTTTCTGTTGGGCACTAGGTAGCTGTAATGCACACCGACACGTCTCGTGCATCCAGTCGCCATTATCAGGTGGCATAATTTCAAGAATTATATACATATACAGTTAAGATCACAAAATCCTTACATCAATAAATCTGTACTCTTAAGTGCATGAGCATATAATTCTGAGTGGCAATCATTGCTCGACTGCAGGCATGGTCTTTATACCCACTGTTATTCTCAGTGGAACACCATAGACGATCGGCTTTCACTGAGTTCGTTCTTAGTATACTCCAACAATCTTCATACAATCTTTCTTTGCGTCCAAGAGACAATTTCTGCCCTGCCATATTAATGTGGCCTTTGTGTTAGCAGAAGAGCCAACACCGTGTTACGAGTGGACGCCGAAATGCACGCGTTTTAGCTCACGCAGGCTCGCGTGAGGAGGGAAGAACTATACTGACGTGAGGTCTGGAACATGAAAAGGAATGAGAATTCAGAAAGCGGACGTAATTAGTTTGATACTTAACTTTAATCAATTAATCTTGACAGTGCATGACTGACAATATGATATCTTCAGAATACACTCTTGAAGATAGTAATTATAGTAACTGAATATGGCGCCTTGCTAGGTCGTAGCAAATGACGTAGCTGAAGGCTATGCTAAACTGTCGTCTCTGCAAATGAGAGCGTATGTAGACTGAACCAACGCTAGCAAAGTTGGCTGTACAACTGGGGCGAGTGCTAGGGAGTCTCTCTAGAGTAGACCTGCAGTGTGGCGGCGCTCGGTCTGCAATCACTAACAGTGGCGACACGCGGGTCCGACGTATACTAACGGACCACGGGTGATTTAAAGTCAACTACCTAGCAAGTGTGGTGTCTGGCGGTGACACCACAGTGGCCATCTGTCAAAAGCATGAATAGCCACATTTTGCATGTAGGGGCGAACATTATCCCTAAGGATAGATGTATACTTGTTCTGATCCGCTGCGCCTTCCAGAACGACGAGGTGAGCCAAGGAATGCCACTAAAACATTACCCAGACCGTGATGCTCACGCATCCAGCCTGGAACCACCCGATGATTGTTGAAGTGTGTCGTTTGACGCCGACAGAACATCAAACGTGATTTATCTGAAAAGACCACCTGTCACCACACAGTGGAAGTGCAGTTGCGGCACTGGCGTGCAAATTCCAGCCATCGTCGCCGATAAACAGCAGTCAGCATGGATGCACGATCCAGGCGCCTGCTGCTTAGGCCTCTACGCGACAACGTTCGCTGAACTGTCGTTGAGGAGACGCTGTTGGTAGCCCATTGGTTCATCTGGGCGGTCAGTTGCTCAACTGTTGTACGTCTTTTCGCCTGTACACATCTCTAGAGACGTGGTTCACTCATGTCATCAATGGTCCATGGTGCAGCACACCTACCTCGTCGCCTGTGTTTGATAACAACATTTTGTCATGTACAGTACACTTTAACTACGGTGGCACGCAAACAACTTACAGACTTAGCGGTTTCGGCAAGCCTTAAACCCTTGGACTCAAAGCAATGATCCTGCTATTTTGAACGCCAAATAAGTTGCTCTGTTTCCGCATTACAACAATAACAGCACTGTTTGAGCGTCCCCCAAAACACACTTTACATATCCTCCATCGTTAGTGCTGCCGCCAGCCGCCTGTGGTTATTGCACGTTCACGTCGAACTTGAAAGGTGGTCACATTAATGTGATTGGGCCGTGTACATAAAATTACAATGTAGTTGTAAGAGACACGAATAATGTCACCTAATGAGACAGTTATTTTGACGATGGGAATGACTCTTTCATTATAGTATTTCCATTAAAACAATGTTTCACTCTAGTGGGAACCAAGACTATTCACAGTCCGGCGAACTGACCATAGCTTCTTATCCCTGTTTCGGATAGAAACGACGTGTTGATCATGACCCGTACCAGACTCTGTGCTAGATTCCGTGCCTTTTGTTCAATTCAACTCTGTTAGAAAAAAAAATCTGTTTTTAGCTCTTAGACTGTTTCGTACCTAACACCGTTTTTTTCATTTTCCTTAAGCATACTATAGTTTTTAAAGTGAAAATGTGTTTGGAATCTAATAGTTTCCTCGGATGTTATTCGACTGCATGCCCTTCAGTATTAATGGTCTTCCAGATAGACTCTTGGCCGTGGGTTCTAGGCGTTACAGTCTGGAGCCGAGCGACGGCTACGGTCGAAGGTTCGAATACTGCCTCGAGGCATGGATGTGTGTGATGTCCTTAAGTTAGTTAGGTTTAATTAGTCCTAAGTTCTAGGCGACTGATGACTTCAGAAGTTAAGTCGCATAGTGCTCAGAGCCATTTGAACCATTTTTTCGAAACCAGATAGACTCTTCGTAACTACGAGTGGCTGTATTTATTTCACATAGTCTACAGTAGATAACATTTATTTTGTACACAAATTCAGACCTTTCTGAAGTTCTAAAACCTCCTCCCACACATATCTCATGTAATAACAGCAACTGCGTAACTGGATTAATATGGCCTTACGTGGAGGCGGTAAACAGCCATTCCTTCCACGCATCATATGTGAAATGAATCGTGGAGACTAAAGGGATATTAACACAAAGACGTACCATCCCCCATACAATCTCCTATACCCTCCTCAGAAAAAATTAAGATGTCAACAATTAATGAAACAAGAGATCAGTAGAGTAAGATCCGGACATTGGTCATGGAAAGCAAACTAAGAGGCAGAAGAGGTACACTAGTGTGCAAAACTTAGGGACGAAAGTACCTTTCGCAGACTGTGTTACTGCCAAATACACTCCTGGAAATTGAAATAAGAACACCGTGAATTCATTGTCCCAGGAAGGGGAAACTTTATTGACACATTCCTGGGGTCAGATATATCACATGATCACACTGACAGAACCACAGGCACATAGACACAGGCAACAGAGCATGCACAATGTCGGCACTAGTACAGTGTATATCCACCTTTCGCAGCAATGCAGGCTGCTATTCTCGCATGGAGACGATCGTAGAGATGCTGGATGTAGTCCTGTGGAACGGCTTGCCATGCCATTTCCACCTGGCGCCTAAGTTGGACCAGCGTTCGTGCTGGACGTGAAGACCGCGTGAGACGACGCTTCATCCAGTCCCAAACATGCTCAATGGGGGACAGATCCGGAGATCTTGCTGGCCAGGGTAGTTGACTTACACCTTCTAGAGCACGTTGGGTGGCACGGGATACATGCGGACGTGCATTGTCCTGTTGGAACAGCAAGTTCCCTTGCCGGTCTAGGAATGGTAGAACGATGGGTTCGATGACGGTTTGGATGTACCGTGCACTATTCAGTGTCCCCTCGACGATCACCAGAGGTGTACGGCCAGTGTAGGAGATCGCTCCCCACACCATGATGCCGGGTGTTGGCCCTGTGTGCCTCGGTCGTATGCAGTCCTGATTGTGGCGCTCACCTGCACGGCGCCAAACACGCATACGACCATCATTGGCACCAAGGCAGAAGCGACTCTCATCGCTGAAGACGACACGTCTCCATTCGTCCCTCCATTCACGCCTGTCGCGACACCACTGGAGGCGGGCTGCACGATGTTGGGGCGTGAGCGGAAGACGGCCTAACGGTGTGCGGGACCGTAGCCCAGCTTCATGGAGACGGTTGCACTGGTCCTCGCCGATACCCCAGGAGCAACAGTGTCCCTAATTTGCTGGGAAGTGGCGGTGCGGTCCCCTACGGCACTGCGTAGGATCCTACGGTCTTGGCGTGCATCCGTGCGTCGCTGCGGTCCGGTCCCAGGTCGACGGGCACGTGCACCTTCCGCCGACCACTGGCGACAACATCGATGTACTGTGGAGACCTCACGCACCACGTGTTGAGCAATTCGGCGGTACGTCCACCCGGCCTCCCGCATGCCCACTATACGCCCTCGCTCAAAGTCCGTCAACTGCACATATGGTTCACGTCCACGCTGTCGCGGCATGCTACCAGTGTTAAAGACTGCGATGGAGCTCCGTATGCCACGGCAAACTGGCTGACACTGACGGCGGCGGTGCACAAATGCTGCGCAGCTAGGGCCATTCGACGGCCAACACCGCGGTTCCTGGTGTGTCCGCTGTGCTGTGCGTGTGATCATTGCTTGTACAGCCCTCTCGCAGTGTCCGGAGCAAGTATGGTGGGTCTGACACACCGGTGTCAATGTGTTCTTTTTTCCATTTCCAGGAGTGTAGCATAGCTCGATGAAGCTTGAACCAGACATAGAAAGAACGCCTGCAGTATAGTACAGAAGGTAACTGAAAGAAATACACAATAAGACGAACAGAAACGACACTTTTATTGAAAGACCATAGTTACATCCATGTCACCGCTATTCAGGATGGTCTCTGGACGTCACTAAAGGCGGTATAATGATCTTAATAGGGTGTGTGACCACGACGAAGGGCTATACATATTCTGCGACGCGCTCCCCTGCTAACATCAAGGTTGGTAAGGAGGTTCATGTGATAGCGCGATCCATTCATCCAGCAACGCGGCTGTTAACTGCAGAATGTTGGCTGGTGTATGTGGACGTGCTGCAATACTTCTTCCCAATACATGCGATGCATGGTCGATGGTTTTTAAGGCGGGAAACGAGCAGGTTAGACCATTCGCCGAATATCCTCTCGTTATAAGTGCTCCTCCACACGCGTTGTCGATGTGATTGCGCATTATCTTCCACAAAAGTGATCTCAGCGGCGAATAAAGAACCCTTTAAAAGACGTACTTGGGTAAGTAGTACAGTGTCACAATAACGGTGGCTGGTGAGTAAACCGTTTCAACATTATGCCTCTCCACACCGTAACACTTGCACCACTAAAGCGATCATGTTCGACAATGTTCATTGGTTTATTATGTGTTCCAACCTCTCGTTAAATGAGGCCACGTCCAGCAGTGGACGTGCTGGCTAGGAGAATACCTCAGCATCACGTAGACAGTTCATAGAGACTCGTGCCACGTGTGGGCTAGTATTGTCCTGTTGAAAAATGGAGCCACGATACTGTCACACGAAAAATTGCACATGAGAACGCAGAATGCCCGTGACGTACCGTTGTGCCGCCAGTCGTGACCTGAAATCATACCATATCGCCATGAGTAACACCGCTTTACTTCTCCAAAAGCTTTAAAGAAAGGGATCACTACCCATGTTGCCACTATAGTTGCCGACGTCGGTGATCTAGTGTAGCGCGACACAGAAATTCATCACTGACCACAATGCAACGTCATTCATCAGCACCACCTGTAACGCTGTCGTCTTTACGCACGCATGGGACAGTAATTCCCTAGTCCGGCATTTCCAGATTTTTCATTAACAGAACGTGTGTGAGACCGGCTCGGACGTCATCTCCGTCCCAGTACCAGTAACCACGATATTAAGAACGGTTTGCAACGGTTGTGGGCGGGCACGCCTCCCGAGCGGATGCGTCAGCTTTATAACACCCTTCCATATCGAATCACTGCGTGCATCCAAGCCAGAGGGGATATAACGTCATACTGATAAGAAGGCTCAATCTTTGTAAATCTGACTCGATCTTATAATCACTGAAATAACATTACTTATTAGTTTAATAAGCCACGGTTGCAAAATACTAACACGAATTCTTTACAGACGAATGAAAAAATTCCTAGAAGCCGACCTCGAGGAAGATCAATTTCGATTCCGTAGAAATGTTGGAACACGTGAGGCAATACTGACCCTTCGACTTATCTTAGAAAATAGATTAAGGAAAGGAAAACTTACATTTCTAGCATTTGTAGACTTACAGAAAGCTTTTGACAGTGTTGACTGGAATACTATCTTTCACATTCTGAAGGTGGCGGGGGTAAAATACAGGGAGCGAAAGGCTATTTACAATTTGTACAGAAACCAGATGGCACTTATAAGACTCGAGGGACATGAAAGGGAAGAAGTGCTTGGGAAGGGAGTAAGACAGGGTTGCAGCCCCTCCCTGATGTTATTCAATCTGTATATTGAGGAAGCAGTAAAGGAAACAAAAGAAAAATTCGGAGGAGGAATTAAAATCCATGGAGAAGAAATAAAAACTTTGCGGTTCGCCGGTGACATTGTAATTTTGTCAGAGACAGCAAAGGACCTGGAAGAGCAGCTGAACGGAATGGACAGTCTCTTGAAAGGAGGATATAAGATGAACATCAACAAAGGCAAAACGAGGATTATGGAATGTTGTCAAATTAAATCGGATGATGTTGAGGGAATTAGATTAGGAAATGAGACACTTAAAGTAGTAAAGGAGTTTTGCTATTTGGGGAGCAAAATAACTGATGATGGTAGAAGTAGAGAGGATATAAAATGTAGGCTGGCAATGGCAAGGAAAGCATTTCTGAAAAAGAGAAATTTGTTAACATCGACTATAGATTTAAGTGTCAGGAAGTCATTCCTGAAAGTATTTGTATGGAGTGTAGCCATGTATGGAAGTGAAACATGGACGATAAATAGTTTGGACAAGAAGAGAATAGAAGCTTTCGAAATGTGGTGCTACAGAAGAATGCCAAAGATTAGGTGGGTAGATCACATAACTAATGAGGAAGTATTGAATAGGATTGGGGAGAAGAGTAGTTTGTGGCACAACTTGACCAGAAGAAGGCATAGGTTGGTAGGACATGTTCTGAGGCATCAAGGGATCGCCAATTTAGTATTGGAGGGCAGTGTGGAAGGTAAAAATCGTAGAGGGAGACCAAGAGATGAAATCACTAAACTGATTCAGAAGGATGTAGGTTGCAGTAGGTACTGGAAGATGAAGAAGCTTGCACAGGATAGAGTAGCATGGAGAGCTGCATCAAACCAGTCTCTGGACTGAAGACCACAACATCACACAACACTCTTAACCCTCATTTCGTCTCCTCCTCTCCCGGGTGATTCACTTTGTTTGTCAGGCAGTTTATAACAACAGAATCTGCTGTCGACGAGCGTACAGTAACTTTATGTTAATTCGAAGAAGTGTTTGACATGCAGGCGCTCTGCAGTGCGACGCAAGCGCAGCGGATTAAGTCTGAGTTCTGCGCTCTTGCCAACTGCGAGTCCTCCATATCCCCCATTTCCTAATAACGGACCGGGGAGCGTGCTCGCAATGAGAGCGCCCATTATGGACGGCAGGCACTCGCGTTATGAGACGGTTCCTCAGTAACGCAATACTAACCGGATCCGGAAACCGCACACGGCTAAACTGGCCACTTAGAACACTGCGTGTAGCCCACTTCCTTATGAGGACCACCTTCGTCTGTTGTGCTAATAACGGAACTATTTCCGTCCTCAGAGCTCAATCTTTCGCAAAATTTAAGCAAAGTATATACGCTTATAGTTTCTAAGTCGTACGCGGTGGCAATAAAAATATCTCACCCATCATTAAAATATGTACACAGAAGTAACCAACAATTTATTCTTGTGGAAGGAACACGAGATGCATCCAGAAACCACGTTCCCTAGGGCAAGGAACAGAAAGATACAGTTTCTGCAAAAAATTCCACCATCTTGGGGCTATTAATCAAAATATCTGTCAAATGTCTATCCCCGGAATTATCATAACGAAGGCTCTTTTTTGTATTCCTGTTTCACAAAAGTCTGCCTTTGGAATTAGCATATTACAGCCACCTGTGAGAGGGACCCAAGGACTTACCTACAAGATTTGTGTGTAAAAGTCGTCAAAACACGAACATTAATCACTGAAGAGCTGTAAAAGAGCAATTTTACTTCGGTTGCCACTGCCTCGATGTATTTATCAAATGACAACATTTTCGCCAGGCGACTGTTGAGGTATAATAATTTTTTCCACTATGGATCACTTTTAATTGTTTTTGAAACTCCATAGCGCATGTCACAATCGAAACGGAACAACCGAGGTGGCAAATATTTGACGTTGTCAATAGTCATGGCTGTACACAGAAGAAAACATACCGCATAAATTACCATGAAGTATAGCGCTTGATATATCTTAGCTGTTTCCTTGTATACAGCCATAAGTGTTAACTGTGTCAAATACATCACATCCTTCGTTCCCTGATATCTGCTAAGGCGAATTAAAATCACTTGGAAACGGCTGCAGGGCAAAATAGGTAATGGAATAAACTTATCATCATAACTCAGACGGTCGTCTGACAAAAATGTACACTACGTGTAACGAAGGAATTGCCGAACAGTTATATCCCAAGAGATAATCAAATGTCGACCCCGAATGCCAGCGACGCAGTACAATCTCTCTACGACGGCTTCGATATTTCACCGCACATGTGACCGGACTTGGTCGTGCCGAAATACGACGTATTAAATTGTTTAACTGACACTGTTGCTCAAATGGTCGACAATATGCAGCAGTTCAGGCTACATGTTGCACCCAGTTGTGCTCCGAACCATCACCACTAAGACGCTCAACAATGCACACAGTCAGATTGTAGTCATAAAACCAGCGACTGACGTGTGTGACCATCACTGTAGGAGAAGTAGAATGTGGATCGCCAGATAACAATACATTTTGACATACAGCATGCCGTGTGCGGTATTCACGTGCCCGTTGCAATCTGAGGCCTTTGTGGTTTATGGACGAAGGAAGCCGACGCAATGGCATCCATACCACGAGTACAACTCGCAGCTAACACCGTCAACTAGTCGGCGCTGTTAACTGCACGGTCTTTGCAATAGTCTGGCGGCAAGGCAACCATGCAGGCTTAACGGTATGGTTCACTATGGCTTTGCGGGCATGATGGCGGTCATCTCAAGCTACTATGTGCCACACTGTGTGGTCGCTGAGTACGACCCTAACTCTAGTCATTGGTTTCACATCTAATCAATTTTTTAGCGACATACCTTGTAACGGTTGAATTTTCTCTCTACGACAATCTCATTTTTCAGTCCCGAACATTCCACAGTGTTAGAACTCACGCTGATATAGTGCCATTTGAATTTCATGGAGCATAACAGCACTTTATTTTACATTTCTCCTGCGTTTGACAGCTCTTCATTGACTGAGCTTCGTGTATACATAACGTTCCGTAGCCTGTAGGATCTACGTGCACTTACCTCTCTGAAATTTTAATCAGTTATTGGTGGTACATTGCTCTATACATGTTCAGAGCTAGTTTTCAGAGCTAGGATGGGTTCGGGCCATTCTTCGTGGGGGATAGAGCTTTCAAAAAACCTTATTATATTACAATAAATATGATACTGCAGTGCCTGTGTTTCTAAGAAGTACACTGCAACGTTCCTTCGGCTATCGATGCAACTCTGAAGGAATATTGCACCGCACTTCTTACAAACACAGTCACTGCAGTATCGTATTTATCCAAAGTTAGCAGTCTAATTCGTTTCAACGTCTGCCCTGTACGGGAGTTACAGTAAGTGTACGAATGCAGGTTAATTACACATGGATGGCGACATCAAAGTTTGGGGGTCTGGCCGTGAAGCGAGCACGGATAGCCGAAATGGTGAAGATGACCGTTCGCGACAAGTGGGAAGTCAGGGTTTGAGTCCTGCTCTGCACAGATTTTCAATGTCGTCATTCCATTCTACCGTTGGAGGTTGCCCTTATTCACAACTGCGGATACATTTCCTGTATATTACAATGCAGGTCAAGAGCCGTACTCGTGTAGTCTGGGTACTCATGTTTGCTTCTTTCCCTTTACATACTGGTTCCACAAATCAAGTAGAAATCATGAAAAATACGATAGCTACAAAAGATACGCTTCGAATTTGATGAAAATTTACTTAAGTGCAGAATATCTGGTGCGGTATTGATACAACACGAACTACAGCCCAAGACTAAGAATTTACATTCGAAATAAGAACACGTTTGAAATGTATAAATTTAGGTGTGTAAGTTTGATACACAACTTGACTAGAAGAAGGGATCGGTTGGTAGGACATGTTTTAAGGCATCAAGTGATCCCAAATTTAGCATTGGAGGGCAGCGTGGAGGGTAAAAATCGTAGAGGGAGACCAAGAAATGAATACACTAAGCAGATTCAGAAGGATGTAGGTTGCAGTAGCTACTGGGAGATCAAGAAGATTGCACAGGATAGAGTAGCATGGAGAGCTGCATCAAACCAGTCTCAGGACTGAAGACAACAACAACAACAACAAGTTTGATACTGCAGAAGTAATGTCAATATGAAGCGTTATTCTGGAGCAGACTCGCTTCCAATACTCATCACAGATTAATCTTGATCATTTTGTGCTCCACAAAGAACCACCACAGCTGTATTAAAGACCAGTCTACGTATGCTACGTCACAAGCGGTTTCATTCAGTGAAGGCACATTCTGGGCCTTGAAGAGCACATGAACGCTCCCCCGACCTCCGAGCACAAGCAAAGCGGAGGACTGTGTATGTTCCAGAGCGTGCCTTCATTGGACGAAACCGATTGCGACTTAATAAATGTACCTCAAATACAGCTGTGGCTACATTATCATTGTAGATCACCTGCAATGGAAATTCAGTTCCGTGACGGTAACTAAATGAGGAAAAAGTGCCGATAGATGTCATTTTTACGATATACATATTTGGCGAAGCACTATTAGAGTGTTTGAAATATGTTTTTATTTCTAATTTTTGGGTTGCGGACGTTTCTGTTCGTACAGTTATGAATTTCCTAAAGAGCCCTGATAGTTTTTTTGCACCTCGCAGTGAGATGTTGAGGAGATAGTAAATTTTTTTGTGGCAACGTGAATGGCTCGCTTTGAGGGAGCGGAGAGATAGCGGCGGGCGCGACCCGTATTTGGCAAGCGGCGAGACAGGAGGCGTCCCTATTAAGAGCGTCGGCGGCAGATATCGCCACCAGCGTGACCCCCATAATGACCGCCGAGGCGCGCCGCGCCGCGCCACGCAGGGGCAAAGTTCCGCCGAGTCGGCGTCCGCCATTCACAGCCCTCCGCGACACAGTGTTCACTCACCATCCGACTATCTGGCAATGCCTGCAAACTTTACTGCTTTTTGGAGGATCCGTGCAATAATGTGCATTATGTAATGACGAAATTACAATCGCTCGATAATAACTGTGGGTTCTTTGATTGCTCTGCGAGCTGGCCGATCGTAACTACAACATATGAAACTTCAGTTCACTTTATTGCAAGAATGATAAAAAGGTTTACTTAACATTATACAATTCATTGCTATAGGAATGAGTCGCATGTTTACAATTGTCTTTGAACAATAAAGCATCATTTGAAGCACACAATTACAAACTCTTCTTTTGAAGTAGATGTTCAACGTTTACAAAAAGTATAGCTCCGTTTGAGACATGGTAAGCACCGGTGTCCTGACTAGATAATGATGACTGCTTCATCGGAAGACATGAACTAGGAAGGGCGAGTCCACGCTTGACACTACACCGACCACCGTGCGATGGCGCTGCAGTGCTGACAGAGAGGGCTGTCTTCACGAGCGCCTTCCGTTCGTCGTTGTGGATTGCAGCGCGGCATCGCTAATGTCTGTGGTATCGATGCGTGTTGCCAATTGTGGTATGGCATTGCGATCTTCAGACGATACCACAACGTGTTATATACATTTTCATAACATCGACGTAAGCAAATTTTTGAATAACCAGGCATGCTAGAAACTGTTTCGTCGTGCCGATTGAAACACACTCCACCCTTAATCCTAAACCACTCCATAGGTTGCCACACCTCTCCAGTATTTTTAAACTTCCTGACGGATTAAAACTGTGTGCCGTATTTGGACTCTAACACGGTAATCGCGTGAGTTATCCAGGCAGGACCCCGTCCTGAGTTCGAATCCCAATCCTGCACATAAATGGAATCTGTTATGAAGTTTAAATTTGGAATCAGTTCTCTAGGCTATGGCTTTTGTCCAGTTCCCCTCAATATCCTTTTGTCCGAGAGTGACACTCCCCCACGGTATGCAGGACAGACTCAGTAAAGACTAGAAAGTGGTAGAGAGCTGTAACAGCAGAAGTGAAGCTGTGAGGACGGGCTCTGAGTTCTGCTTCGATAGCTTAATAGTAAGACCAGCAAAAGACAAGGTTCCGACTACGAGTCTCAGTCTCACACACGGCACAGTTTTAATCTGCCACAATGTCTCAGAACAGACAAAATCCTGCTCTAGTCAATAATGGCCATTCTGCAGTACTTTATTTTAAAAAACGAAATTTTATTACATGATAGCATTGAAAAATACTATTTTTATTTACAGATAATGTAAGTCTGAACGTGGATTTTAAATATTTATGGAATATTCCCTCGGTACTTGAAGGAACGTAGATATTTTAATAACTTGAATACTCTATATTAATGTTCCACAATTATTTATTTAATATTTCGTTACAACGAACTATTAAATAAATAATTGTGGTGCATTAATTCATTAATTCTAAGTATTCAAATTATTAAGACTGATTTTGAACCTGCACTATGCGAACGAAAATGTCGTCACTCGTATCCTCGACCAGCAAATAGACTGGCTATTCATTCACGCTACAGGCAATTTTTCTATGTCTGAATAATGTCATGTGCCACACTGTTCGTCTAAAATTAACACGTATGTCATTTTTTTTAACAGCTAGATGAAAAATTGGAAACAAATTAAACGCTCAACATTTTAATGTATTTCTTGAAAATTGAGCCTTAGCTCCGAATCTCGTTGGACTTGGAAAGGAAACAAAACCATGACTGAAGAAGGTATATTAACATCGAAACATATTTCCTCTACAAGTAACAGCTACGGCCTATCCACGACGTTTGCTTGCAGCGCTTTAATCTAGAAGCAAATATGGTTTCATCAACGGCAATTCCGCCCAGCTGAACAGAGCGCTAGTACCCGTGTCAGAGGACCTCAGGGCCAGCGGACAATTGGACGACTGAGTGACGAGTGAACGAATCGCGACTAAATGTTCTGTTTGTCTGCCATTGATTCCTGACACTGACTGACAAAGAATTTCTCGCGTATGAATGTAGCCATGTCAGCGTAAGGCGGGAATAAAATCCACTGACTCCGTTTCGTATAATTTTCCGATAACTACCTCTGTAAGATGCTGTATGCCCCTGAAGTATGCATTCGGCGTACGTTGCCTTGTACAGAAATGCGCTTGTCACTACTGTCACCGACCACACAGTTCAATATTGCGTCGATCACATCGAAAGAAACCGAGAGGTGACGTGGTAGACAGGCACTGGACTCACATTCTGTAACATCTGGGTAGGAATTTCCGTTCAATTATCCAAAACTTAGGTCCTTCAAGAAAACTACTGCTATATGTTTTCCCATTCTTGTATAGTGTCCCGGCCCTGAGTAACCCATCGTCACGGAACGTTCAGTCAAGATATTCCTTTTTACATTCAAGGTTACTTATTCATTTATGTATCCATCAGGATTCTTGGGAAAATGCGAGACAGAGCTATTTGCTCATGGAAGTACATATTATGTTGAATGCCGATTAGAAAATTTGTAAGAAAAAGAATTGAAGTATTAATAAAAGACGAAAACGTTGTGAAACAGTATGTACACATACCGATTAAAATTCTTCTGGGTATTATGCCGCGTCATTACTAAAAACTAACAACAATAATAAACTAAAACCGACGTTTCGGCCGAATTGCAACGGCCTTCCTCAGGGCACGCCTTGTTTTGCATGGGGATAGGTGCTTCTATTTATTACAAACCATCGATGTCTGACGTCACTGTTGTAAAACTTTTAATTGGCCCTCTAATATGATTGGCTAGTCATGACGTAAGGGAATATGGAAGGAAAGAGGCTATTCGTGGATGTCCATGACGTCAACGGCTGGTAGCTGTCCGCCAATGAGCGTTCGGCTTTTGGTCAGCAAGTTTTCCCCCTGGTGAGCGAAGAAGTGGACTGACAGTTGCTCTACAGCTGCTTGTGCAGATACGTCCGTGTCCCGTGTAGCTTCTGCCCCGCGACCGTACGCGGTCCGTTGGACTGGAATGGCCGGCAGCCAGGACGTCGGGAGTTTGTAGCCTTCTTCTCCGTTGATGTTGTCAGGCTGCTTAATAATTTCGATCGCCTCCCGTATTTTGCGTTCTCGCATCCACAATTCTTTCGCTAGTACTCGGGCTTCCTGGAACCTGATAGGTTATCCACAGTCACGGTGGTGTTCCGCTAACGCCGATTTATTAAGTTGTTGTAATCGTACATAGCGTTCGCGTTCTGCTACTCGTAAGCTGATAGATCTCCCTGTTTCTCCTTTGTAGGCAGCTCCAAACTCACACCGTATTTCGTAAACTAGGAGAAGAAGGCAAAGAATACAAGCTTCCACTGGTACACTTATCATATGTAAAAGGCGTCAGTGAACGGCTAGGGAACGTCCTCCGCCGACGAGATTTCAGACCGATTTTTCGAAGCAGTCGCAGGATCCACGAAATGATAGGTTCCACCAAGGATGTAGTCAACAATCTTAACACTGCAGGTGTTTACGAACGAGCAGATCAGTGGCCTGACAGTGCTCTTGCTGAGTGCACAGAGTTCTCTCAAAATATAACACCATACGAGAAGATAGAGTGAAAGTACGCAAAGCAAGCGGTTTCCTAAATTTAATTTTATATTACACAAGAGAGAAAATTATTAGCTAATAGCCAAAAAAGAGTGCAAATTTTTTGAAGAGTTTTTATTCTATCAGCCACAAAGGAGTTCTTATTCTCTCGGTCACAAATAATCCCATACAGTATTAATTGTGAGTTCTTTTAAGAGGTGTAGGATGTCAAACCGGCTGACTTGGAGCACGGGCGGCACCACAGGAGATTTTAATTTCCACTGTCCTGAAAAGAGATTTGATGGCTTCCATCACAAAATACACACGTTTGAATTCTACAGAGCGAAATTGTGACGGGCGATAGAAAAATTCCGTGTGAAGAGACGTGGCAGTGCACTTTGGCACATTTACGACTGAATAACATGTCTTGCATTTCCAAGAAAATAAATGTTTTATGCATCAAGCTCTTCAGAAGATGTGCGGTACAAAATAAACATATTTTTGAAAACTCGATTTTTTTTAAATTTTCGACTTTTCGACGTCCTACCTCAAAACGCACAAGGAGGCGTCGAGTGGGGGAGGGGGCAGCACCATCATGTGATGTATGTTACTTTTAAACAATTTTGTGAATTAATAATACACTTTGGCATCGTAATGGTTTTTTTTGTTATGGGTCTCATTCAGACATGAATAGTCCACCAGTTACACTAATTGTGCACTGGTACTGTGATAGATCGGTAGATACATAGTGTAGACAAGCATTTTACTGACTAGTGTTTCTCAACAGATCTGTTTTGTGTCAGCCATATATGATTTGTTATAATGATACCCGATGCTAAAAACGCCACTCGCAAAAGCTAGAAAAATTAACCAGTTGACAATCGTAAAACTGTTTCTAATACTTTACTCTTATTTGCCCTAGTTCGTATTGTCGCCAGTTGTCGAAGTCATAACAACCCGACATACTTTCCTCCAACTGACTTAGTTTTATATTCATTTCGCTGCTGCGACTGTAGTCAAAAGCATCATATGGCATTCTGTCACTCAGTAAATCTTCACTGACGTCAAAATTGATTAACTCCACATATGGCACTGACGTCGTACCTCGATCCAAAGTCTGTCTGAAGGCTCTCTTGCCAGTGCCATTAAACTCGTTTCTGCTATTCGAAAAGACAATGAACCTAGGCTGACTGGAGCCTGGCCATTTCTTTCTTCACAGACGCCTTAGAATACCCTTTCTACTCTTTAATTTTGCATGGACCACAAATTGTTGGATCTTCTCGAGTTTTGTATTTTGTTTACCATTCACTGATGAAAGTGGGCGTTCAATTTTATCTCTTCGGTTACATTAGACACTCGAAATCAAGTGCACTTAATCGCTTATAGAAGAAAGTTTACTTCAACCTAGCAGATTTAGAAACATTCGTTATCCCTCCTACTCCTCCAGTGAACCTTGGGTGTTCGTACCCTTAGAGTTCACTGTTAACCTCTTGGCCTTTCTGTATCTGGCCAGAACTCGTGGGTAAGCAGAGTTTCATGGTACTCACACCTCAGCAATTCAACCTGATTCTCATCAACTAAGTCGATTCAGATCAGGAAAACATAAGAAACAATCAAACTAAAAACATACCCGAAAAAAAATATTAGTAGACTACACAGCATGCATTATCATTATTAACCTCTGGCCGCGGGCCAACCACCGTCACGCGATGTATGTTAGTTTTAAACACTTTTGTGAATTTATAATACAATTTGGCAACGTAACGGGTTTTACGTTATAGGTCACATTCAGTCACGAATAGTCGATCAGTCACACAAACTGTGGCAATGGCACTGTCATAGATCGGTAGATACTGAGTGCAGTCAAGCATTTTACTGACTAATGTTTCACAACAGATCTATTTTTCAGTCTCCAGACAAAATATCTTTGATGAATATTCTGTCTTGATAACAAGTTTGTCTAGGCTCGTCCGAGACAAGTGAAGCCCTTGACTACCGTACCACAAACCTGTGCCATGATTACTACAAAAGGGTTTTCGTATGAGGAATGACGTAAATGAGAGAGAATGCTCAGTAATTGCTTGTATCATCCGCACTTGATCCAAACTGCATGTAAACAATATACTTTTTTTAATTCTAAAGTAGAAGAACATTTAATTTCACTAAGGTACCTGAACAGTGAGTATCTGTGGTTAATCCATATGATATTCTCGAATCTCAGTCGAACGAAACCCCCAAAGCTTTTATCAGTTTCCATATCGAGACTTCCTATCAGTGTGGATAAAATACATGTAGAAACTACTCCAGAAAATAAGGAGATATTTCGAGTATATCAACAAGTTGCCGCTTTGTTTAGCGATATGGTCGAGGTCAGTAGATAGAAGAGGGCCAGATTTGAAATGTTACATCGTTATACGATGCCTTTTCATCGGCTGTTTTCGCTGCTAATATTAGAAACCAAGGTTATGGACTTCGGTAGCTTACGTCGGAGCTACGCCTCCCTTAGACGATTCCGTATAAAAAAATGTCTAAACTTAAGTAATGTGACTAAGATAATGTATAATGAACACAGCTAATAGAAAAAAGGTACAAGCTGACGTTTAAGTCATGGAACCAGTTGATGAGACTCAATATACAGTGCTTTTGAAGACAGTGACTGGATACCAAAAATAAACAGAAGGGTAAAATGACGGAGTGATTTCAGTATGCTAACTAGAGTTTTCAGAACCAAGCTTTCGATTTCTCTGAAATTCAAACTTTGCAGTCAGTGTGTGTTATCTGTTTGCTTCTTGGCATTGAGACTTGGACTTTTAATGAAAAAAAAAGACCGTTCAAAAATTGACGCTCGCTTAGAGAGCAATTTCGGGAATTATAAGGAGAGCCACGAAACGAAACAGATGGATCAGACGAGAGCGGAAGACAACATATGACTGTAATGAAAGTGACATTGAGATAAACGGTACTTGTGGCCTGGCGAATGGATGGTAGGTAGAGTAAGGTCGTTCCTGGATCAATTCCGAGAGATAAGAAAATGAGGGGGCGACCAGCTGATGGATTATGGGTAGATGCACATGGCTGACAATCATAATTGTATAGATAAGTCAACAGGACCATAGTGAAACAGCGAACGTCAGATAGCTAGTGATAAAAAATTGTTTAATTTTTGTTGTTTCGCAATTTTTTCTGTTGCAAGACAGCACTTAGTTCGAAAATATGCTATTGTCGCAATTCTTTCGTTGTTCGCATTACTCATGTAGTTTGGCAGCACCTCTTAAAGTAGTTGTTTCCTGTACGTCTATCTAGTCTGTTCTGGAAATAAAGTCACTCATTGCCTCTCTTCGTCTGCTATTACTCATCTGCACTTCTTTTACTGCTGTTAGCGATAAGTTCATTGAGCGAATCTCGGAATTAGTAATGCAGTGTTGGCCGGCTGTTGTGGCCGAGCGGTTCTAGGCGCTTCAGTCCGGAACCGCGCTGCTGCTACGGTCGCAGGTTCGAATCCTGCCTCGGGCGGGCATGGATGTATGTGATGTCCTTACGATGTGATAGCTAACAAGTCCTTTGTTCTGAATCTGAAAGCGGTATTACGCTATCGGGCGTTATCTTACACTGGTGAAAGGTGTGTCGTGCAGACTTTGTGACCGGACTACTAGAATGACTGAAGATCACTTCTCGCCGCGACACAAGGAGGAGTAGGGTGGCGGGACCATCGTCCCAGCCTCCTTTTGTGCCTGAGAAATATTCCCGGTACTCATTTGATATTAGGCTGGATGGACCTGGCACCGTCCTGGAAGAAGAAACGGAGAATAGGCTTTATCGTGCCATAGACATCGACGTCATCAGAGACGGAGAACAAGCTCGTGATGTTTAAAGGATAGGAAAGGAAATTGGCTGTGTCCTCTCAAAGAAACCATTGCAGGTATTCGTTTGGAGCCATATAGGGAAATCCGACGCGGATCTGAACCGTCGTCCTGCAGGATCGAGTCCAGTGTGTTGACCACTCTCGCTCTGCCGTCCTGGAAGGACTGACATGCAGCCACGTACAACCTTGAATACTTTTTACAACTACGTTTTAGGATCATATTTCTCATTCACCTTGCACATACATTCAGTGTAGCCTCCATTGGAAGCACCACAAACAACCAGGCGATAGTTTAACTCGCCCCTCACTTTGACGAGCATGTCTGAATATCCTGCGTTCACTGTTGTTGCTGGGCGTCGGCTCAGTTACGAAGGGGAGGCACATAGCCGGAGTCTTTCACGGGCCCCACAAAGAAATCACACGCCGTGGGATCAGGCGACCTTGGAAGCCAACGGTTCGATGAGAGATCAAGACATCTCTTGCGACCGGTCGTTGAGGCACGCCATTCTTACCAAACGCTCTTAGATACAGATGAGAGTACGGTGGTGCTCCGCAGTGTGGAAAAATGAAAATTTCGGCATGTTCTAGTAACTGTGGAAAAGGTAAGATCTCCAAAATGTCCAGGAATGTGATTCGTGTAATCTAACGAACGAGCTAGCACCTTCAGGGAGACAACTACCGGCAGCCACATGAACTGGCAACTAATAGCGAGCACCACGCTAAACCTTTAATTTGTCTGCGTCGATGTAGAAGATATAGATTTCTGAAACTGGATGAATCTTTTTGGAATGCCCTGCATATACTGGCATTTAAGATTAATTTGCCAGAAGCCAAGCTCCTCTTTGACTCCGTCGCTACTTTGTAACACAGGAATGGTGGCCTAACGTACAGAGGGCGTTCAGTGTTGACTGTTTAACAACACATGCAGCACGTGTACGGCAGCGAGACGATCAGATTTCCGCATGAGCTCTTGTTACGCTGACATCAATTTATTGAGTGCGAGGCGTTTGGCGACGAGCAGAAAAAGACTGTCACACGACGTGTTTAGTCGGGTCATCGGTTCCAGCTGGCGACCCTGCGAAATGTCAAGGTCTGGTCGCGGTTAACTGCTGTGCGCGTCCACGGGATTACGCTCCCGCCAGAATCAGTTGACGAATGCGCTGCCAAGACTTGTAGCGTCAACAGCAGCGGCGCATCTACCGCTGATGTACTTTGTGTGTGTGTGTGTGTGTGTGTGTGTGTGTGTGTGTGTGTGTGTGTTTCACTTTCGATTCGAGCCTCTCAACTGAAACCCGTTCTAGAGGGATATGTATCCAACGTTTCAGATGTTTATGTAGTATACATGTCAAGAGTGTGTGTAGATAGAGAGTAGTTTTTTGCTGTCGATGATGCAGAAGGAAGGGGATGAAATCCGACGTCGACATACAGGATGAGGCAGGAGGAAAGGTACATGATTTGAGGGATAATGGTGAGATTCTGAACAAAAAGTGTCACGAACATTTGTCCTGATCATATTAGTTTCCGAAGAAACTAATGAAAACAGTGAGGAATAGAACATATGCAGGTGCCTGTAAATGTAACATTGTGATCTAATGTTTTGTTTAATTGTGAACTTTAACTCACAACAGATGTTGAAAAAGTCCACCGTCAACTACGATTCATTTTGCAACTCTTGTAGACAGTTGTTCTGTTGCGGTCCTGAGTGCATTTGTACGGTCCTTTACTTAAGCACACGCATGTAAAGTGCGAAGGAGAAGTTCATTGTTGTAACGAATGTCTTATTTGTTGTTTTCGTCGCAATGTCCGTAACTGCAGTAGCATCAGCCCAACTAGTGTGCCGTTAAGACATATCGAAATCCTAATGCTGGAAGCAACGGGACCGCTAAGTGAATGCATGTGGGGAAGAAACGCGTGGTTTCAGAAAGATGACTTATAAACAATAACGACAGCACTACGTAGCCTAATGACGTTTAGTTGTATTCACATGTGGGAGCTAGTGAAGAAGCAAAAGCGACTGACACCCATGATTTTCAAACAGCAGTATGTCGGTCACGGTTAAGAAAAGGGCATGTATTCATTTGAAGTTTTTTGTTCGGAATCATCAATACTATCTCCCCCCAAAGCATCTACCTCTCCTCCTGGCTCGCTCTGTACAGTCCCTAACATCGTCCTGGGGAACGCCGAGCTTAATATTACTGCCCGACGAAAAAATCACCACATTTCAGAGACAGTGCAGTATAGTTTGGCTACGTAAGGTGATAAGAAACTATATTTGCCACTTCTCCATAGATTCAATACCGTACTAACTACCTTCAAGTCGAGCATCACGGCACAAACGTAAGCTAAAAGACCTCGTCTAAAAAGGTGGGAAAAAGCACTGCTAAACTTTACTCGTGATAATGTTCCCGAAATTCTCGCCTCCTTCTCTCCAGATAGCTGACGCTTAACTATGGAAGATTAGTCGGTGGCGCTCAGTCCTTGTTAATGTCGACATACAAAGTACTAGCTCAGTTGGAGATATAAAAAGGAAGAAAATTCAGTAACATTCCTACCATTCGTATGAAGTCATTAAGGGGTGCACAGCAAAAGTTAAAGAAGGTATCTGGTCAGAGATTTTAGCCACTCTTACAAGTACCCTGATTTGACCACTGCAACGCCTCACTTGGTAATACCGAAGCCAAAATTGCAAAGTCCACCAACCTTTCCGCTGTTGTCAGCATTGTTTTACAGCTGCTTAACACGGTTCTAGTCAACTGATTTGGTTCAAACAGGTTGATAGAACCCCACCACGCTTAGTATGGAATTCATGCAATTTCAACATATGTCAAGGCTGCTGCTAGTCCAAAACGAAACAGAATTTTACATATTCCGTTCAAAGATGATTTAAGAGATATGAATGCTTTGCATGAAAATTTAACTGCCTTTAGTTTTTTTTTTCTTGGGCATCACTAATATCGCACTAACATCCGTCAGCCGCATTTTCTGCACACAAACGGCCATCAACCCTTTCGTTATAGAGGCTTCTTATATCAAAACGGAATAATATGGCGTTGTTACATGAGTTGAAGTGAACATCGTTTTCTCATCTTCAGAAAAATATGAAGGTGTTTCTTACTGTGTTTAACACATACACATCCTTTTGGGTGCCTACACAGTTGGGGTTAAGGATATTGTAAACATTTTCTCAAAACTGTTTTCAGCGCTACGCATGTTTCCAGATAACGTGCTGAAACCTCGCTTCGAATTATATTTTAAACTATAGATATTCCTAGAACTTTCTGCGAGAGAAAATGTGCTTGATTTTTCGACCTGTTATGTCTTCTATATGGAGAAATGATTTGGTAGACAGTGCACTTTCAATACCATCTGTATTAGCTGACAACATTGTTGTGTTGAGAGATGGTATTCAGGGGAAGCTGTTGTGAAACTCGTGATTTTGCATACAAAGTTACCAGTGAGATTATCGATACTAGTTGTCTACAAACAAAATATTCTGCAAAATAATAGGCAGGAATGAATAAAAACAGATAATCTTTTCCTTAAAACATCAAGAAAATCTCTGAAATATTCTTGTTTGTCAAATATCTCCTCAGAGAGCAAAAAGCGACTCAGTGGTGGCAAAGTAAGTCGCTAAACCGACAGGAAGAAAATTTAGGAAATCAGTTTTCACGAGAAAACCGATGTTTACTGAACCCTCTAACTACCCTGAATCATGTGTAGTTGCTGTTGCCTTACTAGAATACGAATTTCAGATGTTTGGCCCATTCAGTTGACTTAGTTATCGCGCGAGCATCACGGCCACGATCAGAAGCCTTACAGGGAGGCAAGACAAAGGAGCTGTGGAAGAATTTCCGAGGAAACATCCCAACAAATTCTCAGTAAAGATTCAGAGAGGAATGTAGCGCCATGTGTTTCATGCGTTCATCGTAACAAAATGGTTCAGATGGCTCTGAGCACTATGGGACTTAACATCTGAGGTCTTCAGTCTCCTAGAACTTAGAACTACTTAAACCTAACTAACCTAAGGACATCACACACATCCATGCCCGAGGCAGGATTCGAACCTGAGACCGTAGCGGTCGCGCGGTTCCAGACTGAAGCGCCTAGAACCGTTCGGCCACACCTCCATCGTAACACATTTCGAAATAGATCGAGGCGTAAGACTTCTAACTCCCCACACTCGTGTTTGAAACGCTGTGGATGTAAACGCGCCATTTACTCTTTGCATAAATATAAGTGTAAAAAATGAAAGCTCTGTTAAGATATGATACAAGGTATATAGTTTCGAGTTATTTGGTGACAGATGACATTAAGCTCCGATCGTGCCTTGTCAAGTACAACAATGAATACGTAGTTATACTATTAATATAACATTCCTTCCTACACACACACACAACTCACACACACACACACACACACACACACACACACACACACACCTCTCTCTCTCTCTCTCTCTCTCTCTCTCTCTCTCTCTCTCTCTCTTCCCTGACGCACAAAAACACAAACACAGATACGAAGGGAGACATGTGCAGTACAACCCACTGACAGTTTCGAAAGTTATATCGTACAGGAAAGTGGCAATAAAACATTTCAAGCGTGCCGCACATACCACGGCTGTCAGAGTCGGTAGTTAGAAAGCAATAAAAACAGAGCAGGGGATTTCGTTTCTTGTGAAGGGTGACGACATACTGTACGTATGCACCTCCAATCTGGGAATGTTTTGCTACTGCTGGATAGCAGGAAGAGGGCACTGACCGATAATGAATAGTCTGCGGTATCTAACGAACCTGTGCATTCCTTCAGACTTCACACTGCTGGGAATTTTGCGTCGTTTTGTTCAATTTGCTGCCAAGTTTATCTCACGATAACGAATGAATCCTATCTTCAATCTCGCACACAGAAATCAAATTGAGATTATCACCATTAATCGCACTCGTGACATTCAGATCAGGATACATTGAACGTGAACCTCCTCGTCATAGAGGCAGGCTACTAAGTGAAAACAGTGCTGATTTTCATGGTGAAAACTTGCTTAGTTTGAAACAACGTTTTTACGCAGCTACTAACATTCTGGCAACGAACTAAAAGTTTGTACTAGACTTCGTGTCGAATCTGAAACCACCCCCTATCAAGGACAGTGCACTACTAATAACGCGTTTTCAAATTGTTAGTTCTTTGTTAATTTCACATACTGCTGCTGGCAAACCTTTCGGGGAATAAGCTCACGATCCTCGCCAAGACTCAACAGTGGAACAACGCCTCTGAAGACATCCAGCGCTGTTCTGGACGAAACGATAGGAGCAGACGAGTTTCTTGGACCACCACCTTATAACCGAAAGGTTTACCAGCAGCACTGTAATCCGGTTGTGAAAGCCTTCATTTTAATTTCACTTATACTTTATTTATTCGCAACATCGTTTAAATTGGTAAGGCCTTCGACATCATTGCTTTGTGAAGCACTGGAAGAATTTTTTTCGGGGAAATGAGGAAAGACACCTGATGTGATACTCAGATGGAAGTATACGGGCCTCGTGGATGCCTAACGAACAGTGAGTGTGTTGTGGCGATATAAAATTTGGTGGCACTAAAATATGAGTTATACAGAGGCTGGACAAAAACATGGAAAAACCATGAGAAATGCATGCTTGAAGACAAATGCAGATGCTAGCCAAGGTAGCAGGTCGCGCTGTACGTTGGACCACAAATCGCACCTGCGCAATATCCTCAATATGCTACAAGTGTCAGTCGCGGTCGGAACAGTGTTCTGTGAAGTTGTGAATGCGTTATGTCGGAGCCATGTGAATTCGAACGTCGGCAAATTGTTGGTGCTCGTACGGTAGGAAGATCCGTAACCAAGGCAGCCGAAGTGTTTGGAGTTTCAAGAGGCTCCGTATCAAAGATTTATACCGCATACAAGGAGAGCTGAAAAACATCATCCACTCAGTTACAATACGGACGGAAGTGTGTGCTGATGATCGTGACGGACGGTCACTGAAAAGGATTGGGACGGAAAATAAGCGGACGTCATTGCAGAACTGAACGTCCCACTCGCGAACCATGTCGGCACCAAAGAAATACGAAGGGAATCCCCGTAACCTGGGAACTGCAGGGCAAATTCCAAAACGACTCATCAATGATGCAAATGCCCTTAATAGGAAAACGATGTGCTGGAGCCATAAAACCTGGACTGTGGAGCAATACAAGAATGACATTTGGTCGGATGACTCTTGTTTCACAGTGTTTACAACTTCAGGGCGAGTTTACGTCCCAAGAATGAAACATAGCGGGGATTCGGTAACGATTTGCGCAGCTATATTGTGGTGTTCCACGGCCCCTATTTTTACTCTGCAAGGTTGCATTATTTGCCAAGGATTATTTGACGATTCCGGCTGGCCAGGTCCATCACCTCGTACAATATTTGTTCCCCAATAGTGAACTATGTTTCAAGACGTCAGGGCGCCGGTTCACAAGTTTCTCACTGTCCAGGAGCACGAGGAAGAATTGTCGAATCTCCCCTAGCCACTACAGTCACGATAACTCAATGTATTGAGCCTTTGTGGTCTACTTTGGTGAGAAGAATGCGTGATCGCTAGCCACTTCTACCTCGTTACCTTGGAACTATTTTTCAGGAAAACTGTGTAAGATGCCTTTGAAAACCATATAGAACCTGTATATATCCATTCCGAGACGACTGGAAGTTGTTTTGCATGCCTACGGTTTCCCCACATATTATTAGGCATGGTAATGTGTTGTGTTTTTGTTGTACCCGTATTTTTTCACCACCTTTATTTTATTTTCGCCTCCTCTGCTGTCTTCTCTGGTTCTGGATAGCGACAAGTTCAGTGAAGGTGTTGAATAAAATGCGTTGGTGTACAATATGATTCGTACAGCCTGGAAACATCTTGTAATCGGACCTACACTGTATCAGCATGTTGCTGCTGCTGTTCTTAAAACATGGCGCTGCAATGTGATTCGAGGAAAATCAGATGGATTTGTCGGCCTGTCCAGTTCAAAGTGTCGAGCTGAACAGTATCGAACAACATGCTGCTCACTCAGATCAGCGGCTGCGTGTATTTGTCAAATACCCGTCTGCAGCTATTCACCGTCGCTCACTAATAACAAAAACTTCTCAGAAGATTAAACAATCCAGCCGCGCGGGATTGGCCGTACGGTTTAAGGCGCTGCAGTCATGGACTGTGAGGGTGGTTCGAGTCCTCCCTCGGGCATGGGTGTGTGTGTTTGTCCTTAGTATAATTTAGGTTAAGTAGTGTGTAAGATTAGGGGCTGATGACCTTAGCAGTTAAGTCCCATAAGATTTCACACACATTTGAACATTTTTTTTAAACAATCCGGTATAGCACAACGAGATCCGGCAGTCTATATTGACCTACTGAGGTGGCATTGTGCTTAAGACACTGGACTCATAGTCATGACGCGGTTCAGATCCCCGTCCGGCCACAAACATTTGGGTTTCTGTGGTTTCGCTAAAAAGTTAAAACAAATGGATCAAACCAAATGGCTCTAAGCACTATGCGACTTAATAAGACAAATGGTGAGAGGGTTACTTTTGAAGAGGATGTGGCCTATTTTCTTCCCCATCGTGGTCCATTCTGTAGTGATTTCGCCGTTGACGGGATGTTAATCAACAGTGTTTCTTTTTACAGTACATTGTTACATTGCCGGCTTTTTCGTAACTATCGGAAATTGGTGTTGGGCACGTTGGACCAGTCGGTGGGTTGTGTGCTACGTGTGGTGTGTGATACGTGTGATGTGTACGGCGTTGACGGTTGCTGAACGTTAACGAATCAAATTTGAAACATGACCTCGCCGCCTATACACTGTAGCACCAAAAGCGTCCTTATGATAAATCGCCAATCTTCAGTTACAGCTCTCTTCTAAGATCTATGCTGGGCGTCGGTATTTTTATCAGGCAGAACCAATACAACTGCATATTAACTCGTTTCTCATCCGCATTCCAAAATCTTAGTACCGAGCAGTGTAAGGACAAAAAATGGTTCAAATGGCTCTGATCACTATGGGATTTAACATCTTAGGTCATCAGCCCCCTAGAACTATTTAAACCTAACTAACCTCAGGACATCACACACATTCATGCTCGAGGCAGGATTCGAACCTGCGACCGTAGCAGTCCCGCAGTTCTGGACTGCAGATCCTAGAACCGCACGGCCACCGCGGCCGGCCTGTAAGGGCAGAGACACGTAACTTTGGATGCCTGGGATACGTGAGCGGTCAGGACATCGAACCTGTCCAAGGAGGTGAGAGCCGTATTGGACGCAGTCAGAGAATGAACTACAAACGAGCACCTATTCTTGAGGAGCGTTAAGCGAGCCTCGGGTAATGAAGAGATGGGTTACATGGCCGGGACGGGACGGGCCGGGCGCGGGACAATGCGAGAAGTGGGCGCAGCTGGGGATCCGGACAGGCCTCGTTAGTTCCGCATGGCAGGCCGGCGCGCGGCGGCAGATCCACGGCGCGATGCGCTCGTGCATCCGTAATGGACCAGGCCACCGTGCTCTGGCTGTGCACCGGCCCACCGCCTGCTGAGCGGCGCTCAGGTCGCTCTGCGTCTTCTCGTTATCTCAGAAAGGCAGCACTCCAAAAGTGAACACTGTTACTCTGCTGAGTAACTGTACTTTTCTTCCTGTATTCTCAGTGCCAATCCACGACCATCACAAAGGAATAAAAGAAATGCTGCTCACCTTAGAGATAAGAGAGCTATTACTCGATTTCTGCTACAGATTTCTTTTCGCAATCAGATATGTTTTCCCCAATTGTTTCAGGAATCTTCGGTGTTCACAAAATCATTTGCCGAATAGAAATATCTTGTTTTCAGTTTTTTGTTGACATATGATTGGCTTGTGATAGTATTCTAAAATAATTCGATATCTGCATTAATTATTAGTACATAATACAAGTCACTTTTCTCTCTCTTATATTCTGTAAGTGTCCACTGACTGTTCTGTTTGACGTCCTGAGCTCTAAATCATTAAACTGCACTGGATACAAGTTAACACTGCACTGCATGATATTTAAAGTTTCTGTGGGAAACTGGGGGCCAGGGGCAGGATTGCGTGTACATTATTACATATTTCTTAAATTTTTTCTCTTACTCTTTATGGTAAATAGTGTACTCGTTGAAGTATGGTTCTCCAGTTGGCGCTATTTTGGTCACTGAGTGTACTTTCTTCTTTGTTTATGGCTGACAGTAGGAAGCAGTATTGATGTAGCTTGAGAAGAGCATATGTGCATTTACAGGCTACGATCTCAGTATCTTCGAGACAGAATATTAACCCTAGTACCACGTTGTGCACTTTTCGGTGTTTTGTAGTTTCAGTCTAAATACTCGTCGTGCCAGTATCACTATTCATACCACTAATACCATCACTTAGAGCCAGAAATACTAAATCTTTCTACCGACCGATTTCAGCCAATTGTAAAGACAGTGGACATCGCTCGGATACAGCGGGCTTGGAATTCCTTTTGAACCGTATCCAGATTTGAGTTCCCCTAAACTGGCTAAACATGCTAATATGGGGAGGGTTCCTTTAAAAGGTACGCTGTCAGTTCTCTTCCTAATCACTGACCAGGGCAGTTCTCTGTCTCCAAAGAACGCATCGTTGTCAGAGCACTAACAGCAATGTTCTTTCCTCGATATTTGTGTGGTTCTAAGTCTATTTCCCTTATCGGAGAGAGGCGTCTAGCTGCCAGTTTCGTAAGATTTACTTCGTATATTATTTATTATTAGTGATATTTGTGGAGTTAATGTAGTGAGGCAGGTTCTCTTTTAATTTCCGAATGGAACTAATTAAGATTGCATCTATTCGGTATTAAACTTAAGAGCTTGACGCATTCTCAAGGATACATACAGTACGCGTATACATATTTTCTCTAGCGTCGCTGTTTTTTTTCCTATAAAATTCTACCAAAATTTGCATTACTGCAACGTAGGAATATCTGAAGAGTCCGATTGTTTGCAATCGACTATTCCACCCACTTCCTCCTGAGGAAGTGAAGTCGATGCGCCAGCTGATGAGTTGATTCAAATCGAATAGCTAGCAGGACTGGGAACCACACGTTTATTTCTAATTGTACAAACAACATAGAGAAGCAGGAAATCATATAGAAAGGGAATTCACCGCAGCGAAGATAGCATAAGAAAAATTTACAAGTAAGACACGATGAGAACGATGACGACGCGCTGATGGTGTGGTTCTCTGAGATAACTCGAGGCGGTAGGCGGCTGGTTTCGCAACTGGGGTGAGGCCACGTCCTGAATTCGTTTTTCCAGGCAGGCGTTGATCACCACGTGCTTATCGCTCCTGCTACCCAGAAGCCACTATTTTTGGTCATTACGTAAATGACACCCACGGACGATGTAACCACATGAAAGCTCAGAGTACACTCCAGATGATATTGCTGAAGTTCATTCAAATTACACTGAGCAGCATTTGTCGTGTAAATCACATTTGCAGAATGTTACTACGCATGTGTCCCGGACGGGTTGACTGCCTTTCTCCCTCTCTCTACTTCAAAGTACCTTTGAACCTCTTACGGGACATGTTTGTGCTGTAGCAACAAGGAGTTTATGTCCCTTCAGATAGACGTGTGATGAATTTCATTTACTTAGAGAGAGTTGCAGCGTACTGCCAAGGTTCACACTTACTCGTTCAACACAAGCGCAAGTAACTGGTATAAATGAACAACGACGGCGACAATGTTAAAAAGGTCGAAAACACAATAAAAACAACCCCAATTATTAGTAGTACGCCACCAAGAATCGCAGTAATGCTATACGACATAAAATACATCTTCCAAGAATGGAAACTTTGCGTGTACGCATTTGAAGTCTTCGCTTTCCTCTTGTTTGAACAGAGCGCGAAGGAGCCTTTAATTAGCCGAGCGGTTTTGCCTGTCTCTTATGTTGTTTCCGTCCGATGTATTTATGTATGTTCACACAACTACGTTCATCAATTGAAAGGTGGCTACACTGAGTCACAGGCCAGAGATTGCGCCAAAGAGTATTATTCCGCCGCCTCCACTGGCGCAGTAGTTGTTCAGAGAATGTCGAGGGCAGTTGTAGTTCAGAGGTTGTCGTGAGCAGTGCTTGTTGAGAGGATGTCGAGAGCAGTACTAGTTGAGAGCATGTCGTGTGCAGTTATTGTTCTGTTGGGCGAGACAGCAGATGCTGTTCGGTTGGTGTAATGTATATATGAAAGATGTTGCAATGATCACAGTGTATTTTCCGCCAATGTATATGAAGGTAACAAAATTTTTTTTTATTTCAAATTTCCTAAATAACAATGCCTCTTGGTCACAGGTTCAGTCAACAAAGCATCTGGCTGTGTTCATGTATTAGATTGTAATTCTGGTTTCTATGTGCAATTATAGTATTTCTGGTTTTTTAATTAGTTCATTGTAAATGGTATTTAAAATATCTTGACGTATTGAGGAAGAAGCGTGCCAGATACGTGTACGTTGAATCACACTTCCACACGCAGAACAGTTACACTTGTGCTTTGTTGTTTCGTAGCTTTTATAGTTACAGGGGACTTAATTAATCAATTGTGTTAACGGAAATTTCCTTTCATTCCTTGTTGTTATTTTATGCAGTCAGACTGTGTACTACTACTATTCAGGGCCAACTTCGTAACCGGACACACAGCCACCAAAATTATTTATTTTCATTTTTATAATAATAAGCCCCCATGCACAATGTTTATCACAATCTTCTCTCGTCGCGTGGGCTAGCTGAACATTGGAAGGGGACAGTCCCACTCTAAACAGAGTTGACTTGGACGACAGGAAGCATTGATGCTACTTGCAGATGAATTCTGTCAGGAACACAACACGGATGCTTCGCGTGACTGCAGTTGGAGTCTTTGCCTTCCTCCTGTTGAAAACGGCGCAAGAGAGTTTTGAATATGCCAAGCGATGCTGCCTACCTTTTCTGCTCTTTCCACCGTACGTGTTTTGAATGAGCATCTAAAAATATTTTTAAAAAATTTGCACCTACAGCGACATATGCCATCTGGATTTAGAAGAGTTCGTCCGGAAGAACAGAGAAACTGGGTACGATTTGTATACCAATCTAGGCTGGTGGAGTGTTTCTCAACAACCTGCTCAGAAAAACAACGGACAAACCGTTAAATGCGACAACACACAGAAAAAATTAGACGATTCGCAGAAGTAAGACATACACGTGATTGCCACCCTCGGTTGAACGGAGACAACAACCATAGAGTTCGGCCTCACAACACAAGCAAAGTTCCCTTACGGAACGTGATAAGAACAGGTGAAAATATGGTGAAACTGCAACAGAATTGGCGCAGCCGGTGAAAGGACGGAGAGACGACTGCGCACGCACGAGCTGTTGGCCCGGCAGACACCTCGGCGGCGGCATTGTAATTCATGGGCAGCGCGCGGGGCCATTACTGGCGGCGGCAGGCACAATGCGCGCGCGCCTTTACGAGCGCTGCGTGCGGTCCGCGCCTGCGCTCTGTCGCTGCTCCCAGAGGCTGCTGGCTGCAGCGCTACGACTGCATGACCAATCCCACTGCGCCTGATGACCCGTGCTTTTGTTCCTCGTCCTGCGCTCACTGGTTTTCTGTTAGCTCTCGATTCTGTTACAGGTCAATACCGACAGAACCCGAGGAACAAGGAATCGAATCTTTATATAGTACCGGGTGATCAAAAAGTCAGTATAAATTTGAAAACTGAATAAATCACGGAATAATGTAGAAAGAGAGGTACAAATTGACACACATACTTGGAATGACATGAGGTTTTATTAGAATATAAAAAATATAAAAGTTCAAAAAATGTCCGACAGCTGGCGCTTCATCTGATCAGAATAGCAATAATTAGCATAACAAAGTAAGACAAAGCAAAGATGATGTTCTTTACAGAAAATGCTCAATATGTCCACCATCATTCCTCAACAATAGCTGTAATCAATAATGTTGTGAACAGCACTGTAAAGCATGTCCGGAGTTATGGTGAGGCATTGGCGTCGGATGTTGTCTTTCAGCATCCCTAGAGATGTCGGTCGATCACGATACACTTGTGACTTCAGGTAACCCCAAAGCCAATAATTGCACGGACTGAGGTCTGGGTACCTGGGAGGCCAAGCATGACGAAAGTGGCGGCTGAGCACGCGATCATTACCAAACAACGCGCGCAAGAGACCTTACACGCGTCTAGCAATATGGGGTGGAGCGCCATCCTGCATAAACATCGTACGTTCCAGCAGGTGTTTATCAGCCAGGCTGGGGATGATGCGATTGTGCAACATATCGGCGTACCTCTCACTCGTCACGGTAGCAGTTACAAAACCAGAATCACGTATTTCCTCAAAGAAAAAAGGCCAGATAACGGTAGATGTGGTAAATCCAACGCATACCGTGACTTTGTCGTCATGCAATGTAGTTTTCACGACAGTTCTACGATTTTCGGTAGCCGAAATTCTGCAGTTGTGGCGTTGACAGACCCTCGGAGCGTGAAATGAGCTTCGTCGGTCAACAACAAGTTACTCAACCAATCGTCATCTTCCGCCATCTTTTGAAACGCCCACACTGCAAATGCCCTCCGCTTCACTAAATCGCCAGGTAACAGTTAATGATGTCGATGGATTTTGTACGGATAGCATCGGAGGGTACGCCTCAGTGCCAACCAAAAAGTAGTGTATAATAAAACCCAATGTCATTCCAAGCATGTGTGTCAATTTGTACCTCTCTCTCTACATTATTCCGTGGTTTATTAAGTTTTAAAATTTATACTGACTTTTTGATCAACCGGTATATTACCAGCAAACTCTGACAGTTTAAAGATCCAAAGAAAAGCTTAAAGTATCTGACTTTACAAATGAGTTCTTTTTTTAAATATTTGAAGTGAAACATACAAGCGAGCAAAAGTTTAGAATATGTTAGAAATTATCTTTAAAGTTATTTGGAAGTCTGAAGCGTGCTCATTATCAAACGCTGGCTGAACATTGTCGGGGTAATTTGCGCTCCATTTTAAGTAATAGCTAGCTTTTCGAGTATGTTTATGACGTCATGTCTCCTGAATTATGTGTCTTAGTATGATATAATTTTGACTGTACATTCGTAGGTACATGCGGATACTGTCTGGAAATGTGTTGCTAATAGAGTTAGTTGTAGAGAAGCAATAAATTAAAACGTCATGTCTAATGCTGAAGTTTCACTGCATGAACAGCGGGAAATGTAACAAGCGATGAGCTCCTTTCCTTTCATCATTTTGTGGGATGTGTTAGCGAGAAAAAATTTCTTAAAGGTTTGAAATTAACTGTGTAAAATCTGGTGGAAGTTGCTAAGTGCTCTCATTCTCAAAAACTGGATGAATATATTCTGGTATTTGCACGCTGCTAGTCACGTTGCCACAAGACGTGTTTCTCACTGTAATACTTGTCTTACTGGCCTTCTATAACATGCGATTATACTTCTTAATGAGCACATTATGACAGCATTTTACATTTTCACAATACGATCAATAAATATATCTACATGTACATCATACTCCGCAATCCACCTAATGGTGTGTGGCGGAGGGTACCTTCGGTACCACTATCTGATCCCTCGTACCCTTTTCCACCCGCGAATAATACGTAGGAAGAATGATTGTCGGTAAGCCTCTGTATTGTCTCTAATTTCTCGAATTTTCTCCTCGTGGTCAATAAGCGAGATGTATGTAGGCGGAAGTAATATCTTGTCTAACACCTCCTGAAAAGTGCTGTCCCGAAATTTCAACAGTAAATCTCTCCGTGATGCACCCCTTTCTTGTAACGTCTGCCAGTGGAGCTTGTTTAGCAGCTCCGTGACGCTCTCTCTCCAGTTAAACGATCTCGTGACGAAAGGCGCCACTCTTCGTTGGATCTTCTCTATATCCTTTATCAGTTCTACCTAATAGGGATCCCAGATAGATTAACAATACTCAAGAATCGCGTGAACAAGCGTCTTATAAGCCACTTCTTTCGTGGGTGAGTTACATTTCCTTAAGATTCTTCCGATGAATCTGAGACTGGTGTCTGCTTTTCCCACTATCTGTTTTATATGGTCATTCCACTTAAGGTCGCTCTGGATAGTTAGGTCTAGATGTTTTACGGCAGACTTTGTCTCCAGCCGTTTGTCATCAATAGTGTAGTTGTACTCTAGTGGATTTCTTTTCCTACGTACGCGCAATATGTCACATTTATTTACTTTCAGGGTCAACTGCCAGAGTCTGCACCATTCATCAATTCTCTGCAGGTCGTTCGGCAAATTCTTACTATCTTCTGGCATTGCTACTCTGGTATAAGCAACTGCATCATTGGCGAATAGCCTTAAAGTGCATCCGGCGATTTCTACTAGTTCATTTATATACAGGGTGTTACAAAAAGGTACAGCCAAACTTTCTGGAAACGTTCCTCACACACAAAGAAAGAAAATATTTTATGTCGACATGTGTTTGGAAACGCTTCCTTTCCATGTTAGAGCTCATTTTATTACTTCTCTTCAAATCACATTAACCATGGAATGGAAACACACAGCAACAGAAAGTACCAGCGTGACTTCAAACACAATGTTACAGGAAATTTTCAAAATGTCCTCCGTTAGCGAGGATACATGCATCCACCCTCCGTCGCATGGAATCCCTGATGCGCTGATGCAGCCCTGGAGAATGGCGTATTGTATCACAGCCGTCCACAATACGAGCACGAAGAGTCTCTACATCTGGTACCGGAGTTGCGTAGACAAGAGCTTTCAAATGCCCCCATAACTGAAAGTCAAGAGGGTTGAGGTCAGGAGAGCGTGGAGGCCATGGAATTGGTCCGCCTCTACCAATCCATCGGTCACCGAATCTGTTGTTGAGAAGCGTACGAACACTTCGACTGAAATGTGCAGGAGCTCCATCGTGCATGAACCACATGTTGTATCGTACTTGTAAAGGCACATGTTCTAGCAGCACAGGTAGAGTATCCCGTATGAAATCATGATAACGTGCTCCATTGAGCGTAGGTGGAAGAACATGGGGGCCAATCAAGACATCACCAACAATGCCTGCCCAAACGTTCACAGAAAATCTGTGTTGATGACTTGATTGCACAATTGCGTGCGGATTCTCGTCAGCCAACACATGTTGATTGTGAAAATTTACAATTTGATCACGTTGGAATGAAGCCTCATCCGTAAAGAGAACATTTGCACTGAAATGAGGATTGACACATTTTTGGTTGAATCATTCGCAGAAGTGTAGCCGTGGAGGCCAATCAGCTGCAGATAGTGCCTGCACACGCTGTACATGGTACGGAAACAACTGGTTCTCCCGTAGCACTCTCCATACAGTCACGTGGTCAACGTTACCTTGTACAGCAGCAACTTCTCTGGCGCTGACATTAGGGTTATCGTCAACTGCATGAAGAATTGCCTCGTCCATTGCAGGTGTCCTCTTCGTTCTAGGTCTTCCCCAGTCGCGAGTCATAGGCTCGAATGTTCCGTGCTCCCTAAGACGCCGATCAATTGCTTCGAACGTCTTCCTGTCGGGACACCTTCGTTCTGGAAATCTGTCTCGATACAAACGTACCGCGCCACGGCTGTTGCCTCGTGCTAATCCATACATCAAATGGGCATCTGCCAACTCCGAATTTGTAAACATTGCACTGACTGCAAAACCACGTTCGTGATGAACACTAACCTGTTGCTGCTACGTACTGATGTGCTTGATGCTAGTACTGTAGAGCAATGAGTCGCATGTCAACACAAGCACCGAAGTCAACATTACCTTCCTTTAAGGGGGCCAACTGGCGGTGAATCGAGGAAGTACAGTACATACTGACGAAACTGAAATGAGCTCTAACATGGAAATTAAGCGTTTCCTGACACATGTCCACATAACATCTTTTCTTTATTTGTGTGTGAGGAATGTTTCCTGAAAGTTTGGCCGTACCTTTTTGTAACATCCTGTATATTGTGAAAAGCAACTTTCGAAAACACAACATATAAGGTCATCAGAATAACCTTTACTACACTGTGGGTTAGAAATTCAATAAATGGGATTATTTAACTACACCAAGACCAGTGCCAACTCTATCCTGTCCAGTATATGATTTAGGCCTCGAGTGAAGATATTAATAGTGTATTTTGTTACTGCATCTGTGAGACAAGTTTGCATTTCAAGATTTATTTCATATATTTTCATAATTTCTACCGTTCAGCACTCTGACACATAATAATAATGGTAAGTGAAACGAGTGAGTACGAAGAGGCAATCCACTTGTCGCAGCAGGAGGCTGGCTCGAGCAGCTTGCAGTGGCACAATGTACAGACGTGCGTGGCGACGTGTAAGGCGCACAATGGGCTGGCAAGTGGCGCGGCTGTTTATGGGCGCTGCTGCGGAAGCTGCCAAAAAACGGAGGGCGGCCCGCTCACAAGGCTGTTCCGTTTTTGCTCCGCCTCCACAGATACACGTGCGCCGCTGAGCCGCGTAGGCTACGTACATGCCGCAGTCTCGTTATGCACCTCGTCGGGCCCTCCACCAAGCCTCGAAGAAGCAATTAACCTGCAGCAGCGATGGGCATTCTACCGACCTCCGAGATCAGCACTGGGCGAGGAAAACAAACTACTTGTGTTTCAAGCCGCAGCCCCGAGACTTGAATGGTGATTGATTGCAAGAAGATCATGCTAACAGTCGCCCAGGAAACTGAGATTCCTTATCGAAGTTCCGCTGGTAATTGGTGTTCGCAAATCACAAATGATTCATTACCACGACGTTAGCAATCAGATAAAATACCATTTGTGAAATACACATTCGCGGGAGATTAAAACAATTTGTTTCCAAAATGAAATGTACTATGAGCTGCTGAAAACTAAATCTGTTGAAAAAACTATGTTCCAGTCTGTCACATTTTTTATTTTCTACTTACACCTGAGATGCTTACATAATCATTTTATACTTACATATTCGTTCTGCCTGAAAAAATGTAATTTAATCTCAAAGATACAAGAAGAAAATTTGTTCAACTGTCATACCAGAGGAATACTCTAAAATACTTTTTTATCATTGAGAGACAAAGGACTAATTTGGAGATTCTTTTATTACTTCTAGTATTAACTACCCTTTTTGTTCTGACGTGCTGGCGTAAAGACGTACTGTATAGTGTCATGTCTATGTTTGTGTTAAATGAAAGTGTTAAATGATGAAAAATGTGTTTTATAATTTCTGTAAAGATCAAGACTAAATCCAATACCAATGGAGTACAAATTATTCTGTTAATTCGAGAAGGCGAATTTTAGATGGAGGCGACGATCTTTACGACGGCGCTGCTCAACAATAGAGGTACGTGATTGTGCTCACTACTTTCCTTTGGTAGCCGCTAAAATTAATTTCGATGTGTTTTGGCCGAGACATTCAGAACCTGCAATCTTCATTTTCGTATAAAAATAGGAGTCTGATTGAAAAAGAAATATTCTTAAATTTAAATAATTGCAATTCTTTTACCCAGGCCACGGGGAATGATAGAAAGTACGTACCTCTACCCTGATTGTACGTTCGCAATCTCCGAGTGTGTTACGACGTAATTATTTGACACAAAGAAATTAAGATAGATCTTTCTCATCAGATTGCAACCACTCGTACGTGAATGTTCAGACCCTCTGACTGTGTCTAGTCACTCGTGAGCATTGTTCTAAAACTTTTCTGTTAAAAGTCTGTGGATTGCATCTCCGCAATTAATTTTTGTTTATGTCGCAAATCTCGCTTCACGCGAAGTATTTCTTAAGCAAGTTTCAGGCTCCATATGATAAATCTACCATACTGAGAGATTAGGAGTGAGACTAAACTTCAGGGTGACAAGGTCCGCTAATGAGACTGTTATCCTATGTGAAAATAAGAAAGATCTGAAGAAACTGTTGAATGAAGTGAAACCTAATGGGAACACACTATGGATTTAGAGTAAACTGAGAAAGACGAACTAATCAGTAATGGCAGAAATCATATTAGCCACAGACGTAACATGACAACTGGGCACCAATAACAAGACGAACTGGAGCAATTCTCCCATACTGAAAGGAAAAAAGTGTGTTGTTCGAAGTGAAGAGGGCACAAGAAGCAGATAAAGAAAATAAACATAAGCAAAAAGAGCACTTCCCCACAAAATAAATCTACTGCCATAGAAAATAGGCCTTAAAGTGAGAAATAAATTTCAGAGAATCTACATCTGGAGTACAGCGTTGTATAGGAGAGAATCATGGAATGTGGGAAACTGAAAAAGAAAAGAATCGAAAGCGTTTGAAAGGTGGTGTTGCGAAAGGATGCTGAAAATAAATTGGATACTTATAAGAGATGAGGAAGTTCTCCTCAAAGCCAGCGAGGAAAGAAATGTGCGGTAAGCACTAAGTAGCAGAAGGAATAAGATGACAGAATGTGTGTTAAGACATGAGAGACAAACTTTCGTGGTACTAGAGGGAGCCGTAGAGAGCCAAATCTATAGGGAAACACGAGCCTGGAATATATCCAGGAAATAATTAAAAACGTTTGCCGTTAAGTGGAACTTTGAGACGAAAAGGTTACTACAGGAGAGGACTTCGTGGTGGGCCGCATCAAACCAGTAGGAAAACTGATGACGCATTTATCACATACAGCTCCAGCAGGGACACAGAAAAGAAGGAGCACTAGTGAGGCGTTGGGATCGGGGTAGGCGCTGGCCACCGACTGCTCATCTCCAGACCACATCGCCTGCCTATGAATGGAGTACGGGCTCCAGTGACACAACGTTACACGCTGTTGTGTACTACCTATATTATACACGAAAGACTCTCAGAAGAAGTCGCAGGATGACTTCATTTCCATAATATATTCTGGTGTCGGATGGAGTGGAAATTGCTGCAATAACATTTGGCTTTGACCAGAAACGTAGTTAGCGTGCTTCAGACGACAGCCGGCCAGAGTGGCCGAGCGGTTCTAGGCGCCACAGTCTGGAACCGTGCGACCACTACGGTCGTAGGTTCGAATCCTGCCTCGGGCATGTATGTGTGTGTGATGTCCTTAGGTTAGTTAGGTTTAAGTAGTTCTAAGTTCTAGGGGACTGATGACCTCAGATGTTAAGTCCCATAGTGCTCAGAGCCATTTGAATCATTTTCTTGTCAGACGTCATAAGCAACATGACGAATTTACCGTCATCTTCTAGATTATGCTCTGAAATGTAAATAAAACAGTTTCCTTTACGAGAGTTTAATGCATCAGGAAAAGAAATACTTCAAGTTGCAACTACGACGCTCAGCCACTAATTATTAAGAACAACATACATAGAAAACAAAACATACCGAGTAACGTGAAAAAAGCGCTGCAGCTGTAGATGAAACCTCGGTACATAGTAAGAAATACAGGCAACTTACGTTACGTAAAACAATCTAAGCCAGTATCGCAAAATACTCTTTAGCTGTATAGCTCAAATGGAGACTGCAATACGCAATTACAAAAATATGTATATCTGAAGTAAATGATAATGACTATCACAAGAACTAATTTATCGGTTTACGAGAAATAAAATAACTGAGTATCGTTAAAATGCTTTCCAAGTGTAGTGAAGACCACGATATACAGTGAGAATATTTTAAAAAAAAGTTTATCATAAAGAAAAAAGACTGATGGATCAACTAAATATTATAATCCCTGCCAAAACAGGATACAGTATATCCTATCTCACATACATTAGAGATTAAAAATATAATTTCTCTCGGAACCAATAAAAATATAACTATGAGTAGCGCTGTAAAGAAATATCACAAATCAATCGCCCACAAGACGGCGGTACAAAACACTGAGGTGTCAAAAGAAACGTCCATCTAGACTGGACTGGGAGGTGTTTGGAGCTGGACACGTTTCTGGAGAACGTCAGCCAGTGCATCCAGCAGGCTGACTTCACCGGCAGCGCGGCGGTCAGAGGAACCCGCGTAGGCGCGCACGTGCAGGATATTGCGCCAGTGCTGCGTGCATCTCGCCCTCCAGGCACGCCTGCCTTCCCCCGCCGGTCACGTGACCGCCAGGCAGGCGCCTCGAGTGCATACCGCAGTCTGCAGGAAGCTCGTCATCCTCAACTCTTGCCCTTTGACTGCTCGAAATGCAGCCCCAAGTGCCGAGCTGCACTACTACTCAATTGAGCACGAAGGTTCTGATAACTGCTGCAGCCGCTTCGATTTCCATAGGTATCGCTAACGTTATTTGGGGAAGCCTACTTTATAAATTACCATACTCGCCATTCGTCGTAAAATTCGCGCACTCGGACTTTGCTGAGACCAATATTTTATTTCGTAAACAGTAATCAAAGTTGCATTACTCTGTTTCGCTACTTATTTTTGGGGACAGCAAATGTACCCTCGTTAAAGGCTACACAAACCTTTTGGTGAGATAACCCACGAACCTCATGCCAAGAAGTTCTTTAGGTAAAGCTTTTGTCCGGAATGTCCTACTGTACTGAAGTGTGAATCAGACGATGGGTAAGAAGATGATAACGAATGGAAGCGACTGAAATGCGGCCATCTATCACCAAAATAACATATCAGAGCTTCCCACAACAAATAAACCACGTACTAGAAAAGTAATGCTGCAATAGACAGTAAACAAAAGAAATAGATAGCTAACACATTTGCAGGCAAAATAATAGTTAATTAGTCAGGAATTAATCCTCACAATCCCTGAAGATGCCACCTACATACAGAAGATATCAAGAGACGGAAAATTACTTCGGAGAGAAGCGCTTGCAGAAAGAAAAAGCTTCCAGCGACAAGGATTTAGCATTTAGAATACAATGATGATACGATAAGTCAGACATTTGAGGTATCCAGCTAATTTCCACTTTCAATCAACACAGAAAAACATTAAAAGATTTTATTTCAGGTCTATGCTCACAAATTTGTAGTTCCTAAGAAATTTATTCTACAGTAAAATATTTTCGGAGTGGAGTTCTTCAACGGAAGTAGTCTTCGAAACTATGAAAATGAAAACAATTTGACCAGCATGAGAACCGTTTGGGCTTCCCTCATAAGTCATCACCCTGTCAATAGACGCATACAGTAAATTTGGAAATGGCAGCCGGCCGCGGTGGTCTCGCGGTTCTAGGCGCGCAGTCCGGAACCGTGCGACTGCTACGGTCGCAGGTTCGAATCCTGCCTCAGGCATGGATGTGTGTGATCTCCTTAGGTTGGTTAGGTTTAAGTAGTTCTAAGTTCTAGGTGACTGATGACCACAGCAGTTGAATCCCTTAGTGCTCAGAGTCATTTGAACCATTTTTTTTGGAAATCGCACAAATCGTCTAGCTGTCATTGGTCAGTAAACGTCATCTGGTCATGTTTGTTGGTACTACTGTAATTACTACCTAGGAACATCTCCGTAACTGGAAAGAGGTTGAAAAAGTTGTCCGGTTGATAGTGGTGAACCGTAGTTTCAAATTTTCGACATGAATTTGTGACACATTCTGAAATACTCAGGTACCAATAAGGGCTGCTGGCTATGGCTAGGATACGTCATCGAATGTGTTAAGCGTACTGAAGAACTGTAAATGTATTATGTTCTGCTCAATGAACCTGAATGAGCTCTTTGATAGCATAGAAATAAAAAAAAACTGTAATATCCAATGACTTATGAATGGAGCTGTTCGACTTTAATAAATTAGGTTAATTCCAATTCCACAAACAGTGTCAGCTTACTGATTAACAACAAGGTAAGCTCATATCTTCTCCTTCGTGCGAGATTGAGTATTTCGGCCCATATTCTGTTTTGAATGTACAGGCTTCGCAACAGGAAAAAGTTTATCTGTCAAAAACTAGCGTGCACAAAAAAATTATTGCAAAACGTCTCTTTCTACACTGCATTTCGAAAACTTATATAACTGGTTGTCTTAGCAGACTCTGCGTCTGCTTCGCTTCATAAAATATTCGGCGTTTTTGATTGCGTAGCTTACAACAATAAGTTCAACTAGGAGATGAAGGGAGAATTACATTTCTACAGAACTTGTCTCACATCTCTTCTTCAACATGGGAAAGCTGTCACTGCATTAGTGTTTGGAAGGAGATTGGTCCCGATCTGATTTAAGGATCCACTGGACATTCAGTTCACAAGAAACTACGGTACATCTAAATTTGAATAGAAACCGGCTCTTACTGTTAACTAGTTGCATTTCTTAATCACTGCGCCAAATTACTTGTTTAAATCCTTTAATTTACTGCGTCCAAACTGAGAAAGAGATCCATTAGTAAGTGTGAATAGTCGCAGCATCAGACCAACGTAGTCCATTGAATAAGGAAACAGAAGCTTGAATGATGGTAAAATAGAACAGAATCGGAATTGTGCTGCAAACGCTACTTTCAGGCTTCAATTCCATGAAATAACTGTAGAAAAATAGGACTTCTTTTTTTTTACCTCGTTAAGATACTGCTCAAATCTTGCTACCCACAACTACTTGCAATTTGTAAGGATTTGAAAATGCTACCGCGCCGAATGTGCCAGGAGTAGCAGCGCAGCAAGAAGGGCGTAGTGCTGGGTTGCCTAGCCACAGGAGGCCTCGCGGGTACTTGGTCTCGGTTTGTTGAACTTGACGGTTCGTTGACTTGAGGCACAGTTAGCGCCGAGCGAGCGTGACTTGGCCCAGTCTTTCATTCCCGCTGTGTTCCCATCCCTCGGAAGAGTGCGCACCCCCTCAGGTAAAACCTGAAGCTGACGTATGAATCACACTTTTTTAAAACGTTCCTGGGCGTGGCGCAGTGCATACGTGGAGAAACGAACTCGTACTTTTACAGAAAATGTCGGCAGTCACGCCACCTGTCTCGCATACAGTATCTTACCAATAATTTTATTCATTCGGTGAATATTACTTGCAGGGCTGGAACTAGTACAAGAGTGCTTAGCGTAACTGTGTACCTAAAAACTGTTACATGAGATGAGGTGAAGGACAGACACATATATCATCACCAGTGAAAGAAATGTAAAAAAATATATTGCTATTTGCAAACATATTTGGAAAACTATTACCTTATGCCTTCAGTAATGATTCACTGCATATTTTTCGCACCAAGACCTCACTGTTTAAGCTGGCCGGTATGGCCAAGCGGTTCTAGGCGCCTCAGTCTGGATCGCGCGACCGCTACGGTCGCAGGTTCGAATCCTGCCTCGGACATGGATGTGTGTGTTGTCCTTAGGTTAGTTAGATTTCAGTAGTTCTAAGTTCTAGGGGACTGATGACCTCAGATGTTAAGTCCCATAGTGCTCAGAGCCATTTGAATTTTACTCTTTAAGCAACTGGCAAAAAGGAAACTAAACGGAATTTATACATTAATTTCCCTAATTATACTGCATCTTCAGGTATAACATTCAAGTTTTTTCTATTAGGTGAACGAATTCGTCTCACACTTATCGAAGTGTACTGAAGTTTTGTTGTCTTTTATATTCATGTTTTCCTACTTTTTGAGGAATCCTGTAGAAATAATTAGTGTAGGCCTACTACTACCGCATTACAAGATGACCACAGGCAGCCGAAACTGGTAATAGGAAGATCACCTTATGTGATTGTGACTAAATAAAATCATTTACAGATTTTATTATTTCCTTGAACTCTGACGCGTTTCAAACCTGGAACTCCACTATCAATGAACGCAAGTAACTATTTAATTACTCGTCTGGTTGTGCAGCGATTTAAGCAAGAGATGGTTAATTTTAAGTTTGAGGCGAACAGGTTACAATGATACAACAGCAAAAGTTAAGAAAAATACCGGGTTGACCTCTACCAACTCTATTACCGGCTACTTTTCGGTAGCAAATTCAATACTTTTAATAATAATTCGTGTTAGCAAATATTGTTAAACTTGTTAACACATTTAAAGGGCGAACAGAAACGTTTAAAAGTCGTATAAACACAGCAGTTCTGATTTTTTGTGGACGTATAACTTCAAATGAAGAGCATTAACGACTATATCGAAAAAGCTCTTGTACGTGCCGTTTACTGTGTAACTTCACGAAACAGGGCTTTGCTTGCACCACGGGTAGAGTTTACAAATATACTGGCTAAAAAATTAATCAAACCTATTGCACAGTTCTAGCCTTGAGTGATTCCAACAACTTTTACCTTTGAAATGTTTTAAGGAAACAGTGGGTGACAGTTCCGACTCTTCAATGCGACAAACACTTTTCTCAAAAATATTTACTTGGTCGTAAAATTATGGTGACAGTGTGGTACACCAGCATCTACAACACACAGAATTAATGACATTCCAAATCAAAGTCGTCGGAAGTCACAGGGCCCCCGAACTCTCAAAAGTGTGTTACAATGAGCCCTTTGGGTTATTTTTACTTCTACGTTTACATTTGGTACTGTGTTCAAGTCATCTTCAACTGGATGTGAAGTGACGTCTTAATGCGAACGAAATAATATATTGTACCACCAGTGGCGATCTGTTTTCATTTTCTTTTACAAATGCAGTAGGCCTACCGCCGTGAGGCTGAGTGCGGATGCAACACCCGGAAGTACGACAGAATGTGCCGACATTATTGTCTCGCCCAAACTGAATGATCACCCAATTTATGCCAGTGTCGAGCAACGTTTCGCGTATCGCGAAACATCCTGGCGCCACTGATTCGCGAGGTAAGGCGGGAAAATGTAAACGATGCTAAGCACGTAACTTGTGATTCTTCTGTGCGCTTACCAATCATGCTGGAAAACTCGTCCACGCTATGTGTGAGATGTAGTTCTTGAGCTAGAGTTGGCCATTCCGCGCCCGAGATGAGTGAGCAGGTCGAAGACCCGGGTGGCGCGTGCCGCAGGTATGTTGGCAATGCGGCCGGCTGTGGGAAGTGCAGCACCAGCGGCTGCGCGAGTGGGCGTGATAGCGCACGCGCCGCCAGGACCCGGCGCCCCCAGCTATCGCCACTGGCGCTAGGCGCTCCGCACTTCCGCGAACTCCCATCGCCACGCGCCGTCGTGGCCGGCCTACTGAAGTGTCCACCACCCCGCGCTGCTGCACTCTCCTCCTTACCACAATGCTCGTATCTGTACCCCACATAGGTAAGCAGACCGATTATTAACTGCTAGAACGAACCTTCCGATGTCTGACACAGCTACATTTACATCTATGTTCCGCAAGTCACCTGACGATGTGAGGCAGAGGGTACTTCTGATACCATTATCTGGTCCCCCTTTCCCTCCTCCATTCTCAAATTGCGCGTGGGAAGAATAATTGTTGGTAAACCTCAGTGTCAGCTCTAATGTCTCGGATATTCTCTTTGTGATATTGATCACTTCGCTACAAGTTTGTGGGAGGAAACAATATGTTGCTTCACTCTTCCCGGTACGTACTATCTCGGAATTTCAATTTCAAATCTGTCTCCCCCCCTCTACCTTTTACCGTCCGTTGCTGGAGTTCGTTGAATACCTCCTTAATGATTCGAGCCGACTAAATTATCGCGTGATGAAACGCGCCACTTTTCCTTGGATCTCCCCTATCTCTTCTATTAATCTAAACTGGTGAACGTCCTAGATTTATAAGCAATTCTCAAGAAGCGATCGAACATTCCTGACATATGCTTTTCCTAAAATTGTGTGTGTGAGAGTGTGTGTGTGTGTGTGTGTGTGTGTGTGTGTGTGTGTGTGTGTTAATTCCACTTTATGTTAACCGAGTGGCTATTCCTAGCTACTTTTCCATCTCTAGTGTTTCCAGTGCTTTGTTTCCAATAGCGGAATCTTAAAGTAGTGGACTTCTTCCATTTGTGCGTAATATTAAACATTTATTTACGTTCAGGGTCCACTGCCAGTCCTAGCACGAAACATCAATCCCCTGCATGCCTTCTTTGAGTTCGGTACAGTCTCGTGGCGTTGCTACCTGCTTGTAGACAACAGCGTCATCTGCCAATTGCCTCATGGAGCTTCCGATGTTATGCACCAGATTACTAACATATATTGTAAATAGTAACAAGCCTATCACATTTCCTTAGGGTGCTCCTGAAATAATGTGTACATCTGCCAATTGTGTTCCGTTAAGAGCGACGTGTTGAGTTCCATCTGCAAGCCCAGGATCCAGTCACAAACCAGGTTTGCGGAACTGTATTGGATGCCTTCCTGAAATCAAGGAACTCGGCATCAACCTGTGCGCCGACGTCTATGGCGCTCTGGATCTCATCGACGTGAAGAGCGAGATGAGCTTCGCAAGCTCTCTGTTTACGGAATCCGTGTTGACTTTTACAAATTTGAAATTTGTGGTAAGTTCCTATGGGCCCAAATTGCTGAGGTAATCGGTCCTAGCCTTACACACGACTTGATCTAACTTAAACTAACTTACGCTACGGACAACACACATACCCATGCCCGAGGGAGGACTCGAATCTCCGACAGGGGGGAGCCGCGCGAACCGTGGGACAACGCGCGGCCTGGTGTTAAGAAGCTGACAAAGGCGGGCAGACCCACCACGGTTAACCCGCGCGGCTGATTTCTTTCTCCAAAAACGTCCTAATAAGTGAGCGATATAGGCCGATAATTATGTACATCTGTCCTACGGGTCTTCTCGAAAACGGGAATGACCTGCACTTTTTTCATGTCGTTAGGTACCCTTTGTTGCCCCAGAGGTCTACGTTAAACTACTGCTAGAAGGGGAACAAGTTTATTCGTATAATCTCTGTGGAACGTTACAGGTGTCTCATCTGGTCCAGATGTCTTTCCACTATCAAGCGACAGTAGTTGCTTATCTATTCCGCAATCACCTATCTCAATATCTGCCATTTCGGCCTTCGTGCGATGACAGCAAAGAGGAACTATATTACAGTGGAATGAAACTACATAGTCCTCAAGACCTTTTCAAGTCTCAAACATCTATGATGTATATATCAGACTGAAGCGGCGAATAAAAATTTGAAAATTTGTACCAAGGCCGTGATTCGAAACCGTGTCTCCTGCTCACTTGCTAGATGTGCTAATCGATACGCCACCCTTCCACAGTGGCTTTGCACAACTGTCCGGACAAGCACGCTTCCCTCCTCAGTCCAAATTCCTATTCATGCTTCAGCTCACTTGGTATTCCTTCTAAACTCGAATAGGACTGCACAGACTCTTCAACGGTATTGGAACAGCACCTCAGCATCGAATGAAATGGCATAGGTGCTTTGATAAAATGAAACAAGAAGGTTCCATAGACCATTCCGTCTCAAACGTCTCTGATGTACATATGCAGACTGAAGTGAAGAATGAAAAGTCGTGTCAATTTTCCTCGGTGAAACAGTTTCAGGAGATCGAATTCATTATTTTGGCTCTCTCTCTGGCTCCGTCTCGATGCCAGTATGGTCTCCGAGAAACTGATTAGATGATTCCGATGCGCTTACTGACTTTTCATAAGACCAAAACTTCTCAGAGGTTCCAGTCAGATATGCAGATAGGGTGTCTTTGGGTGACTTATGTGCCAGTGTTCGATTTCTGGGTTTGTCTAGGACTTGTCCTTGGTGGGAAGACTGAAACTGGATACATTCAGGAGGAGTAAAAAGTAATGTTAAATATCGCAAACTAATGCCCATGTGAGCTGAACATAGGTCACACAGCATATGGCTTCCATGCCTGTTGTCTGTAACTTTTCTTGTGCATTAAATCTGCAACGAAACGAAATTACTGATTCTTCAGTTTCTCCGAAACTGTTAGGTTAAGGGCCACCACCAAGAGACACACGCAACAAGTAATGCTATGTACCAGATGATGATGCGACACACATGAAGACACAAACAAGAAGTCTTTACCACATTCCGACGATTCCACCTGATCCGAAATGGATCCAGATTCATTACCGTTGACCCCGGATTTTTTCCCTAAAATGTACGCGTAAAGGCATAAACCTTTTCGAAGGACTTACTTTCGACTGGCCTCCGACAAGTATGCCGAAACTGGTCGAAATAGGTGGGTCTGGCCGCATTTGTCAACTTCTTAATACCAGACCGCGTGGGGTAGCCGCGCGGTCTGAGACGCGTTGCCCCACGGTTCGCATGGTTCCGCCCCGCCGGAGATTCGAGTCCTCTCTAGCGCATGGCTATATGTGTTATCCTTAGCGTAAGTTAGTTTAACTTAGATTAAGTAGTGTGTAAGCCTAGGGACCGCTAACCTCAGTAGTTTGGTCTCATAGAAACTTAACACAAATGTGCAAATTTTCTTAACACCTAAGGTTCGGAACGCTGGCAAGGGAACGAGAAATATGACACCTCGCTTAATGCAATTACGTTTCACAGAGTCGGGTGCAAGAGACTAACTTTACGCTATTGACATCCGAGAGTCACAAAGTTATTTTATTCAAGTTATACCATATGCTCCTCTACACCGTACACAAAAACACTGCTGGCGTCGCGTAAACTTCTGAGCGTGATATATGGAGTTTAGGATTTCTTTTTAAGCTGATTGAATTGATTTTATTCTATTTTTTTGAATAGCTGCACGCAACAAATACGTCCTATAAAAACACACAGTGAAAGACGAAACCAAATTCTTGTCTAATCACTAGTCTCCAAAAAGTATGCATAATCTGGAAAAGAGGAAAATGGGAAAATGAAATGTTCACAATCACGTCTGGATCTCTCCACAAACCAAAATTATGCTAAATGTTTGTGAAAGGACCAGTCCACACTACTAAACTGCATGTGATTAAAAAATAACGACAAGCAGAAATTGAGACCCACAATGGCATGTTAGCATTTCATTCACTAGCAAAATGTAAATTATTGGTAATGTTAGCAACCAATTTGCATAAAAACACAAACTGTGCCCTATTTTGTAACGTAGAATCCTCGGGTACCTAACAAAAGATCGCACAAAAGCAATACTATCGGCGAGCTATAACATCCCTAAACCTACCAGCTGAAGGCTTCGCCGACGGTCTGACGAAGACAGTTTTGTTACAGGTTAGTACGAGACCATAACTGACTTTAGTTGCACAAAGAAATCTAATATGAATTGCAACCGAGCGAGGTGGCGCAGTCGTTAGCACACTGGAATCGCATTCGGGAGGACGATGGTTCAAACCCGCGCCCGACCATCCTGATTTAGGTTTTCCGTGATTTCCCTAAATCGCTTCAGACAAATTCCGGAATGGTCCCTTTGAAAGGCCACGGCCGACTTCCTTCCCTAATCCGATGGGTCCGATGGCCTCGCTGTTTGGTTCCCTCCCCCAAATCAACCAACATAACGTTTGCAAGACAAGAATTTGCACCTGTCTTAAGAAATGTATTTTTCCGACTTCGTGTATGCCAGAGGCGCAGTTTTCTCAATGCTTACAGTTCTGCAATAGTGCCTTGTTTATAGAAATGCAATGACGAACCCATTTACTGTGGAGTCCGCTGGATAGTGAGTGGACATCTATGGACAAATCCATTTAAATTCTTGTAGCACGCAGAAGTTGAAAAACTAGCTTATAAGCAAAACCCATGGCGGCCTTTGTGACATGGGAGCAGTTCGTGCCAGCCTTGATACATTTAAGAATTTGCTTGTCCCGAAAAACCGCATGATCTAATGCACTTTTCCGAGTGTAAAGCGTAACTGAATGAGAAGAGTTATCAGGTGTGAGTTGCAGGCTACATGTTTCCAAAAAAACCTGAGTGAAACTGGCAAAGATAAGACAGCAGAAAGATGGCAGCCTATGTTGCGTTGAAGACAGCCGATAAGCAGTATTCTCCGGCTAGTTATTTGAAAATTGTAGTAACTTCATGTGCTGTGCTACAGTCGTTTACTCGAGTAGAACACCGTTTATGCAGTTTTGTAAGGTTATACGTATAGACTGAAGCGGCGAGCGAAAATTTGTAACAAGGCCTGGTATCGAACCCGGGTCGTCTACTTACTAGGCAGGTGCCCTGTGGGAATTTGGGTTGAGGAAGGAGGTATGCCAGGGTACTTCGTATAATTGTGTCTGCATCCGATTCCGAGATCTGATGATCCCTCGTGGCCAGTGTAGTAGTACCATTCACGACTGTGGTACTTGCAACTAGCGTAGTGCCACATCAATATGTAATGCTACAGCTTCACACACATAAATTATATATGTGTGTATATTGCCTCATGAAATCTGCATTCGATATTTACTATGAGTATGCGACACCTTACACGTCTACGGCGAGCTCTGTTGAAGTTTTCATGTATCACTGTAAAAGATGTAAAATTATTATAGACTAAATTTCAATATTTAAGTGATAATTATGCGTATGGCACACATTATGGTGAGTGGTCAACCATATATTGTTGTCCTTTCCAATTACTGTTTGTTGCGGAGTGATTGTTTGTTGGAACTGACGCGACATGACAGAAGTTTCGCGCTAGCCTTGAATGTGAATGGACATGGTTATGTGGCGCTGGACGTTCATTAATGAGAAATATCAAGAGAATAATCTGTACGCTGAAAATGGTAATGTCCGTACTCGAGAAAATCGAAAGCGATTAAGCAAACTGACGTTAACTAGAAGCACCGGCGGCATTTCCCACGACACAACAGCTACCGTAAGCCGGCCAGAGTGGCCAAGCGGTTGTAAGCGCTACAGTCTGGAACCGCGCGACCGCTACGGTCGCAGGTTCGAATCCTGCCTCGGCCATGGATGTGTGTGATGTCCTTAGGTTAGTTAGGTTTAAGTAGTTCTAGGGGACTGATGACCTCAGAAGTTAAGTCCCATAGTGCTCAGAGCCATTTGAATCATTTTTGAACAGCTACCGTAACAAATCGGTAGACTGCTGTAGTTGGCTTAGGGCCTGCTTTTTTTGTAATCTGATCAGGCGATAATTTCGTACACGCTTAATCTCAGACTACAGTTATTGTAGTGAACACTAACTTTGTGTTTCGGTGTGAATTATTTTCCCCGGACGAAAATCTGTTCCTCAGTCCCGAATAATAGTGAATAGCATTGCCTAGTTTTTAAAGTGCTTATATAAAGAATCCGATATTAGAAACTTACATGGTTGATGGCTCAAAAATATTAATCATAAAGTCATTACATTACACCAGACAGCTGGTGGTTGAAACTGAGATTTTTTTGTGACTTATTTAGCACTTACGATGTTGGCATTTTTCCTTTTTTAAAAATCTTATATGTTCAATGCTGCACGATTGTATGTGAATGAAGTGCATTCGTGTAAATGAATGGGTTTTTGTCTTTTGTCATGATTGTTGTCTCTGGCTGAGATATTCCTAGGCGTTCGCGAATCGGCGTTGTGAGCCAGCATTACCAATACATGCAAAATATTGTTTGTTGGAAAGGGGTTCAGTAAATATATCTTTCAGTTTGTTAACATATTTAGTGTGCATATTTTGTTGCGTATGATTTATATAGTCTTCGCATCTTGTTGTTTTTATTGTTGTTGTGGTCTTCAGTCCGAAGACAGGTTTGATGCAGCTATCCGTGCTACTCTATCCAGTGCAAGCATCTTTTTCTCAAAATAACTACTGTAACGTATATCCTTCTGAATCTGGTCTCACTCTACGATTTTTATCCCCCACCCTTTCCCTCACTTCCCTTCAGTACTAAATTGGCCATCCTTTGATGTTTCAGATTGTGTCCTATCATTATTCGATGTTAACAAATTTCTCTTCTCCAGAAAAGCTTTTCTTGCCATTGCCAATCTACATTTTATATCCTCTTTACTTCGGCCATCATCAGTTATTTTACTGCCCAAATGGGAATCCGCATCTTCTACTTTAAGTGTCTCGTTTCCTAATCTAATTCCCTCGGCATCGCCTTTTTAATTCGACTAGATTCAAATTACCCTTGTTTTGCTTTTGTTGATGCTCAACTTATATCCACCTTTCAAGACACTGTCCATCCCGTTCAGTTGCTCTTCCAAGTTATTTTCTGGCTCCGACAGAATTGCAATGTCTCGTTGAGTAATGTGTAATAATGACAGTAAAGGCCACAACCAGTCCTGCTGCTAACAGCTTACAGCGTGCAAAATCAAGCTTATCTGAAGCAGAATGTATTCTAAAGTGTGTGTAGTAAGTTTTCGACAGACATGTGGTGTCAACAGCTAGCGATTCTTCCATCTAAGGCAGTGTAGCGCGACATTAACACGATCACTCTTTCGCTCTTAGAACTGCAGAGAAAAGCCGATTTTGGCAAATGCTTCACAATGAAGTTCTACGGCGCTTTAAAGTTACTGAGGGAGTTGCTCCGCTACAAGCGGAATGCAGCTCCGGCACGCGAGACAAAGGCAACCAGTGTGCGGCGGTGCAGCAGACAGCAGGATAACTGGTGCTGCTCTCACAGCGTGAGTCCAGTCCCCCCCCCCCCCCTTCCGCCCAGCTCTCATCTACCACCCCCCGCCCTCCCCCTTCCACACTCCCTGCCGCTGCGCTTCGTCCAGCGACTGGCGCTCCCCGCTGAGCCGCTGCAGGAGCAGAGCGGAGTGTAGCGACGTGTTTAACTTAGAGCCGTTTAAGCCCGTTTAAGAGTGATGTCAGCGCGGGGAGCCAAGTATAGCGCGCCCAGCGGCGACTGCGGCCTGGATTCCACCCGCACCAATAGCTTAATGGCGGGACGCAGGTGCGTGAGACAGCGCCAGCCTTGCGGACACACGGAGCTAAATGCATCTGTTCAGCTAATCGTCTTCGACAGCCACAGCCCAAGACATGTGGGCCAGAAATAATTATTGATGAGGGTGAGCAACGAGATGCTTTCTTCACCTAGCCAATTCCTAGTCGGATCAGCTGACGTACACGGTGCACTACTACTGCCCACCGGCAAACCCCTACCATACAGCGTTTTATTGGAAAAGAACCATAACATCAAAGGCATATGGTATTTGCCGATGCAGCAACAGACTCAAGGCTACTCTCAGTATCTCAACTCGGTGCTCAAGTGAAAAAAATTATTACTATTAACTTACCATTAGCACGTAACATGAACACTAATAAAACGAGATATTTCTCAAAATAATACCTTCTCCAAGTGTGATTCCTGCCTCATCTATATTAATAGAACGTGATACCTACGATCACCCAATAACAATTACACTGTAAAACTGTAATGGCGCAGTCAGACTAATGTACTTTGTACACCAAATATCTTACCCTATTATATTTCATAGTAGCGAGGTCAGACAGATGTTTTGTTTAAATCGCTATGGACATAATAATGATTTGTATTAGCTAATGTTTCGTAGTATAGTGTGTTTATGACTATTGTACATTGAGGTTTTGATGTCATTTTAGTTTTTTAACGTTGATTCGTGTGGCAGATTATGGTCACTGATAGAAACCGGCAGCAAAGAAATAAATTGTTCCAATTCAGCTAAGAGTCCTGTAAAATTATTAGGCTTGCTACATGTCGCTGGAGTTGTCCTGTTGAACTTTTGAACTTTCGGAAAACGAGTATCAAAAAATTGGTCATCCGAGAATCGTAACATCCTACCCCACTATGTTATCCTGAAGAAGTATAGTACACAGAAAAATGGCTATGTCACGTATATCGCTCCACCCTCGTCTACAGCTTTCATCGGTCCTAGAATTTTCCGTGTTGAATACTGGAAGTCTCGTCATCTGGAAGAGCCAATGTCATCAAGATATTCCAGAAGCTGAGCTCACTATTTAAATAGCATCCGCTCCTTAGCCGTTCCAGAAGGAATTTACTACCCCACCCTCTGCTCGTCCCAGCGGAGAGGGGGGAATGGGGCGCCGCCAGCGCCGCCTCGGGCCACGCGCGTAAACAGGCGACGTCCCGGCACCAGGGACGACAACGCACTACCAGAAAAAGGCGGCTTCCGCGAAAGGCTGCGTAATTTATCTGACCCACTGGCGGCTTTGTCTCTGAATAAACACGGCTCGCAGATAGCGGCGCACATTACGTCAGCTGCCATGCCGCGGGCTTTTGAGCGTAGCTTACCCACGCGCCAGGCACTGGTGCGGCTACCCGGCGTTCTTGGGCGACACTTCTCTGTGTACGTAGTCGCAACTTCACTTCCGCTGTGTTCAAGAAATTCATCGCTATCACACCCTATGGACATATCACCTGTTTTCGTTCACTTACGAGATTAGGTATCTATTCCGAATCGAGGAAACAGGTGAAAGAAGTCGTAACAGTACAAATCAAGGTCACTGTTGAAGGCTAGCACAATGAGCTTCTTAAGTGGCATGGGTGTGGCGTTTTTATGAATGTCTATCATCAAGGATACAGTCGTTCACAGAGAAGTGCTTCTGTAGAAATCTTTCGCTTTTCACACTGAACGGACCTCTAGAAGATAAGGTAGTACGTAGCCAATCAGACGCATCAGGCACATCACGTATGACCGTTGTCGTGAAGATTACAGTTTTGCTACGTGATTTCATGTCCCACACTTAATCTATGCCACGCGGGGTAGCCGCGCCGTCTGAGGCGTCTTGTCACGGTCGGCACGGCTTTCCCCGTCGGAGGTTCGAGTGGTCCCTTGAGCATGGGTGTGTGTGTCGTTCTTAGCGTACGTAAGTTTAAGTTAGTTTAAGTAGTGTGTAAGCTTAGGGACCGATGACCTTAGCAGTTTTCTCCTATAACACCTTACCATCACTTTGATCTATGGTGTTGGGATGAACAGATTACGCTAATCGACGCAATAAAAGTCATGTTTTGATCTTATAACAACGTATACTATTGTGATGTACGATAGATTCCTACAAACTGTTCAGTTACATTGGAACGACAGCGTTGACGTTATTGCGTACTTACACGACACTTTTAAATGTCCTACGTATTTAAAGTAGACTCAGGTGAGATATGAATATTATTGATCCCTCCGAACTGTAAGACTAGCCATCCACTGGAACCTTGCCGGCCGGAGTGACCGAGCGCTTCTAGGCGCTTCAGTCTGGAACCGCGCGACCGCTACGGTCGCAGGTTCGAATCCTGCTTCGGGCATGGATGTGTGTGATGTCCTTAGGTTAGTTAGGTTTAAGCAGTTCTAAGTTCTAGGGGACTGATGACCTCAGCAGTTAAGTCTCATAGTGCTCAGAGCCATTTGAACCACTGGAACCTAACCTTCCGATAAACTGGTCTACTGGTCGCCCAAAAAGGGGCAAAAAAAGGTCGATCAATTTTTTTAAAAATCATCCAGTTCTACGGAATGTGGCAGAGGTTGTATTAATAATAATAGTGTGGGATTCGTCGGGCATCTTCATTCCGAGAGTTTACCTGTTGCTGCTAGTGGATGTCCATGTTTATTATGGCTGCTGAGACTCTGGCAGGTAATATGAAATATTTGGATATGTGAGACAAGCTGTACCATCGCAAAACCTGCAGACACCTGCGGTCAAAATTTCCGAAGGATATAGAGCACAAATTACATCACTTCCTAAATGAGTAGCTGGAAGCAGTTTTGTGAAATGTATTCATTACTGTTCTACAATAGATGAAAATTTTACCTCTGTCATTCTGTACTTCTACATGCTGGTGTCAGAACTGTCCTGGTCAGTTTCGTTTACACAATTTGGGACGAACTCCTTATTCGCTTGCGTATGACTGTAATCATTGCTTTATAAACTATAACACTAAACTAAACTCCGTCCGAACAGGCCTTGAAAGGCCCAACGGAACCGACCGGCCGCCGTGTCGTCCTCAGCCTACAGGCGTCACTGGATGCGGGTATGGAGGGGCACGTGATCAGCACACCGCACTCCCGGCCGTAAGACAGTTTACGAGACCGTGAGCCGCTACTTCTCAAACAACAAAATGGTTCAAATGGCTCTGAGCACTATGGGACTCAACTGCTGTGGTCATCAGTCCCCTAGAACTTAGAACTACTTAAACCTAACTGACCTAAGGACATCACACACACCCATGCCCGAGGCAGGATTCGAACCTGCGACCGTAGCGGTCGCGCGGTTCCAGACTGTAGCGCCTAGAGCCGCTCTGTGCCTTGCAGGAGACCCACTGGACCCATGGATTCCCTCGTAATGTTCCCCAGAGCATAATGGAGCCGCCGCCATTTTGTCTCCGCAACGCAGTATATATGTCAAGGAGCCTTTCCCATGGAAAACTACTGATTCGCGCCTTCCCATCGGCATGATGAAGGTATTGGGATTCACCAAGCCATGAAACGCTCTGACACTGCGCCAATGTTCAGTACCGATCGTCAACTGCCCATTTAAGTCGTAGTTGCCGATGTCCTGGTGTTAACATTGGCATATGCATGGGTCGCCGGCTGCGGAGGCCCATCGTTAGGAGTGTTCGGTGCACTCTATGTTCACACACACTGTACTCTGCCCAGCATAAAAGTCAGATGTTAGTTCCGCCACAATTCGCCACGTGCCCTGTTTTACCACTCTGCCCAGCCTACGACGTCCGACATTTGCAATGAGGGGTGTCCGCCCAACCCCACGACGTGTGGACATGGTTTCATCTTGGTTTCGCCACTTCTCGAAAACTCGACAAGTCATGCAGTTTCAGAAATACTCGTGCGAAGCCTCTGAGCCATCAGAACCTGCTCTCCGTCGAACTCAGATAGATCGCGCGCGTCCCCATTCTACACACGGACACCACGCTCAGTGATGTTACATGCATTGTGCAAGTGCCTGACTAGCACTCATGCCTCGCCAGGTGACACTGCTATGGCATAGAGGTTTTGTATCGAAAGTAGGCCTGTGATCATTATGTTCTGGCTGATCAGTGAATGGTCACATTTCAGAGATTGTAATTAAAAAACCACTTATGATGGCTCAGAAGTGCTGAAACACTTATGGGTCATGTGAAAAAGACAGTTCTTTCCATAGTAGGTGAATCTTATATCCAGTAAACAAGGAAGACGCAAGGACAGAAAATCCAAATGATGAATATTGCAGAAATTGCTCTGCAGATTCAATGCATAGTCATCTAGTGCCTTGGACGATGAAAAAGGAAAAAAAGTTCGTTATCACCTGTTAAAAAATTTACGTCAGTTTGCCGAGTTGACCTATTAGACTCTATAAATTGCTCGGGGGCAATTTTATTGCCTGCGAAAATGACTTGTAACTTAAATTTTTCCTTGTTTTAATGTGGAGACTGCTTCTTCAGACACCGTGGAAAACTCCCTTTTGGAAACAGATTCTGTACCGAGAAACAGACTAGTCACACTGTGAAACTCGCTGCGCCAGGGAGAGTCAGTGAAGGCGCCGCCGGGGGCCGATTAGCCGCTACGCGCGCTGCATGCGGAGCGTGGTGTCTGGGAACGGCGCGCGTGCCAGCAAGCTCCTCTGCTAACAGCCCACTTCCTCCAATGACGAGGACGCTCCTAGCCGACAGCCATCGCTCATCCCTGCGAGCCGCATCTGCATTCATTCGCGCTAGCAAACTATTCGAGCGTTGATCCGTTGCTGCCAAACACGCCAAGCCATCCATCTCCTGCTAACTCAACCTCCGCGATCAGCCCCAGTCACCTTGGTGCTACCAGCCGGCCAGGGCGTCATCCTCCACTTGTCACCATTAGAAGTCAATACAAAGGGTGCCACGGCCTTTAATGTTATTTTTCGAACTGGACTTGCTGTACCTCTTTCAAGTACCTTCTCATTGTCCTCAATAGGATGAGAACACCTGGTCATAGACTCCCACAGAGGAAAATCCTCCTCCAAGCTTTGTACATTAAATTCTTCTTATGTCGCGCCATGGTGCCCTGGTTGCCGTACAATTATTTAACGTATTTTAGATCAGCCTATGCAGTTACTAAAAATGCGTATTTATCGTACTTTTATTGTTTAGTGTGATTTTTTTTATGATTATTAAAGAATCATAAGTGGTCGGAAAAGAAAATGTATTCATAATTTTGGTATGGATTGTAGATCTAAAAATAAACTTCACGTAGACGGCACATTTAGATGTATAAAAAGGGACGCGAATGCAGTAAGTAAAAGAAACACACTTCAGTAGCTTATCAGAGAACTGCTTTCAGATCTGCTACGAAAGGAAAATTCTAAATATGTTGTTGTAATCTAGTAAACGAAAAGTGTGAAAAAACAAATATGCTTTTTTAAAGTCAGCAATGCGACGGACGCAACTACTCTCTTCAAAAACGGTCACTGATAGTTTAAGTTTAAGAAAGCGCTACTGACATAAGTATAATAATTTCTTCACTGTAAGTAATTTAAGTACTCCAAGCCGTTTCTAACACGTCTGCCTCTTGACACTGCCACTAGAAGCTTTTTTTAAAAAAATAGTGCTTAATCTAATTTTTCTCCTGTACAACATTCTCCGAATCTTATCTCTTATTGTATAACCTAAATACTAACCACATTTCGCTCCACACGACAATGCCATTTTGAAATAACGAGGTGTCGCAAAACTAAACTCAGTAACTCTCTGTCACCCAGGCCAATAAAGACGGAACTCTGCCCTTTATGTGCCTCAAACGTTAACCCACTTGTAGAAGTTCTATTCATCGATCTACTCCAAACCCAGAATCCAATGATATCGCCGTTTCAATGAAAGATATATAAAAAATTATAGTAATTGGGACTGCATCCCAATTCACGTAGATACCTGTGCCATAAGGCGCTGGATTCTAAGGCGGAAACACTGAAAAATGGGTTGCTGTAGAAATATCCTAGAAGTCATGGAATATTTCGTAACGGCTAGGTCCCAGCCTAACAGCCTGAGGAAAGGAACGCCGCCCTAATTCTAAAATTTTCAAGGATACAAGCAAGCCTAACGTTGCTTCCTACATCCGGGCTGTGGACGCCAAGAGGAAGTACAAGTTCACTATCGTTTAGCTGCCTTTACTGCATTGAGAAAGCTGCTGTTCCTAGCCCTCTGACTGTGAAAAAAGCTGCTGAATTTTTCCGCAGAATACACTGACTAGAATGGAACATGTTACACCACGAAGCACCAGTCCCATATGTATCAACCTCTTAACTTCCTTTCCTTTCCAAACGAAAATCTCTCAACAGCAGTACAAGGTGTGCCCCCACAGGTACAAATACACTTTTTTTCGACGTAGTCTGGAAGTAGGGCTGGGAAAAACAGACCAGTTAAAAACAATACCGGTATTTTCGTTCTGAATAACTGGTATTTTCCGGTATTTATTTGGCCTCAGTTATAACAGGCTGTTTTTACTAATAACTGGCTAAAAATAACGGTATGTCAGTTTGCCACACGAGCGTTCCTGACATTTTTGGTTTTTAAATAATGCTTTTTTTTAAAAAAAATATGTCTATCCGTATATCTTCCATTGTTTTGAAATACTGAAAATGGTACAAGCGATCTGTGCTGTTTTAATAAGAACGCCAACAGCCAGAAACAAGCCAGGAGCACATGACTTACGTATTGCTACAGCATTGCTGATACAGTAAAGTACCTCTTGTCGTATGGCGTGACCTTTTAGACGATACGCATGTGCATGCTGAACGCAAGAGTGCTTCCACCTTGTCTGTACACTAGTTCCTCGATGTAGTCGCCGGACATCTATTGTATTGCTGAATGGCACCATCCCTAGTCTGCAAATATTTTACGAATTGCGGCTCCAGTGAAGTATAATGCTCCAGTTGCTGTAAATGATTAAAAACGAGAGGCAGCACAACAAACTTGCAACATCATATAGAGAGACAGCATGCACAGTGATTCTTGGGAGAGAAGATAAATTTGGTCAATATACTTATGAACGGAGTAAGTTTTCTTTTATTTGCCTTCTTTTATTTTAGTTTTGTTTCGCTGCCTACCTTTGTTACTGAAAACAATAGCAATAAGAATATTTCGGAACAAAACCGGAAATGGGTTATTTCAGAAACCGGTTACTGTGTGCGGTTTTAACTTTCAGGTTAAACTGGAGATGAAGAAAAACGGTATAACTGAAGACTAGTTGTTTTGGTAATAACTGCCATTCGTACCTGAAAGCCAACGGTCTACGAATATCAAGTTCGGAATCATTTTCCATGGCTGAAACAGTTGTCAGGCCATGAAGCTTGAAGATAGCTTGTTGCTGACTGGTATGACAGTACACGTCTTGCTATTGCACCTCAGATGTGTCCTTGGGTGACAAATCAGGGGACCAGCCAGGCCTGTGTAGAATCAATACATTCCGCAACGCATTTGGCATGCGAACTGCAGTCTGATATCTTGTATTCTCCGCTGAAATTTTACGTTTGGTATTCTGGTCGTGACAAGCTTGACAAACTGGCGAGCATTTAGTCTCTCTTCATATCCAGTACCTTCTCACACCATGCTTCCGAAAGTTGAAGAGATACGAGACACGGGAATCGTTGTTTACTGTGACCTTTCACCAAGCAGTCTACGAACACGTTGACGTCGATAATAAATAAATAAACACCGTCTGGATCACAACTTTTTACTAGCGACTACCGATGCTGATAAATTGCACTTTGCGACGCCAGAGCTGTAGATAATCCATAGCGCGTAGATAATAAAAGGTTAAGATCCAGACGGCGTTTATTTGTTTATTATAACAAAAGTGATCACGATTCCTAAGACAAGGCGTCAACTGCGACCTTGGTGTCGATCTGGCCGCTACACATTGCTGTCCACCACAGAATGCCATTCAATGTCCCAGCGTAGTCTGACTCTATAAGTAATCTGTGGTATGGTGTAAGCGGTAAACGACGCACAAACTCTAGGAGTTATCCCAGCTTATAGTACTCTGTACCCGAAGGTTCTTGGTGACAGTTTGCCTGTAATCTCTTCCCGGATTTCATGTCTTATCATCCGTCAGCTCGTCAGCGCCAGTCGAACAATCTTGCGAACGTCTCGTGGTGTACTCCTTCTGAAAGGATCCGTGCCCACTCTTCTTGTCACACTGGAGCCCCGAGTGTATTTTATCACCTCACGTTCTGCATTCACTGCACTACAGCAAACTGTCTCAGTAACATGTCGATATGATGTTTTCATCTCAGTCTTGCCAGTGATTCGACGTTTCTCAAAATCCGAAAGATAGCGATAAGCTGCACGTACATGTACTGTGTGCATGCTGTATTGCTATCTCCAACTGAAAAGTTGTTTTGCACAACCATATTGTACTCACACCATTTTTCAGCAGTAGGAATGGCTTTTTTCTGTACTGAATATAAGATCGCATAAGGATAAAATCTTAATCATAAGTCACACGCGTGGAAATGATGAAGCATCATTTCGGAAGAGTTCGGCCAAGGTGTTCATGGTGAAACACTATTTGCGTCAGCACATGCCAAAAATTAATGTTCATAGATTCATTTTCGCAGTATTCGTTTCACCATCGAATAGACTCCCGTATGGACGACATAGTACTAAGCATCACTGGCGTAGATAAACAGGTGAAAAATTTGAAAACAAGTAAGCCGCCAGATCTGGATGGAATCCCAATTAGGTTACACAAAGATTACTCTACGGCATTGTCTCTTTACTTAGGTCACATTTATTGCGAATCTCTCACCCAGCGCAAAGCTCCAAGCGACTGGAAAATTGGTGGCTGACTCATGTATATAAAAGAACGGACTCGCAGAATTACAGACAGACATCCCCAACATCGGTTTTCTGCAGAATCCTCGAACATATTCTCAGTTCGAATACAATGAATTTTCTTGAGACCAAGAAGCTTATGTCCACAAATTAGCGCGGTTTTAGAATGCATCATTATGTGAAACTCAGCTTGTCCTTTTCTCACATGTTGTTGTTGTTGTGGTCTTCAGTCCAGAGACTGGTTTGATGCAGCTCTCCATGCTACTCTATCCGAATTTGTTTAGTTCTCATATGATATACTGCGAACTATGGATGAAGCGCAACAGGCAGATTCCATATTTCTAGACTTCCGGAAAGCATTTGACATGGTGCCCTACTGCGGACTGTTAACCAAGGTACGAACATATGGTATTGATTCTCAGATAAGTGAATGTCTCAAAGACTTCTTGAGTAATAGAACTCAGTGGGTTGTTCTCGATGGCAAGTGTTCATCAGAGACGAGGGTATCGTCAGGAGACGGACGGGGAAGTGTGATAGGACAGCTACTGCATTCTATATTTATAAAAGATCTGGCGGACAGGGTGGACAGCAATCTGCGGTTGTTTGTTGATGATGCCGTGGTGCAAAGTAAGGTGTGGGAGGATACAAGATAACTTAGACCAAATTTCTAGTTGGTATAAAGAATGGTAGCTAGCTCTAAATATCAAAAAAATGCAGATGAGCAGGAGAAACAAACGTATAATGTTCAGATACAGCATTTGTAGTGTCCTGCTTGACACAGTCACATCGTTTAAGTATCTGGGTATAACGTCGCAAAGAGCTTTAAAATGGCCTATCGCACGAAGACGAACGGTCGACTTGAGAGGATTTTGGGAAAGTGTAGTTCATCTGCGAAGGAGACAACATATAGGACACCAGTGCGACCTGTCTTGAGATCTGTCCGACTAGTGGTTGGAATCCGCACCTGGTCGGATTAAAGGAAGACATCGAAGCAATTCAGAGGCGGGAAGGGTGCTAGATTTCTTACCTGTAGGTTCGAACAACACGCAAGTGTTGGCGAAGATGCTTTGGCAACTCAAATGCGAATCTCTGGAGGGAAGGCGACGCTATTTTCGAGGAACACTATTAGGAAAATTTAGAGAACCAGCATTTGAAGCTGACTGTAGAACTATTCTATTGCCGCCTAGGTCAGAAATCAAATCTGTAGCACACTTTGACGACTCACTTGAAAACGTGAAGAATCCAGTGCACCGACAAAGAGACTGATAAGAGCAGATGGACGGTGGCGCTTGCAAGACGGGCAGAGGCAACATCCCCCCTGGAGCGCGGCGCGCCTGACTGCTGATTTCCGCCGCGGCAGCTGACAGCGCGTAATGCGACTTGGCGCGCATCGCCGCGATCCGCTCGCACGGGTGTCACGTCACACGTGACGGCGCCGTCACGGCCGGAGCGCTGACACCGCGCCGCCCGCCAGTCTTCCTCCTGCTCCACGTGCTCTACGCTTCTGCTGCACCCACGCCGGGTAGTTACAACGCTCCTGTGTATCGGGTGGTTCCGATAGAACAATTGCAGCCAAGTCGCCATACCGAGCATCGTTTCCGCATATTTCGTCACACTCAGATACGTCTACGTATGTGTTTTTCGCGGCAGGTAGAACTTCGTGTATCATATATTAGGAATGCTTCCCATTTTATACTTGGATGCAGCATCAGAAGAATTAATCTTCACGTTCTCCAAGGGAACGAACAAAAAGTAACGTGCTGAAGAATATATCCAAGTTTCATCTTGGAAACAAGTTGTTGGAGATCTGTTAGTATACAGGGTGTTACAAAAAGGTACTGCCAAACTTTCAGGAAACATTCCTCACACACAAAGAAAGAAAATATGTTATGCGGCCATGTATCCAGAAACGCTTACTTTCCATGTTAGAGCTCATTATATTACATCTCTTCAAATCACATTAATCATGGAATGGAAACACACAGCAACAGAAAGTACCAGCGTCACTTCAAACACTTTGCTACAGGAAATGTTCAAAATGTCCTCCGTTAGCGAGGATACATGCATCCACCCTCCGTCGCGTGGAATCCCTGATGCGCTGATGCAGCCCTGGAGAATGGCGTATTGTATCACAGCCGTCCACAATACGAGCACGAAGAGTCTCTACTTTTGGTACCGGAGTTGCGTAGACAAGAGCTTTCAAATTCCCCCATAACTGAAAGTCAAGAGGGTTGAGGTCAGGAGAGCGTGGAGGCCATGGAATTGGTCCGCCTCTACCAATCCATCGGTCACCGAATCTGTTGTTGAGAAGCGTACGAACACTTCGACTGAAATGTGCAGGAGCTCCATCGTATATGAACCACATGTTGTGTCGTACTTGTAAAGGCACATGTTCTAGCAGCACACGTAGAGTATCCCGTATGAAATCATGGCGGTGAATCGAGGAAGTACAGTACATACTGACGAAACTAAAATGAGCTCTAGCATGGAAATTAAGCGTTTCCGGACACATGTCCACATAAAATCTTTTCTTTATTTGTGTGTGAGGAATGTTTCCTGAAAGTTTGGCCGTACCTTTTTGTAACACCCTGTATACAGGGTGGTCTATAGATAGTGACCGACCTAAATATCTCACGAAATAAGCATCAAACGAAAAGACTACAAAGAACGAAACTCGTCTAGCTTGAAGGGGAAACCAGATCGCGCTATGGTTGGCCCGCTAAATGGCGCTGCCATAAATCAAACGGATATCAACTGCGTTTTTTTTTTAATAGGAACCCCCATTTTTATTATATATTCGTGTAGTACGTAAAGAAATATGAATGTTTTAGCTGGACCACTTTTTTCGCTTTGTGATAGATGGCGCTGTAATAGTCACAAAGGTAATAAGTACGTGGTATCACGTAAGATTCTGCCAGTGCGGACGGTATTTGCTTCGTGAGACATTACACGTGTTAAAATAGACCGTTTACCGGTTGCGGAAAAGGTTGAGTTCGTGTTGATGTATGGCTATTGCGATCAAAATGCCCAACGGGATTGTGCTATGTATGCTGCTCGGTATCCTGGACATCATCCAAGGGTCCGGACCGTTCGCCGGATAGTTACGTTCTTTAAGGAATCAGGAAGTGTTCAGCCACGTGTGAAACGTCAACCACGACCCCGCAACAAATGATAATGCCCAAGTAGGTGTTTCAGCTGCTGTCGCGGCTAATCCGCCCATCAGTAGCAGACAAGTTGCGCGAGAATCGGGAATCTCAAAAACGTCAGTGTTGAGAATGCTACATCAACATCTATTGCACCCGTACCACATTTCTATGCACCAGGATTTGCACAGCAACAACTTTGAACGTCGTGTACAGTTCTGCCACTGGGCACAAGAGAAATTACTGGACGATGGCAGATTTTTTGCACGCGTTCTATTTAGTGACGAAGCGTCATTCACCAACAGTGGAAACGTATACCGGCATAATATACACTACTGGGCAAAGGAAAATCCACGATGGCTGCGACAAGTGGAACATCAGCGACCTTGGCGGGTTAATGTATGGTGTGGCATTATGGGAGGAAGGATAATTGGACCTCATTTTATCGATGGCAATCTAAATGGTGCAATAAATGCTGATTTCCTACGTAATGTTCTACCGATGTTATTACAAGATGTTTCACTGCATAAAAGAATGGCGGTGTACTTCCAACATGATGGATGTCTGGCACATAGCTCGCGTGCGGTTGAAGCGGTATTGAATAGCATATTTCATGACAAGTGGATTGGTCGTCGAAGCACCATACCATGGCCCGCACATTCAGCGGATCAGACGTACCCGGATTTCTTTCTGTGGGGAAAGTTGAAGGATATTTGCTATCGTGATCCACAGACAATGCCTGACAACATGCGTCAGCGCATTGTCAATGCATGTGCGAACATTTCGGAAGGCGAACTACTCGCTGTTGAGAGGAATGTCGTTACACGTATTACCAAAAGCATTGAGGTTGACGGACATCATTTTGAGTATTTATTGCATTAATGTGGAATTTACAGGTATTCGCACTGTAACAGCATGCGTTCTCAGAAATGATAAGTCCACAAAGGTACATGTATCACATTGGAACAACCGAAATAAAATGTTCAAACGTACCTGAGTTCTGTATTTTAATTTAAAAAACCTACCTGTTACCAACTGTTCGTCTAAATTGCGAGCCATATGAATGTGACTATTACAGCGCCATCTATCACAAAGCGAAAAAAGTGGTCCAACTAAAAATTCATATTTCTCTACGTACTACACGAACATGTAATAAAAATGGGGGTTTACATTTAAAAAAAAAGCAGTTGATATCCGTTTGACCTATGGCAGTACCATCTAGCGAGCCAACCATAGCGCCATCTGGCTTCCCCCTTCAAGCTAGACAAGTTCGTGCTTTGTAGTTTTTTCGTTTGACGCTTATTTCGTGAGATATGTGGCCCGATCAAAATCGATGGACCACCCTGTATGCATAGAACTAAAGTTAGGTCGCATAAAAAGTCATACAGCAGGTGACCTATGAGTTTATTGATCACAAAGTATCCATGAAGCGTTCCGGAATTATTTCCATCTTCAGAAATCCAAGGGCAAAGGTAGGACGAGGACAAGAGACTTACCAGCTAAGTACCCAACTGGTAACGCTCTTTTGCATTTGTGCTACCTTTGCGCTTTGAAACGTCCCCATCGAACAATTATACAAGACGGTGCTTAAACTGACACACAATATTTTTAGAGCAACGCAATCTGACTTTCAAAAATCCATACGAAAGAATGGCCCTGACTATACCTTTCACAAATCACTTACCTCACCAAAAATCTTCGTTACTCGAACTACTGCAATACAGCGAGCGCCACTACTGCCAGCTAAATAAAAGACTCAAACTACGGAAGGCATTAACTACTGATAGGCATAGTTAGCGAATGAAAGATTTTAATAGAGAACAAACAATGTATTTACCTTAATAGTCATAATATATATAGCAGTTCATGACATCCACTCTTACAAATTTCAAAACTCCGCCATCTCTCTCCCCACATCCACCACTGCTGGCGGCTCACCTCCAACTGCGCAACGCTACGCGCCGTTAACAGCCAACTGCCTAACGCTACAATGGCGAGTATTACAACAATGCAAACCAGCCACAGACTGCCCACAGCACAGCCAGTGATGTTCATACAGAGATGGTGTTACAAATAAAAAAAACCTAAACAGCCTACTTACAGCTTGTATTTCTGAAGATGGTAATAATTCCGAAACGCGTCATGCATATTTTTTGTGCAGTAAAGTCATTCTTCACCAGCTGTATGACTTTTTATGCAACCTAGCCAGATTAACTGCGGTTCTACGCATATTTACTGGAATGGGCGGCAGCCTTCTGTATGACTTTATGTCATATCTTTATTATTTGTTATACCGACACCTGAAGGAGGGTTTTACCCGCGACATAGTTATCGCGTGCGATATCATACGTACGCAGACATAGATAGAACTGAACACGGACAATACTTGTTTCGCTTTTATATTCGGTTGCGTGAGTAGGTGGTATTGACGGATTGATTAGTGGCGTAACCCGAGCTCTAGCATAGCCAAAAAATGTGATGTCCAGGACCACCTACGGAAGCTGGACAGAAATATGTAAAATGCAAGAAATGCATGCTTGGACAAAAATGCAGTTGCTAACCAAGCCTGCAGGATGCACTGTTGTATTTGGCCATGAGAGGCTTCTATGCAATGTCCTGAATACGCCACAAGTGTCAGTTGTGGACAGGACAGTCTTCGGTGTTGTCGATTGTCTTATGTCGGAGCTAAGTGATTTCGAAGGTTCGCAAATTGTTGGTGCTCATTCGGTGGGTGCTTCCGTAACCGAGGCAGCCAAAGTGTTCGGTGTTTCAAGAGGCAGCGTATCAAAGATTTATACCGCATATAGCGAAAGCGGAAAAACATCATCCGCTAAGTCACGACGCGGAAGAGAGTGAGTGTTGAGTGATCGTGACAGTGATAGTGACAGACGCTCATGGAACAAGATTGTGACGAAAAATAAGAGGAAGACTGCAGAACTTATGTCACACTTGGGAACCCTCTCAGCACCAAAACAACATATGGAGCCCAATAAACACGGAACTGCACGGCGAGAGGGAATTCCAAAACCAGTCACTAGTTATGCAAATGCCCATAACTGAAAAATTTGGCGACGAAGCCATCAAACGTGGACCGTAGAACAATGGAAAGTCTTTTGGCTGCATATGTCTTGTTTCTCACTGTTTCCAACTTATGGCCAAATTTACGTCCCAAAACTGAGTCATGGTGATGATTCTGCCAGCCATATGATTACTCTGAATGGTCGCATTACTGCCAAGGATTATGTGGCAATTTTGGATGATCATATCAATCCCATGCCATGTTGCAATGTTAGTTCCCTGATGGTGATGTTGTGTTCTAAGGCGACAGGGCCCCTGTTCACACAGCTCGCATCGGTCAGGACTAATTCTGCGAGTACAAGAATGAATTATATCATCTCCTCTACCACCACAGTCACCAGATCTAGATATATTGAGCCTTTGCTTTGGAGAGAAGAGTGCGTGATCGCTATCCACCTCCCTCAGCGTTACATGAACTTACCTCTATTTTGCAGGAATAGTGGTATAAAATTCCCTTTAGAACCATACAGGACATGTATTTATCTATTCCGAGACGACTGGAAGTTAAATTCCAAAGGGTTTCGTACACCGTGTGTATTTTTATTGTTTCCATATTTTTGTCCGTCCCTGCATCTCGATATGGGCAGGTGACATCGCAGAACACGCAAATCAAACTTGGATGCTTAAATGTACTTATCATAACATGGGCGTACATCTGGAAGAGGTCTATACTCAACAGTTGACCAAAAACTGTTGATGAATACGATACAGTTCCATTTAAATTGTACAATTTTCGCTACTTATCCGTATGCCCATATGCTCGATGCTATCAGTATAATACACTACTGGGCATTAAAATTGCTACACCACTAAGATGACGTGCTACAGACGCAAAATTTAACATACAGGAAGAAGATGCTGTGATATGCAAATGATTAGCTTTTCAGAGCATTCGCACCTACAACGTGCTGACATGAGGAGAGTTTCCAACCGATTTCTCATACACACACAGCAGTTGACCGGCGTTGCCTGGTGAAACGTTGTTGTGATGTCTTGTATAAGGTGGAGAAATGCGTACCATCACGTTTCAGACTTTGATAAAGGTCGGATTGTAGCCTATTGCGATTGCGGCTTATCGTATTGCGACATTGCTGCTCCTATTGGTCGAGATCCAATGTCTGTTAGCAGAATATGGGATCGGTGAGTTCAGGAGGGTAATACGGAACACCGTGGTGGATCTCCACGGCCTCGTATCACTAGCAGTCGAGATGACAGGCATCTCATCCGCATGGCTGTAACGGATCGTGCAGCCACGTCTCGATCTCTGAGTCAACAGATGGGGACGTTTGCAAGACAACAACCATCTGCACAAACAGTTCGACGATGTTTGCAGCAGCGTGGACTATCAGCTCGGAGACCATGGCTGCAGTTACCCTTGACACTGAATCATAGACAGGAGCGCCTGCGATGGTGTACTCAATGACGAACCTGGGTGCACGAATGGCAAAACGTCATTTTTTCTAATGAATCCAGGTTCTGTTTATAGAATCATGATGGTCGCACCCATGTTTGGCGACATCGCGGTGAAACACACATTGGAAGCATGTATTCGTCATCGCCATACTGCGTATCACCCGGCGTATGGTATGGGGTGCCATTGGTTACACGTCTCGGTCATCTCTTGCTCGCATTGACGGCACTTTGAACGGTGGACGTTACATTTCACATGTGTTACGACCCGTGGCTCTACTCTTCATTCGATATCTGCGAAACCCTACAATTCAGCAAGATAATGCACGGCCGCATGTTGCAGGTCCTGTACGGGCCTTTCTGGATACAGAAAATGTTCGACTGGTGCCCCGAACAGCACATTCTCCAGATCTCTCACCAATTGGAAACGTCTGGTCAATGGTGGCCGAGCAACTGGCTCGTCACAATACGCCAGTGAGTACTGTTAATGAACTGTGGTATCGCTTATTACGGCCAGAGGTGGTTGTTCTGGGTACTGATTTCTCAGGATCTATGCACCCAAATTGTGTGAAAATGTAATCACACGTCAGTTCTAGTATAATGTACTTGTCCAATGAATACCCGTTTATCATCTGCATTTCTTCTTGGTGTAGCAGTTTTAATGGCCAGTAGTGTACCTTACTAATTTCATTGCTCATTATATCTGGCTTCTCGAAGAAGACGGCAACTATCGTACCAGCCATAAGAATTTGCTCTGCAGCTACAGCAGCCTGCTTCGTTGTGTTCACTCTTGCTTGCAGAAATATGTGCAAATTGTTTCAAGAGTTTAGAGAGTGAGAAAATATGTGGGTTTAGGCGTTTGCTGTCGGAAACACAGACAGCCCAAAATTCACGGCTATGGGATTTTCAACGTAGTAATTTTAGAAACGTGCACGGCTGTTCATGACCTAACGTTGATCCCTGCAGCGTTCGTCGCCTATATCTGTGCCAAGCATGAAATGCTTATTTTATGGCGGTGAGACTCCACTGTAGATAAGCTGCTGTTCCTGGCCCGTTGCGATCCTTTCACGGGATTTATGGTTACGAGCGATTTAAATCTCAGTGAATTTATGCCCAACATGGAGTGCAGAACCAGTTCCCAACACTACACAATGCTTAACGGGTCAGGTATTCAGCTTGGAACATCTTGTAGTTTCCAAACCGATTTATTTTAGATTTACAATTTCTGCTGTGAGACGAAGGATTCTAACGCGAAAATTCTATGACAGAGCACGCTTTTGACGTAATTTCAATATTTCTGAAAAGCGATTAGAGTCTGTTGCCTCGAAAACGATTTTAGCAGGCACTGCCTTCTCTCCTATCCATAAATAATGTGTTCATTGTCTCTTGAGAGCAGTTAAAATGGCTGAAGAGTTTATCGAACGACTACATCATGCAGGAGAAGCTCACGTAAAGATGCCAGCATGCCAAGAGCCAGTGACAGTACAAGACATTTACATCAACTGTGCTTGTGAAGTATGTAGTTATAAATTTAGAAATATTGTATAGTTAAGTGTAATGCAACTTACTTCCAAAGGGCAGAAACATTACCACAAGAAGAGCCCTTATAATTCACTGCGCGTCGATGTAAATTATAAAACAAATGCAGTTTTGAAACACAATAGAACTATATGTAAATTTCTATGAGTATGCGTTTTGCAACACTCTAAAATCAAAGTATAGGATGACATCGGTCGTTAACAAAGAAATCAATGGTACAAGTCAAATTATAAAACAAATGCAGTTTTGAAACACAATAGAACTATATGTAAATTTCTATGAGTATGCGTTTTGCAACACTCTAAAATCAAAGTATAGGATGACATCGGTCGTTAACAAAGAAATCAATGGTACAAGTCTCTCTATTGCTTTTCGGTTGGTTGGGTTGTTTTGAGGGAGGAGACCAGACAGCGAGGTCATCGGTTTCGTCGGATTAGGGAAGGGCGGTGAAGAAAGTTGGTTGTGCCCTTTCAAAGGAACAATCCCGGCATTTGCCTGGAGCGATTTAGGGAAATCACGGAAAACCTAAATCAGGATGGCCGGATGCGGGATTGAACCGTCGTCCTCCCGAATGCGAGTCCAGTGTGTTAGCCACTGCGCCACCTCGATCGAGCGTTGTTTTGTGCTTGTAAATACGTACAGCACAGATAGGCGGACAAAATCAACAAAATCTGACTGCTCAGTAAAAACACTGTGTAATACGCAACAATGAAATAAAGTTCTCTGGTTTCTGCGGAATGTAAAGGTATTCTAAAAAGCGCACCGTTCGGATGAGTGTCACTCTCGTCATATTGGAATGGAAAATCACCCAGCTGGAAACTAGATAGGTTTATATAACAGTTCTACTTATCGGGAAAAAAAATAAAATACTAATTTTTCTTGTCATCCCGAGCTCATTTTTCTCTCTCTTATTATCTCATGCGCTTCCACTTATAGATATGAAATGGCAGTTACTGGTATTTTACTAAGTAACGTGAAACAACACGACGCCACCGTTCATTAATAATTTACATAGGTCTTTGGCGCGAAACCCATGTGTGTTCCGTCTACGCAGTAACTTCTACCATAACGGCTGTAAACGAGCTGCCAAATGAATCTCGTCCGTGATGAACGAAACGTTAATGGAATGTAATACCAGTTAGTTTTAGTGACTGACATATGTGAGCATCATGTGATTCAACTTGCTAGACTGTAAAAATATTATTATTGAAGTTTTTGTTAACTATTGCTAATAGGCTTATATTAACCGATCGTGGCAGTCAGTTTCAATCAATTTTTCAGAGAATAACTTTTGGAAACCAGGAGTAGTCTCAGAGATATTCTCCAATCGTATGACAAAAAAAGTATACCTTCAAAAATGAAAATATTTTGAATAAAAATCAATCGTTAATTTTCGCTAAGGTCTCAAACTGAATTATTTTCTGCAACACTTCTGTTACGTTTAGAAGCCTGTAAGTCAGTGAGAGATATGTAACATTCTCAGAATATGCCAGCACATAAATAAGTAAATCAGTTTGACCCCTTGAAATAACAAGAGGGCGAGGGACGTTATTGAAATTAATGACACCTGCAATGTTCACCCTTTCGCAGTTCCGAAATATTACATTGTTCCTGGCAAACAATTTGAAAGTGATATACCTACAAAAAGATAAAACTTCAGTTGACTGTAGTTTTCACCTAATATCCATAGTTTGGTTTCGAAAATAATATCTCTGAAATGAAAAGCAAACTATCCGCAACTGCGTGTCTGGTAACCTCGCGAATGTCCTTGTTTCCATCCCGTATCGTGCTGATGCTTCTTCGTTCGTGGGAAACTGAAATTTGATAGGAGCGATAGGAGTTCTAATTTAGAGAATGTTAAATCAACGGCGGGGAGGTAAGTATGCTAGACAAATACCCTCCATTACTGACGCTCAGTGGTACTATACGGGGAAAAATGCAATAATGAGGTGGATAGTCATTGCGTTACAAAATATCATTGTATACTACCTGACAAGGGAAACCCAGTTCTAAGCAAAGAGGGGAAAGCAGAAAGGTGGAAGGAGTATATAGAGGGTTTATACAAGGGCGATGTACTTGAGGACAATATTATGGAAATGGAAGGGGATTTAGATGAAGATGAAATGGGAGATACGATACTCCGTGAAGAGTTTGACAGAGCACTGAAAGGCCTGAGTCGAAACAAGACCCCGGGAGTAGACAACATTCCATTAGAACTACTGACGGCCTTGGGAGAGCCAATCCTGACAAAACTCTACCATCTGGTGAGCAAGATGTATGAGACAGGCGAAATACCCTCAGACTTCAAGAGGAATATAATAATTCCGATCCCAAAGAAAGCAGGTGCTGACAGATGTGAAAATTACCGAACAATCAGTTTAATAAGTCAAAGCTGCAAAATACTAACGCGAATTATTTACAGACGAATAGAAAAACTGGTAGAAGCCGACCTCGGGGAAGATCAGTTTGGATTCCGTAGAAATGTTGGAACACGTGAGGCAATACTGACCTTACGACTTATCTTAGAAGAAAGATTAAGAAAAGACAAACCTACGTTTCTAGCATTTGTAGACTTAGAGAAAGCTTTGGACAATGTTGACTGGAATAGTCTCTTTCAAGTTATGAAGGTGGCAGGGGTAAAATACAGGGAGCGAAAGGCTATTTACAATTTGTACAGAAACCAGAAGGCAGTTATAAGAGTCTATGGACATGAAAGGGAAGCAGTGGTTGGGAAGGGAGTGAAACAGGGTTGTAGCCTCTCTCCGATGTTATTCAATCTGTATATTGAGCAAGCAGTAAAGGAAACAAAAGAAAAATTCCAAGTAGGTATTAAAATCCATGGAGAAGAAATAAAAAAAATTGAGGTTCGCCGATGACATGGTAATTCTGTCAGAGACAGCAAAGGACTTGGAAGAGCAGTGGAATGGAATGGATAGTGTCTTGAAAGGAGGATATAAGATGAACATCAACAAAAGCAAAACGAGGATAATGGAATGTAGTCGAATTAAGTCGGGTGATGCTGAGGGAATTAGATTAGGAAATGAGACACTTAAAGTAGTAAAGGAGTTTTGGTATTTGGGGAGCAAAATAACTGATGATGGTCGAAGTAGAGAGGATATAAAATGTAGACTGGCAGTGGCAAGGAAAGCCTTTCTGAAGAAGAGAAAGTTGTTGAAGGTTAGGTGGGTTGATCACATAACTAATGAGGAGGTATTGAATGGGATTGGGGAGAAGAGAAGTTTGTGGCACAACTTGATTGGAAGAAGGGATCGGTTGGTAGGAGCTGTCCTGAGGCATCAAGGAATCACAAATTTATCATTGGAGGGCAGCGCGGAGGGTAAAAATCGTAGAGGGAGACCAAGATATGAATACACTAAGCAGATTCAGAAGGATGTAGGTTGCAGTAGGTACTGGGAGATGAAGGAGTTTGCACAGGATAGATTAGCATGGAGAGCTGCATCAAACCAGTCTCAGGACTGAAGACCACAACAACAACAACCTGACAAAGAATAGACGTACACAGGATGGTAGGAGAAAACGAAGAAAAACTTTGCGGGTTGAGGTGCACTTGAAGTTTTTCAGTGATTACACAATTGAGTCAGATTTACTTGGCAGTATCAGGCCACTTATTCGTATGACGTTACACCTCCTCTGGGCTAGATGCATGCACTGATTCTGTTGGGTCTTCCTCTGAGGTAAGCCCGTCCACAACTGTTGCAACTGTTTCTTGACATCCGTGGCAATGGGACGGAGTTGACGTCCGAGCTGGTTCCACACATGTTCTAAGGCCACAGAAGTTCGCAGAAACACCTGCCATGTGTGGACGAGCATTAATCTGCAGTAAAAGGGCAGCACGATACTGTCGCATGAGACGTAACAGATGAGGATGCAGTATGTCCGTCCCGTACCATTGCGCCGTCGGGGTTGCCTCAATCACTGCTAATCGCGACCCAGTGGCTCTCCACAACGTGACGCCAGAAGTACCACCGTTGTGCCTCGACAGAACATTGCAAGAATGGAATCTGCCTAGGCCGCCGCCATACTCGCCGGTAATGGTTATTGGGACAGTGCAGAACCGTGATTCATCGCTGAACAGTACGTGACGCCATACATCAGCGGTCCGTGCTTCACGGTCACGGCATCACTCAAAGTGCTGAGGCTTTCCTTGTGGGGCTAACGGCCGCCTGCGCCTGGGATGTCAGCTCCCTAGTCCGGTTGTTGGTAGTGTACGACCAATACTGTGGGATGACGCAAGAAGTTACAGGGAATCAAGTACTGGTTCTCAGATGGCATACGCGGATGTGAAGGGGCTACGATAAGCTTGTTGCACAATCCAGCAATGCTTGAGGCGATCGGACACGGTCGACGGAACCTTAATGACGAGTATGCCTGCCGTCACGTTCCCATACTGGCCAACATCGTACCACTGTCACATCCGGATACCCCATAAATCTGGATATTACACGATTCGACCATCTGGCCTAATGGAGACCCACAAAGAGGTCCCTTTCAGGTGCTGGTAATTCAGTCTCACACGAGTACCCGACAAATCGTCGCTCAACGCTAACGCTGTTCACGCCAGTTGTATATCGTGCCAGTACTGGTAACAACACTAAACACGAACAACTCTAATCCATTCTGGTTGTCATTCTACCTGTCACAGAGAATCGAAACTCTAATCATTTACATACTGTCAATGGTGTGTACGTGTTCCAAATTACACTGACATACAACCATGTCTCCTGGGTGCTTAGTTTTTTGTCAGACAGTATAGATTTTACGTAATTAAATTTCCCAGAACTACAGATTGTTGTGGATCGCGAGTGAGTGAAACAAGCGAATTATGCTACTGGAATAAGGATTCTGATCTCAAATTGTATTTGAAGTACAATCAGTAGTATCCACATTTAGAAGCCTGTTAACAGTTGCGTAAGAGACATTGATGAGAATGCTTTCAAGAAAAGTGCTTACAGTTATGCTTATATGGAAAGGATATGTGTACACATGCTAGGTTTTATAAAGTACAGAAGAAAAGGTAAATCTCTAATCACCATAGTCCATGTCTTTTATCAGTAGACAGCATCATAGCGCCTTATCATGATGAGAATGGATATCTTTATTAGAAGCCATATTAGTCATTTAACTATGTGCTGTTGCTGCCTCAGATACTGCACATAGGAAATATCTGTACAGCTTGCAGTACTCAAAAAGAGAAAGAAAAAATGAAATAGCTTATGCTTTTGCTTGTTAAGGTAGGCGAATGTCGCATACGTTATCAGGAGAAGCAAACGAGCAACCAAAGGACTTCCTTTATTTAGTCCGGTCAGTATGACGTATTTCACAGCATTTATTTATTATCAAAACAAGCATACCTTCTACAACATGTGAAGGCCGCGTAAATGAGTAACTATCGCAGCCAGTATTCGTTAAGGCACTGTAGTGCGTTTGCCGATCCTACAGATCAATTCACTTGCATTCGGACATGCTCTGTACTTTGTACGTACTCTGTTTGGACCGGATATGAAACGTCGATGTTTTCACAAAGGCGTACGTGCGATTCTGATCAACCTGCTGTATGGCTGTGCGTGTGAGTATCTCGTGTGTGTGTTGCGTTCTGCGCTGGAGCGAAGAAGCGGTCAGAGTTTAAAATACGTCAGCGCCGTGACAGAAATACCAGTGTTTAGCGAACGGTGTAACAAGCGTGTGCAGCTGTTGAAGACACGGGAGGCTGGGTTCCACACAAACAGTGCCGCAGGACCCATCAGCACGCCTTTACCTGTAGTGCCGAAGCTGACGCGGCTGATACTGCCGTGATTTGTGTCTTGCGCCGTGTGCTCTCGTCAGAGACGTGCTGAAATGAAACGATCTGAAGAATTCCAGTAAGTGAAAAACGAAGATGTTAGTTAAAATGGATAGTGTCAAAGTCTAAAAGTTATTTATTGTAGACCATGGTTAACTTTTCTTCTTAATAATCTATTCATGGCAGGATGCCAAAAACTACGTTCTTACTTAACCGGTGGACGCTGTCCTTGAAGAAAATCATCAGTTACTGTTGAAAACAATCGTTAACAATCAGTGACATCCCAAAAAGAGTTGAATCCTTGCTCATTGACATATACATTCTACGGCCTGGAAATATGATAGCAACGCAGTGATGAATCCGCGGTGCATGCAGGATTATCAGAGACCTCTCATTTCTTTCAGCTGATATTTAATCAACAGATTAAGTATCTTTTATCAACAAAATATCGATAGAAACAGATTTGTCCAACCAGAATGCCTTATTGTCAGTTAGTTTTGATTGTCTTGCCAATAGGCCAATTCTCAGAATACCGAGCGGACTTTGGTCAATCTGTAATGGATTTCTCTGGCACACGGCTGGCGGTTTATAGTTGCACAATCTGTGACGTGTAACCAACGGCGTACATCCATCAACGATTAAAAGCTGTCACTGCCCACTAGTTCTGCTAAGAATGGTTTCGGAGGAAGGGAAGTAAAGTAGGGAGTTTAGTCTTAGGTACCGTAAACGACCAGGTGATCGTGCGACAGGGAATGGGGAAGGACTTTAGACGTTTTTCTTTTACTATTTACGTAACTGTACCAGTATTATTTAAGCGATATAGTCCAACGTGGAAAATCGAACTGTGGATGACTGCATGGATATGTGAACCACAGATGGGGAGTCCAGAACAAGCATTGCACCACTTTACTCGGTGGATGAGTTTCGCCCTACATCAGCCGTTTATATAGCAATGCCACACGCCCTATAATGATCGTGACAGAAAAATTCGTAACACATCGCTTCCATCAATCTTAGTGCTGGCGCAAACACCGGTCTATGACGCAACCGATATCGCATCACCGGGCACGCATCGATGCGGTTCATCACAGGACATTCTTGGATGCGGTTCATCTGGTCAAAGTATAGAGAAAAAAAATCTTGGAGACAATATCATGTTAACGAAATGGTAGATCTGTGTACCTGATGCATCTGGTGAGGTGTTACCAATCGCTTAAAATGTTCTGAAAGGCCTTCACGAAAGACTTGATGGAGATGATTCTAAAAAATTGTTCTGTCCATTCTCTTTTACGCAACACGGTTTATTAAAAGAACTTCCTTTGGTTTGTATAATCTGTCTCACCAATGTTCCCTGTTTGCTTCTCATACACAAAACTTTCTGATCACCGAAATCAACTTACCAAATTCCGTAATTCGACATCATATTTAACATGTATTCTTCTCCCTACAGCTTATACTCGAAGGAAGATAGCTACTCTTCTTGTACAATAATAAAGACATAACTCACCACAGTACCTCTTTACATCAACATAGGCGCCAAGATCCAAAGCCAGAGTTGATACGTACCTGGAACAGAGACAAAAACCTATTTTAGGTTTAATATTTTATGTATCTCAGTAAGTATTGCACATTCCAATCTTGAAAACTGTGTCTTCACGCTGTACCATAGTGGTGGATAGGCGTAAAAAAACGAAACTCAACAAAGTTAACTTCCTCGTTCTCATAAGAGAATACTTTTTATGTATATGTAATTGCGTCATCAGCTTAATTTTTTTTTCTTTTCAATTATGACGGGGTCAGGGTGGTTTGGGCAGACCGTACATCACATCATTCTACTACAGACTTATTCACATTTCGAATCATCTTCCATGGCGCTACTGCACCCCAATATGAGGCTGCCTACGTGCACACTGACATTGGAGGGTATCTAGGCGCTTTCCTTTGTTTGTGGCGTGCAGACGATGTTAATAAGTGGTTGCTGTGCAGGCATATCTTTTATCAAAGTCAGTGGCGTCAGGAACACTTGTAAGAGACGGTTGTTGTGCAGTCGGGTTTCCACAGGAACGGCACAATGGATAGCACTGTCCCAGCAGTAAACTGAAAGTATTATGGTTCTAGTTCCTGGTTTCGATCAAGATGTTCAGGAGGTTCTTGAATATCAGGGGAACGGCGGAACTTTAAGGAATCTACCTTCAATGTATAAAACCGCTAAAATCGCCTGACTACTCTACAAATGAGATAATGTGTTACACTTTTCAGTCAAGTTTGTGAGCGAGAAAAAGTTGGGAAAATGTTTGAAATTATGCTCAAAGAGTGTTGGTAGTCGCTAAGTGTTCTTATTATCAAACACTGTACGGATATAGTCTGGGTAATTTCCGCTCCATTGTAAGCACAAGCCAGTTTTTCGCGCTTCTCAATGTTTATGACGTCATATGTCCTGAAAAATGTGCCGTACAATGACAATCTCGAAGTTACATCCACTGGCGTGTGAGGATACTGTCTGAAAAATGTGTTGAGAATAGTTAGTAGTAAATTAAAATGTCATGGCTAATGGCCAAGTTTTGCTGCATGAATAGCGAAACTGTAGTAAGTGATGAAATTTTGTCCTTTCAACATTTTGTGTGTGAAGGGTAGGGGGTGGAGTGGGGAAGGGGTGGGGGATGGTCAGCGATCAAAAGTTTCGTAAAGCCCTGAAATAATGTGTAAGGTTTCTTGGAAGTCGCTAGGTGGTCTCATTCTCAAATACAGTAAGAATATAATCTTGGTAGTCTGCGCGCCGTGCATTGCGCTGCATGAGGACATATATTCAGTTTCCAACTGTAATACTTGTCTTACTGCATTTAACTTTTAATCTGAGATGATACCTCTTAATAAGTAAATTAAGACAGCCTTTTAAATTTTTAAATTCATAATAATCGCATGAAATATGAAAATCAAGTTTGTGTTGCCCTTGGGAGCCGTTAGAATAGTGCCCTGCAGCTGGAACTGTTTACCAGGTTAGCCGTTTAGAAATACGGATTCTTATCGGTTGCGGAGACAAACAATGTATTGGAAAACTAAACCGTAACTTCACAATGAGTAAAATGTTTCGACAGAAGTTGTTTTCATGACAACAGGTCGTGTGTTCGTGTAGTTGGAACGCCAGTCTACGCTAAAGCTGTGTTGGCGTTGCTCGGTCAACCGACAAAGGCGACTTGGACCCATTGTTTACTCAGACCACATGGTGGCAAGTGTGGGAGGGGGTGGCGGGCGGGCTACAAGGGCCACGCCCAGACAGCCCTGTAAGCCGACACCTCGCGCCACGCTTCCTGGCCGAAGTCGCCCAGCTCTGCGACTGGACCTGCTACCATGAGATTAGAAGCCGCTTCACGCACACTGAGTGCCACTATTGAGGATCAAACATCCGTCATTTACGCCTACGATGTGGGTCTATTGTTCTATACTGCTGCAGGTTGATGGAAAAATATCGGCTACAGTCCTCGTTATATTCAAAACATTTTTACCACTATGTCGCCGTGTTCGTTGCAGGGGAACATATTACTCCTTGTCGTTGGCTTAAAGTTTAACCTGTAGATAACCTTCAGACACTGTGATGTTGTGAGTCTGAAGATGCAAAGACCAAAATTGTAGCCACCTTCGGAAACAATCCTATACCCTATTTTTACGGTTCCATGTTGCCATGCTATATGCATGCAGCATAGAAATCTACACTGCTGCTCAGTTTTTCTCTGCCTCGTGATGGCTGGGTGTTGTGTGATGTCCTTAGGTTAGTTAGGTTTAAGTAGTTCTAAGTTCTAGGGGACTGATGACCATAGCAGTTGAGTCCCATAGTGCTCAGAGCCATTTGAACCATTTTGCTGCTCAGCAGGGACAAATCTATCAGTCGACGTCAAGAACACCACACCACAAGCATTCCCAGAAATCACTGACATGGTGTCATGTTTAGTTCTTGATATTCAAACCGTGTAATTACTGAAACCGCGTAATTAATAAATGAAACAACAGTTTGAATTTTCCATATTAAGTAGAAAAAATAATTTTTGGTGGTAAAAAGGAGGACACCATGCTGTGTGAATTGCGTGTGATTTTTTCGATCGGTTTATCAGCTGCCGTTTTTCTAGTAATTGCCGAAAAGTAGGTAGCGTTTAAGGAGCTGAAAATTTACAATATCTACAAAAAGCAAATAGTAATAGCAAAAATTTTTAAAGCAGTCTGATATACTCACTATTAAAATAGTTTTATTAAAGTAGGCAATGAAAGACATGCAGGTCGGATCGTGTATAACATTCTTTCGGTAGAAATAAAGGAAGTATTACGAAATGGACAGACTACTTAGCACGAAAGTGGGTTCACAGAGCGTAAATAAATACAGAGAAGGAGCCAAAACATTATAGCTATCAGCTGATATGAACACTTTACAAAATTGTGACTGGTAAGAACTCTATTACCTATTAAATAAATATTGCAATAAATGAGGAAAATAAAAAAGCAAAGTTTATCAGAGAAGTAATAAGCTATGAATATTTGCTGAGGATCAGAAGTCGCGTTTCTTTAACTGCAACGTCCTGCTACACAGATACTTTCAGTACTGAGCGAAAAGACAAAATGTGAAGTTACAAGGTATTCACTGTACAACTGATGAAACAATGAGCGTATGAGAATCGACAGCGGGTGGGTTCATAGGAGATGAGTGCTCCAGGATTAAGGATTAACCGATTTGGCAGTGAAAGATGCTACAGGTGGGACATATAGTCGATCACGTTATTAGGAATTGAAGAGGTTAGCCACAATGGAAGAACGTTAATAAACTATGTAATAAAAGGAAAGCAAAAGGGTGGATTAGGGAAATGGTTACACAATTACACAGAACATTTGTGATCCCACGAAGAATACGTTTTCCACGATAAGTAACAGTTGTCATAATACGTGATATTTTCCAATTGAAGGTGATTTCTGGAAGCATATTAAGATAATATGTACCATTAAAGTACAATATGTAAAGCACTGAAAAACTATAAACAACAACAAACTATTACACTAATTTTGCTCGACATTGTAGGTAGGTTACGTTACGCCTACAGTGCCCTTGGTCTGCTATTTGGAAAGACATCTGTACATTTCATCAACACCAGCTATGTAAACAAATAATTCTCCACCTGAAGATGATGGTATTAAACATCGAAACTCGAAGTGGCAAAAAAAAAAGACTGGCGCAGAAACTGTTTTATTTGAATCGATTAAGTATTCGATTGACTACTCTTCTCATCAGGAGAAACAGTAATTTGTTCCGCCCTCCGCTTCAGGCAACGGAGACCAGTACGGGCGGAAGGCGACGTTCGCGAGCATGCTGCGGAGTTTTGGGTCGGCATTCCTGCGGCCGGACACTGGATACTGCGGGCGGGACGGGTCGTTTTCTTCCTGCAGGCGGGCGGCAGCGCGCAAAAACGGCTGCCCGTCCCGACACAGCACCACGTGCTCGCCGCGCTGCCATCTCCCTGCTCCCTAGCAGCGACGCTGTGGGAATGTTTGCGCGTCCCGCTGATTCACCGCGCACGCATTACCTCACGCTTTCCGCGAGACGCGCCTATAAATAATACCGCGCCCGCTGCGGCTGATGACAGCCTCGCTATCGGCTCCTTCAGATGCGACGAGGATATGGGATCGCGTGCCCTGTTGTAACGCTAAGCGAAAACCACTTGTGTTTTGACACTGTCATCTGCATGTGCATGTGCATATGTATGTGCATGTGCATGCTCAAACAAGTCGATGACTACACGAAAACAGACTACCTAGGATAATTAGTAACGAAAATTCAAGTTAAACGTCTCGTAGACTAAGAGGTCAAGAAGAACATTATTAAATAGTAAAACATCACATCAGTTGCGTCCTTTTATGGATTTACAAAGACTAGGAAAGTTTGGCAATACAGCGTTATTTATTTAATTTTTTCGAACTAATTTCCGCTACACTGAATACACCTCTCCATCCTCCGAAACCAATCCCTAAACCAGTTCTTCCAAGCTTCTGTAGGGAGTAAGGCGCACTCGTTGTCACAAGCCCTCAGGAGGTCGTCGTCACTTGCGAACTGCACTCCTTTCAACTTAATTTCCACATTCGTGGACAGTCACCAGGAGCAACGGCTGGACTGTAAGGAGGGTACTCAAGAAGTTTCAGTCCTGCTCCCTGCAAATATTCGGTGATGCTTTGGCGCGGTGAGCTGGAGCGTTGTCGTGATGGAGAAACCAAGTCATTCTTGACTTCGGTCGCAAGTTCTTCAAAGACTGGTTGACTCTGGGCAAGCAAATGGTTCAAATGGCTCTGAGCACTATGGAACTTAACAGCTGAGGTCATCAGTCCTCTAGAACTTAGAACTATTCAAAGCTAACTAACCGAAGGGCACCACACACATCCATGTCCGAGGCAGGATTCGAACCTGCGACCGTAGCGGCCGCGCGGTTCCAGACTGAAGCTCCTAGAACCACTCAGCCACACCGGCAGGCTCTGGGCAAGCACTGCTGAGTGTACCACTTAGTTGTGAATGTCTTCTGTGAGTGCAAAACAACACGCTCCATAATTCGACTCGCTCTGAAAAAAGAAACTGTCATTTTCTTCTTTACTGATATGGATTTTCGGGCAGCTACGGGTGTGTCATCATCAAAGACCCCAACTTTGTTTTGAGTCTCAGTCGGCACGTCATAATAGACAGCCAAGTCTCGTCGCCCGCCACAATGTTATTCACATACTGAGATTGTACCTTAGAAAACTTCTTAACATCTCCTGGCACACGACATGTCATCTGCTCTTCCGTTAGTCTATGGGGACCCAAAGACAACAAAATGTTTTAACTTGCAATTGATCATGCAGAATTGAATTTCTGGTGCGTTTAGCCCTAAGGTATCCTTTATCTGCTTTTACACTCGCCTTTCTTCGTCCAGCCTTTTCCTCACAGCATCAATGTTCTCCTCCGTAACGGGTGATCGTGGCCTTCCCGTCCTCTCAACGTCCTCCAGAGTGAAATTTCCTCTTTGGAATTCTCTGTACCACCTGAATACAATTGTACGATGTGAACACACATCACCGAATGCAAGAGTCATTTCTTCAAAGCACTGGTCTACATGTAAACCACGCACGAAGGTGTACCGCAAAACTGCCCGACTCGCACTTCGTGTCGACGATACCAATTCAAACTATCCCTGCTAATGAACAACTACGCCCACAGACTTGGCATAGTGGCTACAATGCAGGTATGAAGTATTCTCAGAACACAGCAACAACCAGTCTCCTGCGACTTGTTGTTGCGTCGTATTGCAAAACTTTCCTAGTACCCTTGTGTGTAATGTTTGCGGTGTTTGCATGCGTGTTGTATGTACTTCTGCCTTTCTTACCCTGTCACCTTTTTCTGGTTCTACTGCAATTGGGAAATCGGAAAATATAAAACTTGTGACTTTTCACTTGCTAATATTAGAAACAAGAATTTCTTTGCCGTCTTCGTGCAGGTGCTATGCCTCCATTATTGTTCAAAAATACACACATACGCAAAGCATCACTCACACGGTTTGCCAAAGTGAAATCGGGGTATGGTACAAAGATATAACGTCGGTATGTATTCTCAGGGAGTTTGCATACAGTCCGAGGTGTTCCTCCTCTTTTCTTTTTCTTTTTTTTTTTTCAAATTAAGCTGTCCCTTATAACTTCAATCCTACCACTTCCGACAATTTAAATTAACGATTATCCCTTATATTCTATTTTAAACAGTTTTTGTTGTAGTTGTTGAGTGAAATCTGTGACGGAACGAGCATATGTGTACAGGAGAAACATTTGGAAACATTAATCTATTCACTATCTAGTTCGTCATTGAGAATTTTTTTGTCTTTGCTTTTTGTGATTTGCAGAAATTTCCTGCTTCTCCATTAAAACCACTGTATACTTATTCTGGAATTGATCGAGTATCTCAAGATCCACTTAGATGTTTCTAAATATGTGCCCAGTGTTTTTTGTTTGTGTTGCTATGGCTGATTTTGTGATCTAGTTATGAGTGGAGCACCAAACAATATATTCGACAGCTCTAGCTTATCGATGGAATATCGACGGAATAACAATGGAGGGAATAACGGAATACTTCACAAAAGTTTAAACTAAAATTCAATTTTCTCCATAAAATTTTATATAATTTCAAATACTTTCCCAATAATACGTACTGTCCTGCTGCTTTTCGCAGAATGTCAGTTCCAATAATATAGAGAACCTTTGTTCTTATCTTCATTCACTCTCTGTGTATTATGTTCTAATATCCTCTAAATACACAAGTTAAGAGGATATCAACGTTGATGGCTCATGAACGGGACTACTCCAGCCAGTTAACTGTCTGAGCAATGTTAGGTAATTGTAGCTGAGCGTTACGTGAAGGTAGATAAAAAATGTTCAAATGTGTGTGAATTCCTAAGGGACCAAACTGCTGGGGTCATCGGTCCCTAGACAGACACCCTACTTAAATTAACTTACTCTAAGAACAACGCACACACCCATACCCGAGAGAGGACTCAACCTCCAGAGAGAGGGGCCGCGCAATCTGTGACATGCCGCTAATCGCGCGCGAAGGTGGATAGATGACATCAAAGTTATTAAATTTCAAATGAAACATTACACCTTTAGATCACTACTGTTAAGGGAGACATGGTTCTATAAGAAGTGGGCTGCGTGATTTCCAGTTCAGATTTTGACTGATAACAGTAACATGTTCTTTTGCTTACAGAGCTCCTACAAGTTAATTGCACTTTTGCAGTTAAAATCTCAATATGCTTGCAGTAAAAATGCAAAGAAGCATTACGATTAATTTTTACAAATTATTATTCTTTGTGGCCGAGGCAAATTTCCGCGATTTCTTTCAACAGATGGAATGGCAAAACTGTTCTATCTCAGCGCCTTCCGCCTGCCTTACCAGCTAGATTCTAGAAAAAGGAAGTGTGGCTGGCAGGAGATGTCCTATGAAAGTAAAAATTCTCTTGTAAATTGTCATTCAATTGCATTTTCCCTGAAACATCAAGCCAGTACATCGAACAGTTCCGACAGACAGCAAATTATACATGCCCGACAGACAGCAAATTATACATGCCCTTCTACGTAACATTACACACCAATGACAATGCTATGAAAGCGGTTTACGCAGCCGTCTATCGACGAAGTCCGAAACTCGATGATTAGCAGAAAGTCTGTGGGTAAACAAATGTTATCCTGTTGTTTCTCAACGGCAAAAAATCGGAACGCGCAGGCAAATGACAAAAGAGTTATTACTGTCTCATCCGAGACGGCAAATAAAAGACAACGAAATCTGTGTTCTACGCTCATGCTCATAAATTAAGGATAATGCTGTCCCATTGTTAAACAACGCTATGGTGGGCCGTTTGCGGTTTTAAATCACCTAGGGGTATGTGCATCTCACCTGCGGTCGTCGCACGGAGGCGCTGGCAGCAGTCCACATACGCAGAGGTGCGTTGGCGCATGTCAGAGTACTGTCCAGCGAGTAAGTGTGCAAACGTTTTCAGACGTGAACATGATGACTGTGTGTTGAAAATGGCTCAAAGAACACATATTGATGACGTTATGAGGGGTAGAATACTAGGGCGACTGGAGGCTGGTCACACAAAGCAAGTCGTAGCACGGGCCCTCCGTGTGACACAACATGTGATCTCAAGATTATGGCAACGATACCAGCAGACAGGAAACGTCTCCAGGAGCTACAGTAAGGGACGTCCACAGTGTACAACACCACAAGAAGACCGATATCTCATCATCAGTGCCCGCAGACGGCCACGGAGTACTGCAGGTAGCCTGAGTGGGAACCTTACCACAGCCACTGGAACAGGTCTCTAGACAACTAAACAGACGTGGTTTATTCGCCCGGAGACCTGCAAACTGCGTCCCACTGACATCTGCTCACAGAAGAGCCCGTAAAGCCTGGTGTGAAAAACACAGTACATGGTCATTGTAACAGTAGTCACAGGTTATGTTCACGGACGAGTCCAGGTATAGTCTCAACAGTGATTCTTGCCGGTTTTTAATCTGGCATGAACCAGGAACCAGATACCATCCCCTTAATGTCCTTGAAAGGGACCTGTATGGAGGTCGTGGTTCGATGGTGTGTGGTGGGATTGTGATTGGTGCACGTGCACCCCTGCATGTCTTTGACAGAGAACTGTGACAGGTCAAGTGTATTGGGACGTCATTTTCACCAGTATGTCGCCTTTTCAGGGGTGCAGTGGGTCCCACCTTCCTCCTGATGGATGATAACGCACGGCCCCACCAGTTGCCATCATGGAGGAGTACCTTGAAACAGAAATCAGGCATGTTCTCCAGACACAAACTCCACCGAGCACGTCTGGGATGCTCTCGGTCGACGTATCGCTGCTTCAAACCCCTAGGACACCTCAGGAGCTCCGACAGACACTGGTGCAAGAATGGGAGGCTATACCCCAGCAGCTGCTCGACCACCTGATCCAAAGTATGCCAAATCGTTGTGCGGCCTCTGAACGTGTGCATGGTGGTCATATCCCATATTAATGTCGGGGTACATACGCAGGAAACAGTGGCGTTTTGTAGTACATGTGTTTCGGGACCGTTTTCTCAACCTATCACCAATACCGTGGACTTATAGATCTGTGTCGTGTGTGTTCTCTATGTGCATATGCTATTAGCGCCAGTTTTGTGTAGTGCCACGTTGTGTGGCACCACATTCCGCAATTAGCCTTAATTTATGTGCATGAGTGTAGTTTCATTACAATTGAAACGACCACACCTAATACTTATTTTCTTAATTCACACCAGGCATTGTTTTTTTTTTTCCTTTTCCTGTTTCTTGTTTATTGTGGGGCCGGCCGCGGTGGTCTCGCGGTTCTAGGCGCGCAGTCCGGAACCGTGCGACTGCTACGGTCGCAGGTTCGAATCCTGCCTCGGGCATGGATGTGTGTGATGTCCTTAGGTTAGTTAGGTTAAAGTAGTTCTAAGTTCTAGGGGACTAATGACCACAGCAGTTGAGTCCCATAGTGCTCAGAGCCATTTGAACCATTTACTGTGGAAGAATAGCGAAACTAATTACGAAATTTTACTGCATTGAATGGTAAGAAAGTGGTCCCCACTTATCGAAACGCCAAGACGTAAATAAAAAAAAAGACGACACTACATGGATGCCCCAGACAGAGGAAATGGAAATAGATAACTCGGAGAAAGGAAAAATATACGACATTCGACCGCATGATCTTTAAGGAAGTGACCTTGTTTTAGAAGCTGTAAAGCGCGTGGCGCCGCGCACAGTGGCAGCGCGGTTTGAGACTGCGCGGGCGCTACCGCCGGAGGTTCGTGTCCTCTCTCGGCCAGGGGTGCGTGTGTAGTTCTTAGCGGAAGTTAGTTTAAGTAGTGTGTGTGTCTAGGGACCGATGACCTCAGCAGTTTGGTCCCTTTGGAATTGAACATTTGAACAAACGCGTGGCGTGGTTTGGCACAACCTGCACGGGTTATCTACGCCTAGAGCTGACGCCAAACACCCTATATGAGAGATTGGTGGAGCACCAAATAAAACAAGCTGCAGCGCCGATGTTCTAACAATGCAATCATACATTACTAATCTGCTACACCAACAATTCAGAAACAGAATCAGCAACAGTGAAGTGACATTAAAGCTTTGCTCGTACTTTGGTATGTTTATTAGTCAGTAGTTAGTAACTTTAAAATAAAATGCTCGTGTACATACTCATTAGTATTTATAACAACTTTGGAAGCACTCTGGTTGTAAGGAAACACTATATACACACATCAGAAAACGTTTTACATCACCACGTTTCCCAGAACTCCTGAAGACAGACGCTGACTGTAGATATTGTTTCACAGACATAATCCTTTTGACTGTTCAGAGATGTCACTAAACCCGCCCAAAGATATAAACAACCATGCATGAGCACCGCCTATTAGACGAAGGGGATCCGACAACCGATCAGTTCCAGTCATTTCACCAGGAAGGAGGTACACGGCTCGCCTTGTCTGTAGTCAACCATGCCTAGACGGTCAATACCGCGGTTCGGTCGCGTCCACATTGTTATTTTGAGCCAGGAAGGACTCTCAACGAGGGTAGTGTCCAGGCGTCTCGAAGTGAACCGAAGCGATGTTGTTCGGACATGGAGGAGATGACACTCCTTGCTTAGGCGCACAAGAGCTACTACTGCAATGGATGACCGCTACCTACTAGTTGTGTACGAAATCGATGTTGTGGTGTGCTAAAGCCAGAGTACTTTTTGCTTCCATTTATTGGCTTTCGGGTCGTGCCCACTCAGTCCTCTCTAGAGGAATATCAATTGCGATGATACCAATGTAAGGGCAATACAACAACCAGTCCCAGAGAGGAGAAAATCTCCAACTTGTGTGCAAGTATGAACAACATTTTTTCTTGTCGGTATGTTACCGCCAGTGAATATAGGTTTAGCCCGAAATGCACTCTAATGCATTCATTTTTTTCGGAAACAACAAATAAAGAAAATCGATATCAGACCATGTCAGTAATTTTGCAAGGGAATAGTACAGTAGTTTAGTGGTAAAGGTATACTTAATCATTAAAATAGCTTCCTCCATCAGTGTAGGACACTATCGGCACAGACAGTGGATTGCAAACGGCAGCACAATAATATATTCAGTAGTACATTACTGCAGCATATTTCTAACTTTTGTTCGCATTACTACACCTGTGTCCCTGCGTGATGTACGTGAGTTACAGAACTACCCTCTAACCGTTTATAAACATTAAGAAATTGTCATTAATTGAATATGGGCGACCAGGGCTGAACTCTCGAGATGTCATCGCGGTGACAGGGGCTGTTGACAGGCGGGCGCCGGTCCCGCCCGGCGTGGGCCTCAAATTCGCCACTTCCTCGGCGCCGTAGGCCGGCCGCGCGATTATGTCGTTTGCGGTGACGGCTGGGCAGCGGCCGCGGTGGGCGGCGCCGGCCGTAAAGCGACGCCAAGTGGCGCCGTCCACGCACCGGCCAGCTCCTTGCGTCACCCTCCCCCCTAACTAGACTCCCTTTACCAGTATCTCAATATCAGCCTCTATTTGTGGCACGTCTTTCAGTCACTCCGTCTGTTTCCTTGTGATTACCCCGTCGTACGATGTTCACCGTTTTCCATGGCTTTGCTAATTCATTATATTTTAACTTTATCGCTGGATGCCCTAAGTATCTTTAACTTACAGCAGACGGTACCCCTAGAGGCTCTACAGACAGCTGGAAGGTATTACTTTTCGCATACCAGTTATCTCCGCCGGAAGAGCCAAATTCTTGGGCATTGTATGCCTGATTGTATTCATGCACCACGTACACATCGTGCAGTTTTTTCCCTTTTGAGTGCAACAGAATAGTTCTACTTCATTAACAAGAAGTAGATGTAACATTTAAGAATGTGGCAGAATACTAAACTTCTGAAAAGTGGGCAGCCGGTGAGGCAGAGCGGTTCTAGGCGCTTCCGTCTGGAACCGCGCGACCGCCACGGTCGCAGGTTCGAATCCTGCCTCGGGCATGGATGTGTTCATGTCCTTAGTTTAGTTAGGTTTAAGTAGTTCTAAGTTCTAGGGGACTGATGACCTCAGATGTTAAGTCCTATAGTGCTCAGAGCCATTTTATTTTTTTGAAAATTGTGTATTTGTCGTATTTGTTGGGTTACTATTTTCCGTTTCATGGTCGGCATAACCAGCGCAGGTTTTGATAGAATCGGATTGATGCTGCTATTTATCTTTCCATTGGGAACAGTCTTGGAGTGCAGTGACTGTTGTAACAAAGAGAAGTATATGCTTTAGCTGAGGTTTTCGTTCTACCCAACAAGCCTCATAGACAAAAAGCATAAGCGAAAGCGATAAGTGAGAACCAAGCATTAGCATCTACTGACATTTGTTTCTTGAACAATATACATCATGTTTGACTAGTATAGGTACAAACGAAAAGTATGAGTAGTGGAGAACGAAACTAATAAACTATTCTAATGAAGACATCTTATAACAGAGCTGAAAAATGGTTCAAATGGCTCTAAGCACTATGGGACTTAACATCTAAGGTCATCAGTCCCCTAGACTTAGAACTACTTAGACCTAACTAACCTAGGGACATTATACACATCCATGCCCGAGGCAGATTCAAACCTGCGACCGTAGCAGCAGCGCGGTTCCGGACTGAAGCGCCTAGAACCGCTCGCCCACAGCGGCCGGCTTATAACTGACCTCCTAATGCCCAAATTGCAGATATGCGCTTGAGGACAAACACATTACAAGTGTTCCAAATGGCCACAGTTTATGTGAAAGTACGCTTCAGCACGTGCCCCTGTCAATGCCAGTGCACGTTTAGTAATTTCAGCCGTGTTCCAAGGGCACTGACAGGGACGAGGAAGGTCAAGGTATTGGCCACCCACGACCGATACACTTGTTGTCGAAATGCTATTTATCAGTACGTAAGTATCCGGAATGACGATAAAATCAAACGAGGGCAGTTTCACACTATGTGATTAACGCCTCACGTTGCGTGTTTCGAAATAAACGTATCCTTACACATTAAAAGTGTTGTAATATCGGCATGACTGCGTTTGTGCGTAAGTAGCATCGGTGAAACGACTGGTTTCCGCACCTATGTTCATTAGAATTATTTTCTTCTTTCATTGTCCTCTACCTGCGTCTTTCCGTTGTACCAATGATAGTCAAGCACCCTGTATACAAAACGATACTACTTCCATGCGGTTGCACCAAATGACTGAAAAACTCAAAATTCATTCAAATCGTTAATCTGAAATGAAGAAAAATACACACAAACCGATCTTATCTAAAAAAAACCTTTAATTTCCAGATCACCTTGAGAAATGGAGGGATAAACTGAACAAAGCACGTATGACAGGCCAAAATGATGTACAATCAGTACGCAGAAAGCGAAATTGTAAAGATTAATGATAAAGTTATAGAAACAGTTGACAAATGTTTCTATTTAGGACAACTAAAAACAGTGAGGTGGTGTGCGAAACTGAATGCTTTATGCAGAAGTAAATCTCAGTGTGATTTGAATGGAAAATCTGTAACCAGGGCACAATGGAACAAGAGCACATCAAAGAATCAGTTCTTCGAGTTGTGAGGGTAGAGTGGGGCTAGAGCGGGGAGACACAATTTGTTATTGTTCCCTACCCTTCGGCTCCGGAAAATATAATTTGTTGTCGCCAACATTTTCAAAGTATAACAGATTAGGGTCCTAATAATAAATAACAATAAAATATATAAAACATCACAATATAATAATAATTATTCGTTTACATTACTGCTTGAATCAGCATCACTAACAAGAAACTGCAAAGTATTTTCGAGATGGTTTGTTCCATGTTATTTTACTCTCAGAAACCTGGCTAAGCAATTTGGATATCGATAAACGTAAAAAAGGAATGCTTATAGTAAAATGTTCTTCGATCAACGCTCGTACTGCCAGTACAACACAAGGAAGCGAAGCGTCTAAGTTAAATGCGCAAACAAACATTGATAATATGCGGGTACGGTGTAACAAGAACGTACAGAATAACAAACAAACGGATAGGAGAAAAGACTGAAGTTGATGACATGATACTGACTGTCAAGAACTACTATGGGAAATAGACTTAAGAGGTACTATGTTGAATTTATCGTGGTAAGGAAAGACCTAGAGGAAGATCTAATGAGAGATGGATTAGCACCTACCAAACAATTAGAGAAACTTGAAAAGCTTAAGATTGTGATGTGTGGAGAAGTGTGGAAGAGGCTTTTAACCAGCATGGGATGATAAATGGCTAAAGATGATTGTTATTATGATGACGATGAAGAAGAGATCAACAACTTAAAGCCATTTTACGATCCAGAGAACATAAAAGGGATTTGTGCTTAAGCAGCCATTGAAGCACAAGTGGAATTTAGTTGCAATGAGGCCGTTGACTGCACATGTATTACTCAGCACACCAAGCCCGTTGTAGGTGTGGTCTCATTGGTATGGATCACCGCCAGCATGTTGTGTAAAGTAACGGATGTATTACGAAGGTCCTAAGGAACAGAAAACAACCGTTAGGTCAATTAAAATGTTAATGCTGTCAGCGCTGCGTTACATCGATTCCTTCCCCTTTAAGATTACTGCGCCGCCGGCTATCACGTGCATAACAATACAGCATTCAAAGTGCTGATTATAGCCGACTAACCTCGAAGTATTTAGGTGGTCACGAGTCTAGAAGATGGTTATGAGTCTAGAAATTTTAACTTTGACTGATGAGCTTACCATATGAACAAAATACAGAGAACAGCTGAAGCTGTGCGTGCTGTGGGATAGGTGAAGATTTTTATACACAGCGAATGCAGCAGACAAGGAAGACTTGCACCCGGCGAACGGTCTATCCGACGGGAGGCCCTAGTCACACGACATTTATTTTATTTTACCTGAGATCATGTTGGATAAATTTAGAGATTCTGTATTCGAAAAAAGACTGCATTACTATTATGCCGCCACCAACGTGTATTTTGCAGAGCGATTCTGAGAATAAGTCTTTTTTTTCACGCTCAATATGCGAAAGGAATAGGACGGAAAATCTATAATATTGACACAATGTTCCCTCCACTCTGCTCGTGAAGTATACCGCGTGAATCATAGCTCCACCGACAAAAGTTCAGAGCTCATTCATGGATGTTCATGGACTACTGTGATACAAGCAACCCATGGTTTATGTGGCTCGCTACAGACTAATTGCATTTCGTTTGATTTCTTGCCCTCATTCATCTTCGTAGCTGTATTTCACTGAAAATATCTGCATTCCACTGCCAATATCGACCGTGAGCATTTGTTTAGAAACTGTTGCTCCATTTACATATGGTATTTCTTGTTGATAACAGAATTTGTTTAGAAACTATTGCTCCACTCACACATGGTATTTCGCCGGCCAGAATGGCTGTGCGGTTCTAGGCGCTACAGTCTGGAGCCGGGCGACCGCTACGGTCCTGCCTCGGGCGTGGATGTGTGTGATGTCCTTAGGTTAGTTAGGTTTAATTAGTTCTAAGTTCTAAGCGACTGATGACCTCAGAAGTTAAGTCGCATAGTGCTCAGAGCTATTTGAACCATTTGAACACATGGTATTTCTTGTTGATAACAGTAAAGGCCACTTTACTCTTTTTCTTTACGGCTAAGTTAGGTGTTCGTTAACAGTGATACACAGAAGCACGGATAGGTTTATTGCCGGGTTCACTGAATGCAATGCAAGAGCGGCACATCGACGCTATGAACCCGATCACACTATTTTTGCATCTGTTTGGGGTTGTTGTATTATTCTGCCTTTCGTGTTGTATTACAGACTTTTTCACTGTTTTGAAGGTTGTTTTCCCACAAATAAAGGTAACTGGGGTGACAAACTGAATAAATAATAATTACATCGTTACTCAATAACGAGCCACCGAAGACCACGGGTTCCTTATGCCAAAATACTCAAAAGGTATCCCTGTAAAACCTCCGAAATTTTGTCGGCAGAGATGTGGTTCACACTGTAAGTGTAAATGTAGAGTGAAGTTCGCGTATATCACAGCTAATAAAACTTAGATTTTTCGTGTCTTCCTTTAAGGTGAAAGCCAAGAGCGACACTGTATCCTGGTCTTATCAATACAAACTTGTGCTCTGTCTTTAATGACCAGGTCGTTAAACAAAATCTTCCTCTTTCTCGGCGATCTTTCCCAACCAATTACCCTTTCCTTCTGGTAGGAAGCGAAGATAATCTTCCGTTCCCCATTGGCAAATATATACGCAGAAACAGAGGAAAAGAAGGAACAAGACGGAAAAACTGAAACGAAGAAACAATTGTACCTTCAGCGATGAGTTCCAGCAAGCAACCTAGCGATCAGCTATTACATTACGGACTTGTGAAGCGGAATATTTGGAATAAATTTTACAATCTATAATATTGCAGTTGCGAGGAGCCTTCAAATTTTTAAGGAAATTATAATTTATGATCTGTGCCGAACTTTTGGACCTAAACTTGGAAGCGTGAACAGAAGAAGCGTTGGAAATACCCCAAAATCCTGATGACATTTTGTATCGAGATACGATTTACTGGCAGTGGTTAGACCTCTAGTTTGGAAGTACACTAGTTACTCAGCGGTAATGCGTAGCGGTATGTCAGCTCCTCCCGGAGCTGTTCTCGACACCTCTGGCTGTATTTTAGGCCGTCTGTTGTTTACTTAGCCGACAGCGTAGCACTTTTAGCACCGGGTACTGACACGAGCAGCACGTTACACCAGCAACAACCGAGCCTCCCAGGTACAGGCGATAAACTCGACTCCTCGGACACCGTGTCTGCGTTACGACTGCAGCGGTAAACAAAGTCGTTTTTCCTTTACCTTCTCCGTCGTCGTTAAACGTTCAGCCTGACCTACTTAGCATGCGACGCGATAAGGCTCCATACACAACTCGCTTTACGCAGAATGCTACTGATCACCCGCAACTGCATACGACATCACCCAACAATATCAGCGCTTCTGATTAATAACGACGAATAATGCCGAACCAAAGTCTGTTACATTTCATTTTTATCTATACTGTACTTAGATGATATGTCCAGTTTCCAACAGAAAAAAATATTCGCCCGCTTTCTGATGCTGTTACATCGCCTGTGAAAGATTCGTCTACAATCTACGACTCCACCACACCTCTTCACCGAAAAAACTGCTACCCCATCGCTTCTATAGGCGCACACTAATTGTTTGAGGGAAGAACAATGTTCTTGAGCAGGTGACCTGTTTACGAAAATCATACGTTAAGAAGACACTACACAAGCACAAGAAACGGCCGTCCTAAGAACTGCCTTGTTAACAATCCCTGCTACACAGTCTGTGCCAAACGTTGGTCTTGGACCATTTTCTGGACACAGCAAACGTCACCAATTGTTGCTAATTCGATCGACTACACCGTACTGTCTCTCTTGTCACGTTATCTAGTGTTGCTCGGCGAGAAATTTACTGTTATCTGTCTGTTTTTCTTTCCGGTTACATTACTGACACGACGTTATCGTATACCTTGCTACCCAGGGAGATGAGGCAGAACTACCTAGAATCGGTGCTGCGTATTAACGAGCGTTGGCCTGGTACACATGCCTACCTGTTAGTGGTTGGCTCTGAGCACTATGGGACTTAACATCTGAGGTCAGCAGTCCCCTAGAACTTAGAACTACTTAAATCTAACTAACCTAAGGACATCACACACATCCATGCCCGAGGCAGGATTCGATCCTGCGACCGTAGAGGTCGTGCGGGTCCAGACTGAAGCGCCTAGAACCGCTCGGCCACAGTCCCATAATGCTTAGAGCCATTTTTGATTGACAGCAATACGTACGGCAGGAGAGAAAGTCGAAAATACATTCTAAAACATTCATTCACGGATACACTTCAGTCTGTCATTTCATTTACAAGTTCAGAATGCCTTTACATTTTTACGCGACCATTCTTTTCTTTTGGTTTTTTTACTATCGCATCATAGGTAGCCAATAATATAATAACTATTTCGTAAATTATGTATTCCTTTCGAATAGGCCTTGAACGCCCATCGATACGACCGTGTCATCAGTTGCGGATATGGAGGGGCATGTGGTCAGCAGAACGCTCTCCCTGCCGGTGTCAGTTTCCGTGACCGGTGCCTCCAATTCTGAATCAAGCACCTCCTCACCTGGCCTCGCAAAAGCTGAGTGCATCCCGCTCCCCAACAGCACCCAGCAATTGCTAGCCAAACCCGACAGCGCTTAACTTCTGGGAACCGGTGTTACCAATGAGGCAATGCCGTTGGCAAATTATGTATAAAAAATTTAAAAACAAAGATTACTCTTACAGCACATATGACGCTAAGAGATAGCAGTGTTTCTAGGCGCTTGGGGCGCTAGTGTCGTTTTAGCTGTCAGAGGCTGAGAATTATCTCAGGAATGAGCGTCGCGAATGTGTATGTTAGACTGTGATGTTACACACAGTGTATAGAAATTTATCAAGGGTAAGAAGGAAGGGGGTGAGGAAAAACTCGAAAATTGCCATTTTTTGTATTATTGAGCTGATTAGTTTCGAGATGTGTCATGCCACGTGAACTGATAAATATCCGTGGTATATGAGAATTCCGTAATGGAAAAGAAAGCTCTGTACTCCAGATTCCACGGATGGGGGGGGGGGGGGGGAAGGGGGAGGGTGAAAGGAGGAGTGCGGCCGCCAGAGGCGAGCAGGCTGCGGCCAGGGGCAGCATCCAGGCTGGGCGCGCCTGCGCCGCCGACTCTTTTGTGTGCGAGGCGTGTGCGCGTGTATTCCGGCGACAATGCAGCGGCCGCGCCTACCGCCGCGTGCGAACGTGATAGGTCGCTGCCTTTGTTCCCGCGCGACCTGCGCGCAACGACGCATCCGACACACTAGAACACGCTGCTTGTCTTTATGACTACGTTCCTCGTCTCTATTAGCAACTTCTCTTGCAAAATGTGATGTGAAATTATTCGTAGCGACTCCTCCTGTCGCCGTAGTGAACAAGTGTTATTTTTCAAATAGTAGTCAGAGGATTTTCTTCATAGCTCTCATTTTTCCAGTAACTGTGCTAATACTCTTTCAAAACAAAATCAGTGGCCAACTACACAACTGAAATATTTTACTGAATTTAACCGGTTTCGACAGAACAATCTGTCATTTTTGGAAGACTTGACTCTTTATATGATAAGAGAGATTAATTTAGTTATCAGTCAATAGTGGCAATTTTTAATACACTATGTACGTTTTGCGATGCTTCGCGTTATTATCGTTGATGAACGAAGGATTCGCTAGTTTCCAGAATGAGATTTTCACTCTGCAGCGGAGTGTGCGCTGATATGAAACTTCCTGGCAGATTAAAACTCAAATGGTAGAGCACTTGCTCGCGGAAGGCAAAGGTCACGAGTTCGAGTCTCGGTCCGTCACACAGTTTTAATCTGCCAGGAAGTTTGATTCCCTATTTGTTCGACCCTAATTTGATATAGGCAGTGCTGAATTTCCAGTTGGCGGCAGATTAATCTGTCGAAAACAGTTAAGAGCAATAACATATTTACAGTTGTGCAGCGGACGACTATTTTTATTTTGAGGAAAAATTTTGTCAGTAGTCTGGCGAGACTAGGTAACGGTAGACTAAGCAATGACTGCAGATAGTTTTCCAAATGCCTTAGCGCTTAAGATATCGATATCTATACTCGGCGAGTATTGTAAATGATATGGCATTTCTTGGATTTCTTCGTCTTACATTGTCAGTTGATGAGTGGGAACAGTGATTTTCCCTACGCCTGTCTACATAGGCCGCTCTCGCTGAATCATCCTCACCTGACTGTGAAACCTGCAGCCGACAGCAGCCGCGCAGGAGAATCGCTCTCAAGTGGTCACTCCATTCAACATATTAGGTATTCGTTTCGTTCCTTTCGTGTATGGAGCGCGGCAAGAATGATTGTTACAATGCCTCTCAGCGCTATGTGATTAGTCTAATCTACTCTTCGCTCTCCCTACGAGAGCGATATGTAATGCAGTGCTGCTTCTTGAAATATTTTTATGTAGGCTGTAGGCTTATGCAGGACAGTTCGTGTCCATCTGCTTATCTGCAAGCGTCTCCCTGTTCAAATTTCTCAGCATTTCCGTGACGCTTCCCACTGAGTTATTCCATTGAGTTAAAAAAACTTGACCATACGCATTGCCCTTATTTCTATATATTCAATATCTTCTGTTAGTCCTTTTGATATGAGTCCCACACGCTTGACTAAAATTCTAAGACGGGTGGCACGAGTTTTTTGTAAGGTTACCCAATATCCTTTGCAGGCTGATTGCATTTTTCCAGTATCCTACCAATTTACCAAGTCTGCCACCTGCTTTGCATACGACTGAGCATATGTAAGTATTCCATTTCATATCCCTACAAACTGTTACACCAACGTTTTAGTATGAATTGACTGATCCTAGTTGTGATTCATTGATGCAGCTGTAATTTGATACTATGCTTTTTAATTTTGTTAAGTGATAATTTAAATTTCTGAACATATGGAGCGAGTTACCAATCCTTTCATCTTTTGAAATCTTATCAAGATGAGATTGAATATTCCTGCAGCTTTTCAGAGAAAGGTTTCGTTATCGATAACTGAATCACCTGCAACAAGTGTGAGGTTACTAATAATACTGTCTACCAGCTAATTAATGCACAACATGGACAAAAAAGTTCCCAAACTATTTACTTGAGGACGCCAGAAGATACTTGTACGTGTGCCAATAGCTCTCCTCAAGATAAAGCTGCTCCACGCTACTAAGATCAGTCCAGTTACAAATTTCGTTTCACGAACCATATGAACTTACTATCATTAGAAAGCGTTCGTATGGTGAAATCTAATTTCTATGAATTTCTCATCATTGCGCATTCGCGCGATGTATAGTGGAAGAAATAATATGATGCCAAAGTCTTCTTGGAATGTGGAAACCTCTTTCTATCATTTCGGCGTATAAAATGAAATGATATAAATGCGGCTGCCTAACTTGGAGATAGGGGAAGTCAGACCGGATTCGACTGTTACCCATTCTCCTTTCCAATGCTCATTTTTTTGTCGAATTATCTGATGAGGCAAATGTAACCTCACAAAATGCTAAAGCAAATTATTTTCCTCTTTAACATAATTGTAAACAAGTAAAATGTTACTAACAGTCTCGTAAATGGCCTATCTTAGTTCTATTAGAAACAAATAAAAGGACAAATACGAAAAATTACATATGTTATACTTTGCACGTAGACACAAATGCTGTGACTGGATCGCTCATATAGGGTGACAGGTAATTTAGGGTCGAAAACAAAAGTAACTGCACATAATAGAGGTACAAGCAAAAGTGCAAGACTGTCAGTAAAGATAAAAGACAGCAAAATTTTCTTCACTGAGACAACAACCAGTTCTCGAAAAGAGGATGACTGACAGAAAATTCGTTTAATGCGATGTCAGGGAATCGTTAGCAATCTTCATGCTCTTCGATATATAAAGTAGTCCAGAGTTCTTTTTATTATATATTTCCGGTATAAATATTGGTTTCGACTTTTTATCATGTCATCATCATATGAGCGCTTAAAAAGACAGAAAAAGGTGGGTATTACAAATGCAGAAACGAAATTACAGTTGAAACTCTATACTTAAATATTTTACACAGTAATTCGTCAATTACAAGATGACCCTTGTTATCTTCTCTAGAGTAGTATGCCTAGTCTGTGATATAGGGAGGCACCTAGCTACTCATAATTTAGTACTAGTGGTGAATTCTCCTTCTCAAAAACGCAGTAGGCACCCATTGACAATTTTTGTATATACAACGAACTGTTATTTAACAAACGTATCCCTACATAAATGTATTGTAAGATCATGTCGCACAGTCAGTCACACTGCAGGGTTTAGAAGCAATACAACAATAAAGCTGATTCATAGGAAACCCAGCAGGAAAAAATCTGTGAAAAATGATGATTGGTTTGGGATCGACAAGAGGCTAAATGTAAAGATAAATTTTGGTCACAAGTATCAGAGTGTCATCAGAAACGGATATTAAAAATTGTTACAATGTGTAATGCTCTCACAATAAAAAATTCATTATGCAATTGAAAGGAAGACACGTAAAGAAGCAATAAATGATGGACACTAAGTCTATGAAGTGCAATGGAAGCGTTATAAAATACAATGCAACGGACGTTGAGAGTAATTGTTTTTTAAAAGTTGGTGTGAAAACTAGTCCAACTCATTTACAAGAGAGAACAAAGTAGGCAATCGGAAAAGTGATATAGACAAAAGTTAGAGAAAATTAAATTTATCTAAGGTCGCCTCCGACGTTAAGAGAATGGTCGGCTGGTCATTGCAGAAAGCTTTCCGTACTGTCTGAAAGATGGAGGAGCAGATAAGGTTGTTTTCCGCTTTTTTAGCGCAGTCCGCGCTGCGCGGCTGTCGTCCTATCAGAGGATCTCGTCACTTTAAGGCAGTTGGCAAGCGATGCGCCTCAGCGGTTGCTGAACTCCCCGCGGTAGACCCACGCGCGCTCTAGAATCTCGTCCCTCTTCCTCTCTCATCACACCAACACAGTCATTCCCTTCTCTGTCCCCCCTCTAAAAAGCACACACACGGAGAGAGAGAGAAGCGGGAGGGAAAGAGAGAGTGGGATAGGGAGAGAGAGAGTGGGGGAAGGAAGGGGAGAGAGAGTGGGGAAACGGTGGGAGGGGGGAGGGAGGGAGTATGTAATGGGGGAAAGGAGAAGGAGAAAAGTAGAGAAGTAAACATACCGACATGTACGGAGGAAGACATCGTCTACAAAGTGCTGCGTAATCCTCGAAAACGATAAGCGCCTCCTTGCAAGTTGACTACTACTATGATACGAAAAAATAGAGGGAAACGAAATAAAAAAAAAACTTATACATTCTAAGGAGGAACAGAACCAGTACGCTGTTGACGCTGCATCTCTTTGAAAGCCCTTGTGTAAATTCTGCCTGCCTCTCGGAGCCGTGACAATCGTTCTGATTGCGAAAGGAAAAGAGAGGCAACATGTGATGGTAAGTGCTTGCCATTATATATACTCACGTAACAACTTCCGTCAAATACAGCATTGCTGCACCACGAATACTAACTGTTCTGCCTTACGTAACAAGTGTTCATATAGAGTTCTCGTTGCAGTGGAATAACCTACCTGTATCATTTGACAATTTACGCATTGTTTTAGCACCATTATCAATGTAATGCAAAAAATGTGTGGGAATTTCTAAAGGACCAAACTGCTTGGGTCATCGGTCCCTAGACTTACACACTAAATAAACTAACCTGTACTAAGAACAACACATACACCCATGCCCGAGGGAGGACTCGAACCTCCGGCGGGAGGGGCCGTGCAATCCGCGACATGACGCCTCAAACAGCGCGGCCACTCCGCGACACATCAAAGTAATGACTTATCCCTCGAAATTTTTCTAGTTTCTCTTGTATTCTCCTTGTGCCCCAATATACCATAATATAAAATTTCAGTGTTGTTCAGTGTGCGGCAGATACGTTTTAAATTCCACCCTTGCTTTTAACTTTCACTTTCTCCGTTTCATTTAATATTTTCCTTTTTTTTTCGCGCTCCTAACCTTTGGGTTTCAGTTTTATATTGCAATGCTTGAGGAATAAATCGATAGTATGTAGTTTATTGCCATTGATTTTTACATACAAAAGTGTATTTCCACTCTCCGAAAGAGAGGACCCGAAGGCTCTATATGGCCGGGACAAGCATCATAGTGAATAAAAATAAAAAGGCCCTCCTTCCCGCGCCATCGGTGACAGACGCTGGTCAAATTTGGAAGTCGTAGTGTAGATAACGAAACTTCTCTCACAAGAAACTAATCACTGGAATACGGAAATTAAAAAGTAGCCCTTGCTTAAACTCCCATTCTTGTCAAACGAGTAATTTTGGACCTCTGTTTTAATCGCATGGTCACTAAACAGTTTTGGGATCAACAATGCGCTCCATTAGTCCTGTTGTGGCAATTCTCCGCAGTGTCTACTGGAGTGAGGCCATGTGTCACTGCTGATACTGATCCGTCCTCCGGATGGGAACGATAAAATCAGCGGCCTCCTTTGAGCTACTTGAGAAGAGTAGTCTGCGTGCCGACTGCGTGTTTTTACCCTCTCTCTTCCTCTCATCAGTAGTAATAGAAGCGCTACACGCTATGAAAACACTCGTCACAGTCATCCACACCACACAAATATACTCTTGATTCTTCATAAGAGATCGGAAGAAAGCGCAGCTAACCTTCCCCACGAGGACCTTGCCCACAAGGGAACTTCCCGTCATGCCCCCCCACCCCCCCACCCCACATGAAGGCCCAGTGCGCAACTGCTGTTGCATGTTGCCCGTCAAAAACAGATGTCGATCAAACATGAATAGAGGAAGAAGGTGTACTGAACTGTGAAAAAAGAAGCTAAATAGAAATGGTGCAAGGCCCAACCATAAGATGTGTAAGATCGAGCGAATTCGTGGTTGTGTGGTCATGGTGTTGGACTGCGAAGGAGGACATCCATGTTCAAATCTCCCTTGTGCCCAAGTTTTTCCACAAAACTGTGAACCATCCGTTCGGTGATTGACGTGTCTTCTCGCTGTATTCAAATTTGTGTCTGTGTCGTGGTCTAACGTCCATTTGCAACATCGAGGTGGAAGGAAGGGACCTCCACAACGTACGTACCTTCTATTTGTTCTACACAAGTACCACATGTTACGACTCTTGCTCTCCGTTTTGGAAGTTTTGACTCTTGAATTCCTTTGTTGTAACATAGTTCACACACGTTTACTTGTTGTTTTCATTTCTGTGCGGGGTCTATGGAGCATTTCGCCTGTTATCACTTTTTATCACATTTACTTGCAATGGTATAGAATGACAATTCTATACAAATTTATACAATGACAATTGCCAAGACTACAGAAGGACACATTAATGACCGGAAGGATAATTCATAATTTAAAAAAAAAGAAAGGGGGAAGACGATGTAGGTCTGAACACGGATCTCCCGCTTGGCAATCTAACACCGTGACCACACAATCATGACTCCATGATTGTTGCAACTCGCTCGATGTTGCTCGTGTTGAGCTTGGACCGTTGACTGTTTCTATTTTGCTTCGTCCTGTCTTCATACTTGACATGCGTTCAGACTTTTTTGACGGGACTATCCAGCTGGCCATTTTACCACTAATTCTGAGGGTTCTGCGATTGGGATTTTCCCCTGTCAGAACGATAATGCGAGATTCCTGTTGCTGCCCCTGCGCTCATACGGGGACGAGACTGGTCAAAATAGTGTTTCTGCTGTCGCATGAATAGACTAAATTTGTGGGACAAGCAATGGTTGCGATGATTGCTTATCTACTGTAGACTGCTGAGAAGAACGACTGCGAGGGGTGAGGCGTGCAGCGCGGCAACAGTTCTCCTAACTCCCGTCTTCCCCAGGTTTATGATATTGAACGTCAGGAAGATATTGCCCTTAATTGGGTTGCATTGTCAGCGTTGTCTTATTTTATTGTTCACCACTTATGGTCTCCCAGAGGCTTCTATTTCTTGTATACAGCACGAGTGAGAAAGAGGGAGATTTTAGAGAAACGCACATGTAGACATCTCACACAATACGCAAGAAACAGACAAGTACCCTTCCATTGGCAGTGATCTAACTGAATAAAACAAAATACGCATCGTGACGGAAGAACGAATTTCAGCTGTTGCATACACAGTACTAACATTAACAAATTACTGGGACAGCAGCTATTGACGCAAAGCAATTTACAACCAAATGGAGCATAAGCCATATATTATCCAGAATTATCAGTTCAATGAAGAGATGTGACGATTTAATATATTTACATCGCCTGAACATTACTAACATTATCACAATTCCAAATATCGATGCAGCTGCACTCATCAAAAGTTTATAGAAAGGAGTGGACTACACTCAATATGCTATAGCTACAGCTCTTTTCTCGACTACAAGAATTGCCCGAGAACTTGATTCGGCAACAAAATTGTGCGCTTCCTCACTAACATCACTCCGTAGAAGCTTTATTAAAGTCGTTGTCCTCAGCTGCAGGACAGACCGCAGACAACCACTTGACAGGAATAGTTTTCTATGGCCCCACGTTAACGCAATCTGATCTCACACGATTTCTTTCCTCAAGGTTTTACGAACGTTGTTCGTTTTAACTAGAGATTCGAGAAAAGGGACAGAGGCAGCGGAAATGGTGATCAAGTGGATTGCAGAGCACATATGTGGATTTAGATAATCACTTTCAGAACAAACTGAGTTTCACTTTCGTTTCATTCTTCAAGCACATTCGCAGTTAATAAATACAACACCTCTTTAACACCGAAGTTTCTCTGAAAAATACGGCACCAGAGTATCGCCATGGTTGAGTGTCCGCACCCTCAGTCTCTGGACTGGACGTGCTGTGGACACAGCGGTCGGCACGGCTTGCGTGGTTTGTCTCCTCGCAGCCCCTCCCTGCCTCCACCGACCTACTTCGCGACTGCTGCTGCTGCAGCGCCTTCATTGCCGCCTGCGCTAATAGGCTATTGTTGTCTGCCGCCTCAGCATTGGTCTTAAGAGGCGTTTCGCAACTCGCTTCCTGGGCGAGATCGACTCCTTCGAGAGTCGATTCTCAGAAAGCGCGGCGGGAGGTCCACCTGGGCCACTTCAGTTTTTGTCAACAGCTGCGAACACATGCTGCAAATCAAATGTCTGCTATAAATACTACGCTGAGTCCAACAGGCAATATACAATGAAGACAAATACAAGGTACTTGTTTCTCTGCATCCTCAATCATGTATCGCAGCGGGCAAGGGGAAAAAAAGATGCAGCATGAAATCAAAGCACGTAACCAACTTGTTCTACATTATACATCTGTACCACACGTACTTACGTATTCCACAAGCAATGTGCAGTTCTTAGTTGAGGCTCAATTTAAGTGATTATTATTTATTCCCTTTTTTGTGTCCTCGGAGTCTTTCGCGACGGCATACATGAATAAAACGTTCTCCGTATTCCAGCCGCGTCAATTCGAATAAAATCCTCGACCTTTCGATAGCCATCTCTGCCATCGTCGTCAGGAGTTCACTGACAGTCAGTGAACTCTTGACGACAATGGCGAAGATGGCCAGCGAAAGCTCGAGGATTTTATTCGAATTGACGCGGCTGGAAAACCGAGAACTTTTTACTCTTCTTATTCCCTTCTTTGTTCCATTGTGAAATGCATCGAAAGAGAAAATGATATCCACTTGACTTCGGACGCCTCCTATCTTATCCCATTTCTCTTTACCGTCCATACTCGAAATATCGTTTGAGATGACAGAATTGTGTTCCAATCATTTCAAATATCATTTCTCTTAACTTACCTTTCCGACTTCACTTTTCTTCAGAAGCTTTCGGAGTTACTTTAGAGTCTTCATACAGTTATTTTACTGACTGAACCGGTTATTTAGAATGCTAGCAGCAGACCCTTGAATACCTTCAATCTTTTTCTTCAGCCCAGCATAGTGAGTACGTCAAACAGCTGAAGAAATTTTATGTGGTACACCAATCTTCCGTGCGTTTTCCTTTGCAAACGCGGTACTGTTTCCCACAATTCTCACAGTAAATTCCACTTTTTGATTCTAATTTCATACGTGTTCGTTTCATATTACATCGCTTCTTAACTGAGCTGAGTGATATGATCTCGTACTGTCGGCATAACATTAACGCTATTCTCAAACGCTACTAATTTGTTCGCCCTGTTCAGATTCTCTTTCCTCCAGTGGCCAAATATATACTAGAATATTCAAGATGAACACTGTAATAGTTGCCTGGAAAATCTAGTAGGCAGCAACAATAGTGGAAAAGTACGCTGAATAGCAATTTAATTTGAAATGTTCAGTCTTTCTTGCATAATCTTAGTGGCTCATTAAGATATTGGTCCTGGTGTTTTCACGAACTATTTAAGGTAATTACGCCGGATTTCTGAATTTTTAAGTGTCTGAAAATTAAGCAAAGAACGGTTACAGTGAATTTCTTGTAATTGGTATCTCGAATGTTTAAAACTCCTGGCCTAATGCTCTTAGTTCGATTTCTTCCAGGATAAACGCAGTACCTTCGTTGTTTTATAAACAGGAATAAATTTGAAGAAAAAGTATCACTCTAAATACACTGATTAGACTCTGCAACAAAAATTATTGTAGTAATAACAGCGAGAACAGTAATCTAGTCCTCCACAGACTATAATGAACCAGGGTATCGCAGACCTTAAATTAACCATTCGATAAGAAACATGATTTCGCTGTGCATAGATTTCTCCCACTGCTTGTTTGTAATGTATGAAAATTCATAATTAGAAATAATACAGTCGTTAAATAAATAAATCATTATGTTGTTTTCGTCTCAAGAACACCTGTTGCATATTTAAGTATTGCAAAAGTTTAATAATAAGATCCCAAACTTGGTTCACATATCCCTTACTGTCTGGCAGCAACCACTGTTGGCGTAAGAACCACCTGCCTGTCATAGTTTAGAAGACATAACGTCATAAACAGGAAATATAACTCTGTTCGCAATACATTTTGCAGACAGTATCCACATATGGCACTGAACGTTAACACACAAAAATACCATCGCACGACAAGTAGCTCAAGAAACATGTCATCATTAACATAGAGATACGTGAAAAAATTCCGCATCACGCATGAAATTTTAATACATTTATTTCTTGCTAATAAGGCGCTCCCACAGCCGAGCCAACTTATGGAAATCCCTGGCACCTGGCAGCGGTTTTGACGGCTTTCAAATGCGATGCGCAAACGGGCGTAGGTGAAAACAATCGCCATCTATAGAGAGCTATGAAGAGATGTCGACGTAGACACGTTTGCAAAATACTGTTGCATAAACGCGAAGCAACTGCGTACAGGAACTGTCCGGGATATTAGACAGCAAAAGAGTTCTTTTTTTTCGTTTCTAGTACAAAGTACCCGAGGCAATACCGAGTTTGTCAGCTGGTAAAGTAATAACTATAGCTGTTTATTTAACGATGCAGTTCCTAACATTCATAAAAAACTGTCCAGTACCGCCTGCGCAGAATATTTCTGATAAATTCCGGGAAAAGTCTCCTGCGTTTTGAGAAGATTTTGAACAGCATGGAGAGATTTGTAGATGGTCTGCGGATTTTGTCGTTTCGTGTGCTCAGGAAAGCCCACGGTACATTCGCCGAGCCCTGAACCAGAACTCGATGTCAGTGCGGAGAATTGCGGGGTAGCCGAGCGGTCCAAGGCGCCTAGCCACGGTTCGCGCGCCTCTCCCCGTCGGACTTCGACTCCTCCCCTCGGGCGTGTGTGTGTGTGTGTGTGTGTGTGTGTTGTCTTTAGCTTGTTAGTTTAAGTTGGATTAAATAGTGTGTAAGCCTAGGGACCGATGACCTTACCAGTTTGGTCTCATACGAACTTACCACAAATTTCCAAATTTCCACTTTCGGCGAACTGCCGCTTCCGCAGTTGGAGAAGCCAAACTTATTAATCATCGGGAAACCGAAGCGATGGTATGAATTCTGAGGAACCTGAGGCAAATATGAACATTTGAGGTTGATGAGTAAAATTGCAGAGGGAGTATTAGATGTACTTGAACCAGCCTTCCCGAAACTTACCATGTCATTATTTGTGCCTGTCTGACAGTCAAACACACAGCACAATACCCACAACAGTAATATAGATAACAGAAGGAACTATTTGACCACCAGAAGCAATCAAACGAAGAAACTGCGGTATATGATGCTTCCTGCACTAGTAGTCTACTATTACTACTACAACGAGACAAAATATTCACTCTTATCTGTTACAGTAATAAGGAAGCGTTACAATATCAGCAAGCAATTAGTGTAATAGGTAAGAGGTACGCTCTGACAGAATCATAAGCGAAACATTCGGGCAAGCGGGCCGTGTTGTGTACAATTTAACCTTATACCTGGAAATCATTTTTCCTTTCGCGAACACCGTAAATGTATCTGTTTATAGTTTCGAGGATGTTTTGAGTGCTTATGAGTGCTTATCTAATGAAACGGTATGGTTGTTCCGTGCCTAGAAAGAGAAGTATAACAGAAAGGAATAGGTTTGTTTCCGTCACGGCGATTTCAGAGTACTAATGATCAGACTCAGTGTACAGGTGTAGCCTCTTCTTGTTGTACAAGTTCATTTTTTCGCGGTACAATACTTGATCCATTAAATTTCGGGAAATGCGTTTTCATAATTACGTCACCTTTATTATGCAGATATGCTCCACAGTGACTGATAATAGTAAGAGCTAATTACTGCTGACAGTAATGATCCAATTATCTTTATGGTTGATCATCTCCTCTTCTATGAGTGTAAGGAGTAAAGTTCTCTCTCATCTCAGTACAGCCAATATAAAAACTGAATGATAATATTTATTATTTCATTGTGTCGTATATAACTTCCAGCGATACGCGCAATGTTTTAGGATTGTTATTACTACCTGAATATTTCACGCAAGTATGCGCTCAGTTATCTGCTTGTCTTTATCTGAATTCATTTCGTCGGTTGGGAGCATTAAGATCAGAGGTCCCCTTGGCGGTTTTCAACAGGAGAAGTTTAGTTGACGTGCTATAACAAGACGCACCATAAAAGATAAGATCAGTGGGCGTCAGTGGTTTCTGCTCCATTTATTAGAGATATGGTGACGATGTCCGTGGCAGCGTGATAGTGCTATGTTGCAGAACCGCCTGAAGATGATGCATTTTATCGCCGAAAGTGGTTGCAATTAAATAAAGCTAACACATACACGTCAATAAAAAAGCTGCTGCTGTCCCATTATCCATTAAAAAGAAGGATGTACGGAAACAGCCAGGAGCTTTTCGGACGCCTGGAACAAGTCTTTCTATTTGACGCCATTTCGGCTACTTGCGGATTTGTGATGAAGATGAGATGAAATGAAAAGGACAAAACAAACACGCAATCTAGGAGCGAAGGGAATCTTCGACACTGCCGGGAATCGAACCCTCGAACCCGACACTTCCACCCCCCCCCCCCCCTCCTCCACTCCGAACTAGAGGCGGCGACGTCAGTCACTAGTTCACAAGCTACGGACACCTCGTGATAATAAGGATTGGTCACGTCGACTGCAGACCAGAAATCAGATACCAGTTCTGACAACTCAATTTGAAAGATCCGCTTATTTAAAAAAATAAAAAAGTGGAGTTGCCACCGCTCCTAATTAACAGGACGAAACTCATGTATCGTAACACATACCAGAAGAGAAAATGTAAAGTATCATGTCAAATTAGACTGTACAGTCAGTTCAATGGCCGAACAGTTTACACTTGTTTGCGAAAAAAAATCTCGTAGCTTGCAGCACTTTGGAAAATATGTTGCCGTGTGACAGTCTACACTGTTTGTTCGAAAGTATGCGAACACCTGTTAGTGTGTACTAAATTAGAGTGTTTTCACCTTTCGCGTGTATAATGCAGTGAATCCCGCTGGCGACATTTTCAATGAGTTGTCTGAAAGTCTGTGGAGGTTTCGCAACCAATTCTTCCTCAAAAGCTGAAATCAGAGAAGGTAGTGATGTTGGATACTGAGTTCTGGTTGCAAAGTCGAAAACCGTAGTACTGTCTCACCTCAGAGGCGTTCCACTAGGTTCAGATGGGGACTTTGGACAAGCCAATCCTTTTTAGGAATGTTATTATAAAAAAAAACCATTGCATCACTGCTTTATGACCCGAGTGCTTGTCATGCTGATACAATCATCGCCTCCGAACTGTTGCTATACTGTTCGCATATACACAGCGTCGTTAAAAAGTGTTCATATATTTCCGCATTCAGCATCCGCTTACGCACAATAATCTGACCACACCCTAACCACGAAACACATCCCCATACCATAAAACCACCTCATCCCTACTTCACTGTTAGCACTACACATACGGCAGGTAACGTTCTCCATACATTTGCCAAACCCAAGCCTTTTCGTCGGATTGACACGGGTTATAGCGTGACTCACCATCCCAAATCACTCCCGTGCAGTCACCTACTGTTCAGTTGCGTCGCTCTTTATATCTCTAGCGTCGCTTAATACTGACTACAAAAAGGTGTGGCTTAACCATCGTTGCAGAAATGTGTGGCTTATGAGGGGCTGCTCGACCAACTCTCTACGCGTAATCGTTGTGCTAGCTGGATTGGTGGTAGCATTTATGAATTCACGAGTAATTCCTTCTGCTGATTTCAATATTTTTGGCACAGCTAACGTCCGCAGAGCTCGACGGTTTCTGCAAGTCAGTACATCTCTATCTGGAGTGTGTTTAGCTGTTGTTGTTCCTTCGCGTTTCCACTTTACAGTCACATCATCAACAGTCTATTTCGGTAGCTTTAGACGGGCTGAAATGTCCCTGATAGATTTGCTTCTTAGGTGACTTCCAGTCGCTAGTCTACGTTCGAAATCACTGAGCTCCCCTGACCGACTCACTTTGCTGTTACTGCTCCTCCACTGACAATACTCCCCGCCTAATTTTATGTTGGCGGGCGGTCTCTCATGACATTCAGTACTCAATTTCGCATTATTTGGGTGTGTTGAATTCATTTGATCCGATAGTAGTTTTGCTTTAGCGGTAGTGGCCGGACTTTTCTACTCTCGGACGTCGCTATCAACTAGCTTCGAGTGGTTTCTAAGACATTTTCGTTCATAATTCTGTGCTCTCACAGTGCTTGAAAAAATATATTTTCTGTGCTACAGAACCAAAAATATGTAAAATAACATACCCAATAACCAGCGTGTACCGGCCAAAAGAGCGATGCTAATTTACTGAGTCACTGTAACTAGGCATTGGCACTACCTAATTAATGTGGGAACACTTCCCTGTCCTTTTTCTTCCACTGGTGGTTCGAATCCTGTTCACTACTACTTCAGTGGTTAGCTTTGGATCTTGTTACTGTAGTACTTGGTTCCAAATTTGACAATTATTGCCAGAGTCTAAGTGAAGTGCTTTTGCTTTTTCATGCTGTAGATGTGGAGAACTGAAATACATTACGTGTTTATTCATTTAGGACGGTGCTATATGGATCAAATGGCTCTGAGCACTATGCGACTTAACTTATGAGGTCATCACTCGCCTAGAACTTAGAACTAAATAAACGTAACTAACCTAAGGACATCACACACATCCGTGCCCGAGGAAGGATTCGAACCTGCGACCGCAGCGGTCGCTCGGTTCCAGACTGTAGCTCCTAGAACCGCACGGCCACTCCGCCCGGCAACGGTGCTATAGTTGAGATGACTCAACGATATAAGTCGTAGACTTTCTTCCCCAATTCAAATCTGCAGAGTGTGTAGGGGGGAATTAATAAACGCCTTTGGTCTGACGTTAACCGCTTACGTGACTCATCCTGCATAATCTTAAGTTTACTACGCGATCTCAATTGATAAAATTACAAGTCAGCAGCGTAAATGATATATGAGTATAACAGTCAGATGATTCCTAATTATCGTGGCTTCTAACCACGACGCCAGTACTTCCGAGTTTCGCACTCCAGAATTCAGGGGAGAACATTATGAATATGGAGTGTGACTCAGTTAACGCAAACAGCGTAAGAAACAGCCATCGTTAAGTAGACGTATGAACTACTTGAATTGTACTACTTGAATTGTATTTGCGGTTGCGAATATGCTGAACCATCATCTGTACAATGGAATGACGACTTTGAAGATTTGTGCCGGACCGGAACCCAAATTCGGATTTCCCGCTTATCGCGACTGCTCGCCTTGCCAGTAGGAACCAAGCACGAGTCATGGCCACACCCAAATTTCCATATGTCGTCAACTAAGTGCGTACCAACCCGCACTCGTACATCATTAGGTATACGCATGCATGTCTGATGGAACGTTACATCGCACTTCTGAACAAGACAGGCACTACAATATCGTATCGTGTTAACTACTGCCAGTGACACTTCCCTATCATTGCAGTACAGCTTTCTCGGCCAGGCGGCAGCGCTGGTTTGCGTAGGAGGAAAGAAGTGCGTAAGCCCATGACATCAGACGGCTTCCTACTTGTTTCTCTATTCTCGCGTTTCAAGAACGCGCCCGCTGTTCCGCGACAAACTGGGACATCTCGCACCGCAGCGTGGGTGTAGCGCTCTTACATCACCGGCTGCCGAGACGCAACAGATAGAATCTACAACATGCTGCGGGATAAACAGCCCTGGGTCACAGAAAGATGTCTCAGGCGGATTTCTCTGGAGTTCCTGCTATAACGGAGAGGCCTTCACTAGTTACTCTCAGAATTTCGTGCTCTCAAACGGCCAGCTGCAATCAAAATACTTACGTACTGGAAATGATTGATTTTAGTTGTCTAAGTCATCAGTAGTTCCTCCCACGAACTTTTTATTTGGAGAGACCGCCAAGTTAATAGGCAATTCTACGCGGTTGAATAGTGTCAACAACACTTTAAACTCCTGTTTATAGTCCCTATATGACGTATTCATCGTTTCTGTTACCTAAATACTTGTACACGTAAGATTACAGATAAAACAAACTTAAAGATAGCATCCTCACAGGCCAGAATGATAGTATCATAAACATTCAGCGGAAAAATGTTTCAAAAATGTATTAACGTTCCGAAAAAGAGCGTCTCTGGCTGGATTTGCGTTCAAGAAACAGGAGCAGCCATAGCGCAAACACTACACGGCTCGTAAGAAGACATATTGCGTGTTACCTCTCTATGCAGGCAAAGTCGCCATGAGGGAAAAATAGGTATAACAAAGACTACAACAACATACAACTCAGTAATTACCTAGAGAACTGTCCCTGAACCCAAATTAGAGTGAATATGATACGCTCGTCAGTCGCACAGCTGCGCAAACGAGGATCGTTTGCTGAAATGTGTTTGCAAACACCACATCTCAGGCAGACCTTGGTACGGGTGACTGTTTACTGAGACAGTGTCATAGTCAGGCTGGCCAACCCACCGCCGTCCGGCGTCCTCTAGCTGAAAATCGTACAATCATCCCTTTTATTGAGCACATATTTCCTCTTTAACTCTATTGAAAAACAAAAGTAATCATAAAATAATTTCCGAGTTGTCCTAAATTGCACCCCGGCCGTTCACACAGTTATTTTAAAGTTTAAGGTATGTTACTGGTATTAATACATCACTGCAATGAATCGCCTTTTAGCTGTTGTGCTCAATAACAAAGGCCACCGAGCGAAGTAGCGCAGTGGTCACTACACTGGACTCGCATCGGTGAGGACGACGGTTCAAACGCGCGTCCGGCCGTCCTGATTTAGGTTTTCCGTGATTTCCTTAAATCGCTTCAGGCAAATGATGAGATGGTTCCTTCGAAAGGGCACGGCGATTTCCTTCCCCATCCTACCCTAACCCGATGGGACCGATGACCTCGCTGTTTGGTCCCTCAGCCAAATCAACCAACCAACCTAGGCTAGAAGTCTCGATTCAGACCGTTCCAGGCAAGGATTTGGACTCCACCTACTGCGAAAGCAAGTCCAGTGCCTACTGGGGCCTCTCCTCCTGCGTTGTAAGGATTAATTATATCCCGAAGCTTCCTCGACTCAAAGCACATTTCTCAGATCTCTCGTTAACCAGTGAAAGGAAAGGCGCCACAATTCTCCGTATTACTCCTACATTAATAGACACAGCATAGCTGCAGCGAAGTTGCTAGGAACTACAAAAGCGAATAACACAAAAGTGAATATATAGCAATTTTGTGCTGTTATTAAATAACTCAAACACGGAGAAATGTTTCATTTATGTATTTACGTGGTTGATGCTACCTTGTAGAAACTGCAATGGACAAATCGACATGCTAAGATGTTATACAATCTCTGTCACAACAGCCCAGGTAACCGTTACTATGAATTATATTGAATTATTCTGAATTATTGCCCGCCTCCGTTGCTGAGTAGTCAGCGCGGTTAACTGCCATGCCCCGGGCCTGGGTCCGGTTCCCGGGAGTGCCAGACGCCGCGCGGGATTAGCCGAGCGGTCTGCGGGGCGCAGCAGTCATGGACTGTGCGGCTGGTCCTGGCGGAGGTTCGAGTCCTTCCTCGGCCATCGGTGTGTGTGTTTGTCCTTAGGATAATTTAGGTTAAGTAGCGTGTAAGCTTAGGGATTGATGGCCTTAGCAGTTAAGTCCCATAAGATTTCACACACATTTGCGAGTGCCAGAGAGTTTTCCTTGATGGGAGGAAGTGTATGGGGTGCATTCAGCATCGTGAGGGCCAACAGTGAGGTGCTACTCTAGCGATTAGTAGCGGTGCCAAGCTCAAGAAATCCAAAACGACCGGGAGAGAGGTGGGCTGACAACATGCCCCTCCATATATCCAATGATGCCACTGACAGAGGATGACATGGAAGTCAGTCGGCCCCGACTGGCCTGTCTATGGTCAGAAAGCGCAACTTTTCCTTTTTTATACTGAATTATTGAGTTTGCTGCTTCTTTTTACGTCAGTGTAGTTTGTCATGTGCTTACTTCTCGGTGCCTATTATGGCCACCGCTTCGAACCATGGTGCTGGAATAAATTTTCCCCACCATTGTTTCTTCCCTTCCATCTTCCGTTCGCGGATGGCGCCTGGAAACAACGACACACATTTATTACCGTGACACACACACACACACACACACACACACACACACACACACACACACACACACACAGCGATGAGCCGAAACATTATGACCACCTGCTTAATAGCCTTTTTGTCCATCTTTGGAACGAAATACACCACTGATTCTGCGTATCAAGGTTCTGACAGTTTATTGGTAGGTTTGTGGAAGTACGTGGGATTAGATGTCTACGCATCAGTCATGTAATTCGAGTAAAAGACGGGGCGTTGATTTGCGTACACGGTGATGTTGCCAGATAGCGACCCAGATGGGTTTCACAGGATTTACATCAAGCGAATTTGACTGCTGGGACATTCACTTCAGTTCACTATAATGCTGCACAGTATCACGGTTTTGACTCCGAGACATGAACAATTAGACTGCTGAAAGATGAGATCGCCGTCGGTGAAGACATCAAGCATGAAGAGATGCAGGTGGTTCGCAGCGTTTCTTCGATTACTACCACAGGTACAATGAAAACGCAGGACAATACCTCCCATAGCATAACACTACACCCACCAGCCTATGTCCGTGGCGCGCTGCATGTTTCGAGCCACCGTTCACATCGATGACGGCTTTTGTCGAGACGACCACCGACCTAAGGTAGCAAAAATGTGATTCACCAGAAGAGCCGACACATTTCCATTGACCGATGGTCGATTCTCAGAGGTCCCGTGCCCATTGCAATCGTAATTGACCATGTCATTGGGTCAGCATGTGAACACATAGGTCTGGTCTCCTGCGGAGCTCCATGTTCAACAATGTACGATGAACGACGTGCTCCGAAACAATTGTGCGTGTACCAGTTTTGTGCTCTTTCGGCACAGATGCCACACATCACCATCTATCAGACAAGCATCTAAACCCCACTTTCTGTGAAGAGTCGTGGACGTCCAACCATTTAACGCCTAGTGGTAGTTTGACATCCCTCTACCTCTTTCCTTAGCAGCACGTGAACATTCGACCAGCTTCGCCGTTTTCGAGATAGTCGTTCAAAGCTCTGCCTAATAATAATCTGCCCTTGTCAAAGTCGGTTTTCTCAACGCATTCCCCCATTTCAGCCCATATCTTCGCTAGGCTGATCTCGCGTCTGTGTCTGCTCCGCTAACATACTTCTATTATCGCGCCACGTTGCCCGCAACGCCACCAGCGGCGTCCATCGTCGCCAGTAGTTATAATGTTTTAACTTACCAGTGTACACTGAGTAAATAAACTTAGGACACAACAGCAATACAGCGCCTGTAATGGGACTGTTGTGCATGGAGGAAGCAAATCGTTTCCAAACAGGCGTCTGAACATCCCCTCGGGGTCTCCATCCAACAATACGACACTTTTCTTTCTTTCCGTTCTTTCCGTCTCTAATGATCGGGACAACCACGAGCTCATAAACTCTAACGTTCCATTGTTCCTTTGCTCCTTAATGACGAAATCTCTTCTCAGGTCGAAATCACATTCAGGCTCTCCACCGTCCTGTTCTCTGTCCTCCCTTACCAAGACACTTTTTCCCTTCCGTTTTTCTTGAGCAGTGGGTAATTTTCACGTCCGCAGATCCAGTTGCCGACAACCAAGAGCGCGTCCCGTAATGTTTATACATAGGCTATTGAGCTAAGGAGAGGCAGTCTGTGGGTGCAGCCTTGTTTGCGGCCGGCGTGATGTCACGACGGTGACGCTGCCGGCTGTGACATCAGCCGCGACTCGCGACTCCCTGGAGCTTGCGGCCGCACAAATGTCAGCCCGGCTCGCTGGCTTTGCGTAAGCAGCGGTGTCCGCAGAGTGTGGGAACGCCACCGCGCTACGCCCACCGCCGCCCCCACCCACCCCTTTCTTTCGTGGCGACACTTGCCACGTACCCCACTACTGCATCGAATCTCTAATTACCGAGCAACTACCCACACAGCCTACTGACCACCTATGACCTGCTTTACACCTATGATGTCCTTGACCGTATTCCTCTTTAGTGCGGTAATGGTAGACTTACCTCATCTCAATTTCTAAGCTGGCTTCTGATATAAGGAAGGACTTGTTTGTTGCCGCTTTATAGTACACTTTATGTATTCTTCCGGTTGCAGAACAGATCCAAAATATTTGTACGAAAGTTGTATGTCAGCGTGGAATCCGGAAGACTGTATGTCAAGGACAGTATATGATCGCCTTTTGGACCGACTCAGAGCTTCAACTAGCCAATAACTCTCTCCAAACTCTAAATGGACATGCACTGGCCCCGGTGCTGTAATAGTCACAAACGTACGTGGTATCACGTAACATTCCGCGAGTGTGGACGGTATTTGCTTCGTGATACATTACCCGTGTTAAAATGGACCGTTTACCAATTTCGGAAAAGGTCGATATCGTGTTGATGTATGGCTATTGTGATCAAAATGCCCAACGGGCGTGTGATATGTATGCTGCTCGGTATCCTGGACGGCATCATCCTAGTGTCCGGACCGTTCGTCGGATAGTTACGTTATGTACGGAAACAGGAAGCGTTCAGACATATGTGAAACGTCAACCACGACCTGCAACAAATGATGATGCCCAATTAGGTGTTTAAGCTACTGTTGCGACTATTCCGTACATCAGTAGAAGACTAATTGGTCGAGAATCGGGAATCCCAAAAACGTCAGTGTTGAGAATACTACATCAACATTGATTGCATCCGTACCATATTTCTATGCACCAGGAATTGCATGGCGACGACTTTGAGCATTTATGGCATTAATGTGGTATTTACAGGTAATCACGCTGTAACAGCATGCGTTCTCAGAATTGATAATTTCACAAAGGTACATGTATCACGTTGAAACAACCGAAATAAAATGTTCAAATGTACCTACGTTCTATATTTTAATTTAAAAAACCTACCTGCTGCCAACTGTTCGTCTAAAATTGTGAGCCATATGTTTGTGACTATTACAGCGCCATCTATTACAAAGCGAAAAAAGTGGTCGAAGTAAAACATTCATATTTCTTTACGTACTACACGAATATGTAATAAAAATGGGGGTTCCTATTTAAAAAAACTCAGTTGATATCCGTTTGACCTATGGTAGGACCATCTAGAAGGCCAACCATAGCGCCATCTGGTTTCCCCCTTCAAACTAGACGAGTTTCGTTCTTTGTAGTTTTTTCGTTTGATGCTTATTTCGTGAGATATTTGACCCGGTCACTAACAATGGACAGCCGTGTACACAACAAATCATTGAGATCATTGGGTCACCCACTAGTCTGAGATGAAAAATTTGGCACAAGAAGAAGGAAGAAAGAACTTTTCCATAACGGAATCCGAACTGCACCGTTGACTGGAGTTACTCGATCTCCTATGATCCCTCTCCTTGCCACTTGTCCCACAGCTCATGACAGTTTTGGATTACATGTCCAAGTCTTTCGCGGTACGCCTCTTATTCGTAAACTACAAAGTATGTCATACTGCAGCAAGGCTGTACAGTTTACAGTCAGCTTGGAAAGTCGTTTCCCACGTAAATTTAAGCGGAAACTCAAATTACAAGTGACGGCTCGGAGTTTATGTCCAAACAGAGTATACGAGTAGTGTAAGAAGAAATACTGAGCATTGCGACGAGATCCATTTAAAGCACGCGCCAGTGAGGCAGTCTCATTGCCCAGTTTACATCGACAAGGCTTGCGTTTTTTCTGCTTTCCGCGTGTACGCGTCTGTGTGTGTGTGTGTGTGTGTGTGTGTGTGTGTGTGTGTGTGTGTGTGTGTGTGTGTGTCTGTATGTGCGCGCACGCGTGTGTGAGAAGCGCGTAGGGCGCGGTGACGGCTCGCGGTTAACCGATGCGGGCGACGTGTTAAACAATTGCATCACCGACCGCTAGCAGCTCTGGGAAGACGCAAGGCGCGCCTGACCGCAGGCCAAACAAGCGAAGCGAAAAACCGCGCAGGGATCCCGTCTCGCCAAATAAGGACGGCATCCTTTAAACACGCGGCCCACAGCTGTGCCCCAGTCCAGTCCTGGATGCACGGTTTATTCTGCGCTAAATATACGCGAAAAGTGCAACTTAAAAAACTCTCGCAGCAGCTTCAGCCTGGGACCCGGAAACAGTGCCACCGTTGGCCCAGTCCTTGCAGAATGGTCGCCTGTGACCCACACAGGCAAAACAAGCTGTCACTCATTCTGTGGACACAAAAACGTGCAATAACATGCCTACTGACACCAGAATGAAAATAATGTGCATTTTTCTCATTCGAAACCACTGAAAGACAAAGAAGTTCTAAGATTCAGGGAATGAACGCAGCCGGCCAGGGTGGCCGAGCGATTCTAGGCGCTACAGTCTGGAACCGCGCGACCGCTACGGTCGCCTTGGGCATGGATGCGGGTTCGATTCCCGGCGGGGTCAGGGATTTTCTCTGCCTCGTGATGGCTGGGTGTTGTGTGTTGTCCTTAGGTTAGTTTCGTTTAAGTAGTTCTAAGTTCTAGGGAACTGATGACTGCAGATGTTAAGTCCCATAGTGCTCAGAGCCATTTGAACTATTTGAATGAACGCAGCTAGCAGATGCAGGGATCCTGCAGCGCCGTTATAGACAAGGTCCTAGTGAACGTGGTTTGCTAAGTCATTCCTCTGACTTATTATGGAGCGTCAGGTGTGTATGTGTTTCGTTTAGATGAGTGTGATCAGTGCTTGTACAGTGCAGTGTTGGGTTTGACCCGGCCCCGGCACATAGCCTACACCTCTCGAATAGAACCAAGGGCGCCGCCGAGCTTAACGTTCCTATCCGACAGGCGGATCACGATCTTCAGTATCACATGCCCTCAGTTTATGACACACTCTGGAGAGGTTTGAAATTTAATGCAGGGAATTGGTTCAAAGTTTGTTGGCCGGGAAGTAAACGCCACCATCTCTCCTTTTCTTGCCGATCAAATACTTGCAGTGAAAATTTCATGCACTACCAGAATTTGAGCCGGCTTACCTCCGAGCCGAGCGTCACCGCATAAACGTGCGTTAGGGACTCGGCTACAGAGAAGGGTCGTAAATGTTTAATGGGTTAAATTATTTACTGAAAAATAATACAAACAGAAAAATGTGTCGGGAGAACATACTGAAAGTTGAGTACATTGTGACGGTTGTAATCTTCACATAACTGACAGATCAATGTATAGGAAGGCTCTAATTAGTCTTGTAAGAGTGAGAGTCAACAACTGTATTTCTCAATCTCTTGGTATGGCGTCAGGGTATCATTTACAACATAAAATGCCACGGACGGTCATTAAAGCAATGGAGGTGGATCAAACGCAGAAAATTTTAAGGAGTTAAATATTACCCTTCCTGTTACTCGATTGCGGAAACTTCTTCTAGTACAGACTAGAAATCTAAGAACTTCAGCCAAGGAAGGGTATTGCCGATATCCAATCAAAAAACAGAGCCGCGACTTTATCCCAACTGCGGTCTGCCCTTGTTACAACTACAGGAAGAGTAAAATTACTGAGTAATCAGCGCTGAAAGCTTCATGGAAGTGTACAGATCGTCACAAATTAGGACTTTACACTGGGCACGCAACGTACGCTCCTCTCGGCAGGTGAAAGAACGACTTTTTTTCAGGCGTGTGTCGCTGACAAACTCGTGGAGTGCCATCATAGCGGGGTCTTTCCACTACTACTTCACAGCTTTACCGCTCGCCATGTGGATGGATATTTCCAAGAATAAACTGTTCTGTTACTGGAGTAGCCAGCCCCCCTGTAATCTAAAAGACAAATTTGATTTGCTGCCTGGAGGCCGTTGCCATTTACAGTCCTCTCCAGACGCTTAACACGCCGAGAGCAGACTTGCATCTCGAAGAGTATTCACTTGTTACGAGTTTCAATAGACGCCACAATTAACAGCACACAACGTGCTCAAGCTTCTTGCGTTATACCAAATTCACATTTTTATATTTATACTTGGTTTTTTTCTAACATAAATTCTTTTTCTGGAACTGTGTTGGATAACTAATGAACAACAGTTTCCTGTATTATGTCTTGTAAACGGTATATTCATAACGACAAGTCTACGTTTATAACTTACTCTTCACTGTAGGAAGGACATTAACTGTTTATAGCAATGTGATTGGGTGATCTATTTCATTCTGTAAAGCTCCATCCCAAAATATCCGATTTCTCGAGTTCACAGCGCCCTCCGCCAATCAGCACTGGACTACATACTGACTGTATTTTCTCAGTACGGATCTGTCTAATTCGTACAATACGTTCTGCTGCTAGTCAGTTACCAGTTGAGCGCGCCCTTTTCTTGCTGTTAATTGATGTTAGCGACTTAGTTTTCATTATGTTATGGAAAACTCTCTGACGTTTCATATCGACCAAAATCTTTTGTACTAATATTCTGGGTGTCACGTAGTCGTCACTACATCCAAGGATTCTTTTATTAGGAAACTGTCAGAGGTAACTAAACCCGAAGCTGTTCGAAAATCTTATTGCCGACGAGTCACCTCTGCCGATAGGAAGACATGGCGCAGAACTAGAGAAAGAACTTAGAAAAATATTGGGTCCTAAAAGTGTTAGAGACTGAAACAATCAAATTTGGAAGAGCTGTACCGGAGCATGACGACGGTATCAGAAGAAATGAGACCGAAAAGCACAAGATTTGAGGGGCATGTGACCAGGATGCATATGAATAGAACGACTAAAAGAGGACGGGAAGAACAAGAACAAAGATAGGAACCAAGTATCTTGTTAGACTCAGGAAAGACTGGTCGGAATTGAGGATCAAGATGGAAGGGTAGGAAAATTGGAGATCCAAGTACACACTGACCAGTATGCCGGCGATCAACGACAGATAAATAGACAGGAAATGGGTAGAGAATCACCAGATGAACAGAGAAGACTAGAAGTTACTGAAGATCTCTGAAGAAGAGCAGGAGAGAAGAAGAGAAAGAATTAAAATGTTATGAGAAGAGAAGAAAATGAAATCCCTGAAGGGCTACGCATGATCCAACAACAGCCGTAACGTAAGCAGAAGAAAGAGAATAAAGGAATGACACAAGATTAAAGTTCAACGACCAGTCGACGACGATGTAAACTCGGATAAAGAGCAATAACGGAAAGAAGTCGGCGATGCCATTTACAAAGGAATCTTCCCATCATTAGCTATAAGAAACGTAGGAAAACTATGGAAAACCTAAATCTCGATACCGGACGGGGAATTGAACCCGGATCCTTCCGAATGTGAGTTAACAAGTGCAGCACTTCTATAAGTAATTGCTAAGTTTCTCAAGTAACTCTGTAGATCCCGGTGAATTCAGTTACCAATGGCAGAAATTTTGAAATTCGTTATGGCTTTTAGTATTACGCTCCACTGACATTTACTTGTCCCAAGTTGCTACAGTTTTTCGCTGTCCGTCCCTGGACATGCCAATTTTTCTGAGATTATTATTTCAAAAAATTTATCCGACGTCAGGAAACACATTCCAAGTTGTAAAATAGCGATAAATATTACTTCCCAATTGAGCTTTCGAACTGTTACGATTTTTATTTTAAGAGTAGTGCGTTTCGCTCGGGATCGGTAGAATAGATACTTGCTGTTCTACAGGGACCAAAACCATAGAGACTTAAGCGAGCGCAGTACCCAGGGAATTTTTTGTCCGTCTACTAAGTCGTTTGTTAACGTATAATTCAGCGCGCGGCATAAGCTTAAACTCGGTCAGCGTCGCGGGTCGCAGACGTTGTTTATTCTTCGCTGATCCTTTTTTGGAGGTCGCGGGCAGCGTGCTGCGAGCCTTTGGGAAGTTTATCTCTGGCGAAACTTGTTTACGTGTTCTCCACCACACTAATAAACAATGACGGAAGAACCCCGAAAAAATTTCAGGCCACTTCACAAAGTAGCAACGTCAGTACTATACGAGGCCACGTGCTGATGCACTGGTGCGAACTGTTGATTTACGAGTACGCGTTCGCTCGTGACTCCATTCACCCAGCAGCGTAATGTAATAATGTAGGACGTCCTCCAAGAAGGAGAAGTATGTCTTTCTTACAAATGCCATCAGCACCAACTCTTACTAACTCCATTCAATAAAATTTATTAATTATTTTTGATGAACTTGACAAAATAGAGACAATTGCAGAATCGAAAATTTTACAAGTTGACTTGCAAAAAGAGGTCTTCAACGAAAGGTTGAAATTAAAATTCAGTTACTTTCACAGAAACCGAAATTGTTAATGGTTCTAGCAATGACTGTAACACAGCTTTACTTTGTTCGTGTTCACAACTACTTCGGTATATTTTCCAAGTTAATGCTATGTTGAGATATAATCCTATGTAGACAAGCATGGGTAATTTTCGTTTCGTAGAAAATGATACTAGCTTATTCTAGACACTGTTCAGCCGCTACCTAATATTTTTAAGAAAAATTACAGAAAAGCTAAATTGTAATGCAGCCAGTTGCAAAAACTGACAAATAATTTGAAAAGGAAAATACAGCTACCAATAAATTATTTATTAGAGCCATTCGAAACCGCGTCCAATCTGATACATCTGGGTAGGCGTTTTTATTCCTAGAAACAATGTCTGATCCTACCCCCCCCCCCCCCCCCCCTTTTACTTGTGCTTTTAAAACACATATTAATATCCAGTCGCATACTGATCACATCATTCGAACGTATAAAACACTGAGTTGTCACTAAATGAGTTTTATTCCTTACATGTGCGCTATTTTCAATTATTTATTTATTTATTTGCAGGTTATTAGCATGGTTGCTTAGTTTTATCGAGGTGGATCAATTCTAACAAAGTTTCTATATTTATTACGCAACCAGTGACTAGTTGCGATAAATAGTAATATATAATCTATGTTTTAACACAGAAACAGACAATAATACTCCTACTCTGGCAAATAATTATTCTGTACCAACTGAAATCAGCTTTTACGACTCTGTGGGTGGCGTCGGCGTTAGCTAAATTTACAAAACGTTTCTCCGCTTTCGAAGTGATGAGAGATAAACAAGAGACGAATGCATGAAGGGCAGCAGAAACGGAAGATTCAGTTCCAATAAATGAAATGGCGGTGCTTTCGGTTGTTTACTAGCAGCTGTACTAACGTGCCTTATTGCTAATATATATCGTTTCAGTTCCCTGTCTCTTTGACACACTCAGGTAGCTGGGTACTAGATCACATCTCTGACGGTACCGTCAGGCGTACTTGATAAGGACTTCAGAGACTGTATAGACGCTCCGAAAGCCGATATCGATGATGTTTCGTTCAATGGTTCGCACACTGATACTTGTGGATAGCCCAGAATTGAAATCTGGTGCAATTTGCGGAACGGTTGCACTTCTGTCACGTTTGACCGATTCTCTTCAGTCGTCGTAGGTCGCGTTCTTGCAGGATCTTTTTGCAGCCGCAGCGATGTTGCTAATTTGATGTTTTACCGGATTACTGATATTCAAGGTACACTCGTGAAATGGTCGTACGGGAAAATCCCCACTTCACGGCTACCCGGAGATGCTGTGTGCCATCGTTCCTGTGCCGACTATAGCACCTCGTTCAAACTCACTTAAATCTTGATAACCTGCGCAAGATACTTCTTGTCTTACATAGGCGTTGCCGACTGTAGCACCGTATTCTGCCTGTTTACATATCTCTTTATTTGAATACAAATGCCTACACCAGTATCTTTGGCGCTTCAGTGTGTAAGTCATTCACACACTGTCTCTATAGCTAGTTTCATGTACTGATTCCTGTTTACATCGTTTCTTCGTAATATTGTCCCCAGATGGTTGAACTATGTAACAGGCTCCAGGAGATACCCTCTAAGCTTCTAATCGTGTTCTATTTCTCATTTATATGTCATGTTTATCCACAGTCAAAGAAAGCTTGAAACAGTGAACCATATTAAAATACTTACTAAGTTGTGCTCCATTACCTTACAATTACAAAACGGCGGTCGTTCCTGTAGACTCCATTTTCTGAGTAAACAATCTGATAGTTTTGCTGACACAACTTTTAAAACGTTTACGTTTATTCAGATCATTGTTGGTCTTATTACGCCTCTTTGGGATCTCCTTGATGTACCGTTCGTTTCTGATGAACATTATCCGTCCATTGTTACGTGTTAAGTTCAAACAATCAACGTTATTTGAGCCCATCTCTTTACTTGGCTGTCGCAACTGTAGGTTCTTTAAGGCCTTTCGGGAAACTACTAAGATGGAATCTGCGTCTTCTACCTATGGCCACAATTTGCAAGATACAGTACGTGAGAGAAAACGTGATACTTTTCACACGAGTAGTGCCTTGCAATTTCTTTTTTTTTTCCGACAGAAGCTTTCCTTTTCCTACAGATACGTCGCAGCCTTCGAGTTAGGAAAACGTTATAGCATTCAGCAAAATGCACAATTTGCAGTATTGTCTTGTAATTTTACGCAATTTCAATGTAAAATCTAATGAGTATGCTTGCAGATTTTGCGGCATTGTTGGTTTTGACTATGTTCCATTGTTTTTTTAATACCCGGGTATGCCGCTTTTAATATTTTGCTAGTGAATATAAGTAATTGAAAATTACAGAAAATAATTAAGCGCTCTTGTTATCCCATTGTATCTAACACACAGAAGCCTAAGACAAGCTGTTTACTGGCGTAATTCTGCAATACTGATTACTGACCCGACGCGCGGTAAGTTTTGGGGAAGTACAGGTCGCTAAAAGAGGCAAACCGCAAAACATCAGTGCAGAGCGGGTTGCATCGGACGGCCGAGGCGGCACCGGGCCACCCGCAGTGTGGGCTCCATGTCCGCTCTTTGTACTCAATGAAGGCTCTGTTAGCTCATGGCGTCCACTCAGCGTTTCTGTCCAACGATTTGCTTGTGGTGCGGTGGTGGAGATCAAGAACAGCAGCGTAGACAGAGATGAGCCGTGCCTAAGCGTGACCTTTCTGCCCAGTAAGCAAACATTTAATACTTCCCTCAAACAGGCTACAGCACATGAAAATCTGTGTTCGTTTCCGAGCATAAATATCAGAGGATACGAACATCTTCAGTTTTGTCCCTTCCTGTTGGCAATAGCAATCAATAACAAAATAAAGATTCAGAAAAACTGTGAAAGAAGTTCTAGAGGTAATAGCAATTTCCAGATACATACGTTGAGTAAGAAGTCGTAGTTCACTGGACGGCATGGTAGATCAGCGATATGGCACTTGTATGATGTGTGTGTGCATTATGATTATCAGGTACATACCTGAAACAAAGGTAAAAGACCTGTATTAATATTCTGATGAGCCACTATGTGTCAATACATAACCACATACCACAGAGCATTCCAACAAAGTACATAGTAAAAAGAAAAAATAATAATATATTTCGAGGTATCAGTAGACTATACACAATTCATGTAAATTAAATCAACAAAATGAAAATACAACCTCTGCCTCAATCGAGAGGCTTTCAATTCAGCTAAGTGTTAATAAGTAGTTGTATTCATTTAGTTTTGAAAAATATTGGGGAAAACCCGCTCTCTATTTGCAGCGTCGCGTCCTATCTATACTACAAGTCTGCGCTTGTTTAGGAACTAGAGAAACATGTGTGTGTGTGTGTTTGTCCCTTCATCTGTGAGAAGTGTGAATGACAGAAACGACAACACATGCTACATGCGTCATACAGTGTGATGTCAGCAGGGACAGGCAGTCTCGCTTTATACAACATCCTTTTTGAAGTGGAGGAACCTCGCACCTCTGCGGAAGTTTGTCGGCTGGACGAGTCAACGACCGCGAAAAGTGGTGCCACTGATCGAAAGTACTCGGATTAGAATTTCCGTACCATAGCTAACTTTTATTAAAATTGTCTAACTCATCCTATAGACAATAAGTCGTACCTCTGTTCATCCTACTAAAACGGCACCGCTCACGAGAAATTAACGCCTAATATTCGGAAGCATTTTCAGCAATAACATGAGGATAGAAAACAAATTTTCAAGTGTCATTTACGTGTATAAGTCCTCATACTTTCAAACATCGAAATGAAGAAAGCCCAAACCGGAAATTACTTCCTCTTTTCAGTAAAATTTTAATGTCTTTTCCACAATACATTAACAATATCGAGATCAGTTATGACACTAACTGTAAGGAATCATCCTAACATTTCAGTGAAGCGTTTTACAAGATCACAGCAAACTAGAATAAAATTCTACCTTTTCACGAAAATTCACCCACATGTACTTTGCTACTTCGCTCTGCCATTGTGTCCATTTCAGTAATTCAGCTAGAGTGTTTCATAGCCCACCATTTAAAGAGTTCTCGGGTGCTTAACTCGCTTGCAATAATTGATTCCTATACCCAAGTGCACATGTATATCTGTTAGTGTTTTACTTCAAGAACAAATACAGTCCAAAAAAATCGTGCCAATTTTCAGCGTTGAAATGCAGCATCTCCAAATAAGGTGTACCAATCATAATTTACTATTGTTTAAGTACTGTTTGAAATTCTTCAGTGAAGGACAGCAACAAACAGATCATATTTGCTAAATTCTGGTAAAATCAGAAGGCAGAAATAATGGTTGTATTGATAAGCGACTTACTCTGACGTCCGTTCTAAGTGATCTGAAAAAGGAACGATAATTTAAATGCGAATTATTATATAATAAATGGAGGTCCTGTACTTCTGCGTGTCCTCGTATTATCGTCAAATGGGACACCTCTCGCCTACGGTTCATTTGAATCATAAGGATTTGAAATACGCATCTTTGACGCCAATTATTAATACCGAAACGATTCTCCAGAACAATTACGCACCTTTTATTGGTATACAACTTCTGAAATCATCACTAAGTCATTATTATTATACTGTAATTTGATATCGAACGTTATGAACAAAATGTAGTTTAGCTGTCAAAGCATAATTGTCGCAATTTATTGTCATCTTCAAATAGCTTACTTTGCAAAACTCTCTCACAATACACTATTAACCAGCAACATGGCAAAATGGTTAAGACACCGATGTGTCGGAACGAATGAGATTTAAATCCCAGTCCACTAAGCTGACTTGAATCTCCCATTGTTTCTCTAGTTGACTAAGGCAAATGCCGATACGGTTACTCCATTGCTAAATTCATTTTCTGTGCTTGCCTAACTGAGGTACTGATTCGTCTCTAATTGTCTCAACGAGCTAAGTGCCGCACTGATAAGATACTGGACTCACATTCGGGTGGACAGCGGTTCAAATCCTCAGCCGGTCAGCCACGTTTAGCTTCTCTGAAAAGACCATGGGCGATTTTCGTCCCATTCTTCCACAATCCAAGTGGTAGTGGTGTTCTGGTGGGTAGAGCAATAGAGTCCGGGTTCAATCCTTCCGAGACACAAGGGCGGGGGGAATTTTCCTCTTTCTAATCCATCTAGGACGGCCCCATGTTCATTCAGCCCGCTATCGAATGAACACCAGGAATCTTTCCCGTGGGTAAAAGGCGGTCTTGGACATCGCCCCGCCAACATCTCCCTCCTACTGCCGCGGCGGAGGAAGACTGTACTCCACCTTCACTGAGGCCAATAGCTCGATCACGGGCACAGACTTTACTTTGTCTTCTCCAGTTTGAGCTTTTACTCCATTTCTAATGACCTCATCGTCGAGAAAAAGATAAAATCATCTTTACTCTCCTCTTCTAATGACCTCAATGTCTACAGAGCACTAAACTTCAGCTTTCCTTCCTGTCTTCTTTTTTTTCCTATTCACGCTTTATGTATTCGCTTTGAGAGAAAGGCAACTAAACTTTCCATCACTGAACGTGTGCAGACTTTCCATGCCCCTGAATGTTCACAATGTTACTCGGGAGACAGTTTTGTGCTTGTTAGTATCTCAATTAAGCTTTTTAACAGCGCAACAACCTTGTTCCTCCTCGATTCCAGCTGCTACACATGGTTTACGGCAAAAATAAAGTGCCAAAACTGCTTTCGTTTTGGGTGTAACAGACTCTCACTAATATTCTTTCCTAATAGACTGAATATATGAGACCTATTGGCTACATCGGCTCGTTTTGATTTCGTTTTCAAAATCGTACGTGTGGTAGGTCCTGAAATCTCTGAACATGACTTTTTCATGTCTATAATTGCTATCAACTATGGTGAATGCAGAATCCATGTTAAATTGTACATCCTTTGCAACTGGTTCACAAGTCGGAGGGAAACGACTGGAGTTTAACGTCTTGTCGACACCAGACAGTGACAAGTTGGAGAAACCATAGGAGACATAAATTATATACAAAGAGACTTGAACTCACTTCCTCTCAAATACTTGTTCACTGACTCAACAACTGCTCCCTTACTCGGTCGAATCAAAACGAGGAAAAACCTTGCGTAGTCAAGTACTTCTTTCCGGTTAACGATCGCTTTGCTACTCTGTCTCATCAACTATTGATAGTGTATGTACACGTCCTGAGAACGTCCCTACGTAGGAATGTTTCCATCGTTAACCTACAAGCATGTGATCTAGGGGACGTACGTCTATTGTGTTAAAAATGGCGATAATTTTAACCACCGAAGAGCAACTGGCAGCGTTGCCACCAGACCCACACGCCTAGGGCGTGTGCAGGAAGTCGCAGAGCTGTCGCTGCCCCCGAAGCCTTTGTGCGAGGGCACAGCCAGCGCCTTATCGTGTGGTCGTCGCCCGCCGAACATTTGGCAACGCCCGGCGCGACGCTGTTGCTCTTTTTTGCTCGTGGACCTCCATTAATTGGGTCCGAACCCGACGCGGACGTCAGCAAGTGTCTGGGCCACCAAATAAATCAGCGGACAGACAGCCTCACCCCGACACACATATTAGGCACTTTGCTCCACAAATAATCTGACGGACTGATATTCAGCACTTCAAAAACAAAGTTGTTTGCAGTATCCGAGCGAATTGACCTTCAGGTCGAATAAAAGTGAATTTGGCTGAGGATATTAAATTGTACATCGCACAGATACACTTTGACTGCGCAATAGATTATGTACACTGATGGTCATTAAAACTGAAAAACAAGGGGAAAAACATAAAACGAAATTTTACTTATTGTATGTATACAGTACAGTAGGAAGAAAAATTAAATTTGTAGGTTACTTCGGGGAATACTGTTGCGATCAGGCGAAACTACTTTCGTCCGGTCAAAACTCAAGTCATAGTAACTGTAACTCATGAAATATTAGTTCGCTTTATTACATTCATTAAAAAAAGATTGACTTAGCTTCCTTTTGTGTGACACTGCAACCTCTGGACGATACCACAAATACAAGGTTCGAAATTCAGAAGTCAGAGCTGCCACCTCCGCCACCAATGGCTTGGCTCTAAGCTGGATCGGCGTCGCCTCAAATTGCTTTTTGATACGTCTTGCCACGCTGCTTCAGCTCTACGTGAAAGTGCATCAGTCGCAACGGTTGGAGAGTGGTGGCGCGCCAGTCTGTCGTTAACCCATGACCAGACGATTTGAATGGGCAACAATCGAACACTCTCTATATAGAATTCAGCTAAGGCAGAATGGCCAACATGCCACCGTATTGAAAGATAATGTCACGGAAATTTCGAAGATAAGAGTCACCCACCGGCCTTAACAAGTCAGAAATGTAATGGCTGCTGTTCAAATTACCGGCAATGCGAATCGGAGGTGATCCTGTTGTGTACCCAACGGCAATCCTTACCATGGGTCCAGATGGGGGACCCACATCACTATCATTAATGCCATCTGGCAACTTTCATCCTCCTCAGAGCTTGCGCTGTAGGACACATCCATCGTGATGATGATGCAGAACTGGGACTCGGCTTGGTGCCAGTCCTATGCCCAATGTCGGCACGCTCTAAATGCCGCGTCAAGGGATGTCTCGACAACAGCCATCGTGCTGATAGTCCTTGGTGCTCCAGAGGTAGTCTCACTGTCTGTGTGAATATTCCTTTTGTTGAAAACAAGCTCATTTCCTGACGCAGTACGCGTGATATGCCTTATGATCTGGCCGGGTGGATATGATCTTGCAGGGTGGAGCAATCCATAACTCTGTAAGTCTGTCCTCTCGGGTGCTAGTCGCGTGAGGAGCGGGGAGAGGGGGGTGGGGGGTGGAGCTGAGATCCTGCTTGAGCACGGTGGTCCTGTGAGCCCGTCGCTTCCCTTTTCGCATGGCGATTGTGAGATCTCGTCGACAGTGAACAGCAATATTGTGGAACTATAATCTTCAATCACGATAGGCCAGATCCTACAGCTGTCGAACTTCGCTTGTGCTGAGTAGAAGTTTTCCTTCTTACACTAGGCATTACGCAACGTTCTCACAAACAGACAATGCTAAAAAGTGCGGAGAACACCTTGTGTAATCTGTCCTTACAAACAGAAAATAGATGCATTGCTCTTACCTACGTTATACGATTGCACTGAAATGCTTATCATCCGCATATCGAAGCATGAAGTACACTTCATGACAGTTTGACGTTTGTTGCCTGTTTCAGTATAAATGGCCGACGATGTATGTACAGGGTGTAATCAAAAGGTACGATTATATGTTATGTGCATATGGTCCAGAAACGCTTTATTATAACTCACTGCCTACAACTGTTAGTAGTTTATTAAATGTGGAAACCACACAGGATCAGAACGTTCTAGTACACCACATAACACTCTTTCTTGCATAACATAGCTGCGACATGCAGTTAAGAAGGAGGTATGCGACTATATTGAGAAATAAGTGCAGTTTGAAAACTGCTGAACACCTCGTTGACGAAAAAAGTCATTGACTGTATGCAAGCTGACTTCATTATTTCAATATCATCAGATATCCTGAAACATCTTGTTGTACACAGATGCAAAAGTTACATGTTGTAGTGGTAACGATCATAAGCAGCCGTTTGTGATTTCATAAGATTCCCAACATTGGTAAAAACCCGTCATGATGGTAATTGTACTTGCACACTGGTATGATCATCGGATTTTGTAAACAGTAATTAAGATACCAACGCTGATACTTCGCCACATGCGCCGTGTTCAGCTGCATGGCATGTTACAGTGTATGCTCCAAATTTCGATATCGACTACGTGTTGATTCCCACCTGATCCGAATTTGATCGGCCTGAGGGAATGTGGACCAGATGTGCGTATATGGGATAGGCGGCTTGGCGCGCCTCTGCGATCCAGGCCGGAGAGCATCGACTTGGTGTGGGCGACCCGCCGGGTTATCGCGGTCCGGCCACGGCCCCGCTTCCTGCCAGCCAGTCCTCCGCGTGCCGACACGAGTGTCCTCGCAGCGTAAGCTATTCAACAAAGTTTTTCTTCCGAAGATTACGCTCGAGACCTCCCACGACCTACTATTGATCACCAAGTTGCCCACGCTCAGCTGTTGGAGGCCACAAAGCAATCTCCAGGAAGTATCGGACCCTAAACAGTTATAAGCAATCGACACGAAAAATATTCACGCACAGGAGACACAACAATAATACCGAGTAACACCGTCTCTAGACTTAATAATAACTTCTATTCGGCGATCAAGAGAGTCCGTAAGTTTCTTAATGAAGGCCATATACAGTTGAATGCACTCGTTGGTGATTAAATCCCGGAGAAGTATAAAATTCCGCAGATGTTGATTGCTACCTCTCACCCAATATTCCCAAAAGTCGGAGAGATTTTCTATGGGATTAAGATCCGATGATTTCGAAGTAAGTCGATGTGCGACAGAGTGCTTGAGCATTCGTCAAAATAGGAGCGTACGCGTGCAGTCCCGTGAACACGTATGTTGTTATCTTGGAATACAGGGGTGTCCACAGCATATGGATCATGAAGATGCAGAAGAAATACGAACACTTGATCATGATAACGTTAAAATAAATATATTGGCTCGTGTCTGCGGGAATTTAAATGAGCGGAGACAAGTCATGGTAAGAAAACATGCCCAATACATCACAGACCCATATTCGCGCTTAACTAAACCCTACATACACTTCGTGTTAATTGCGTCATCTGGCCGTCGGCGCACTCGACGTCTTGCATCATAAGAATAAAGGTAAATCGTGACTCGAGTCAGATACTGCTCAATTTCAGTGTTGTTCGGCCCGCTGAAGACGCGCTGCTTCATTTGCTGTAGTGAGCAATGACATATTGCGAGTTGAACATTCCGCACTGACGTACCAACGAATAGCTCAGTTTCATTCACAGCGTTGCTATGGACACGTCCAAACAGGATAGCTCATTTCTGTCACTCTGTCAAGTCTCCACATCGTCCCATCTTGATTCCATATTACCGACTGCCACACTCACGCCACTTCACTACCACGATTTACGCCAGCGACGGAGAATCGAAAAACATTACGTTAATCTTTCTTCAGTGGAAAGCAGTTTCGTCAGTAATTGAGGAATAGCAGCTTATAATTTTGTAAGGAATAGTTTTCGCCAGAAGTGCCATCTGCACAACTCTCCTATGCCGTAAAAGAGAAAAATAATAATATTAATAATTTTGAGAACCAAGCAAATCGTGTTTTTCTCTACACATAAGCACTTAAGTAAACAACCTTCTCATTCTCTGTAACACGTAAAGCTGGAGGTACGACCAGATTGGCGGACCATATTTACGTTGTACTACATTAAAATATGGTGAAAAGTTATTGCTGTACGTCTAAACACATGTCTGATAACTCTCCACGTCTGTCATTCCGTAAGTGTCGTTTTCCCAAGTAGTTTGCTGAAAGCCGTTGGTCAATGCTAAAGTACAGTAGGGGTAGTTGCTTGGAGTTACTTCGAATGGAGAATTCAGTGAACATAAGAGACGATTCGCTGCAGTGAAAGAGTCAGCTCACCGCTTTACTGCACCACTGGAAAGCGAGTTCACAGGTGCGTTTTAACTGTGGGGTCAGCTTTATTTTCGCTGAAAAAATTATTGATTACTCAGCGATTGTAAATTTTTCACTAACGCAATACGCCCCGAATGTACTGGGAAACAAGTACCCCTTACTCTCGTAGTTAGGAACAGCTGTCTGTGACCTTTCAGAGTTTCACTTGCCGTTGGTTGAGACTGTGAAACAGCCTTTCATTTGTGAGTCAGACTATTATAACTTATGTACGTGTACAAGTGTGCTTGTGTAGTAAATTTAATACCTCCACAACCGTACGTAGGTACGATTTAAATGTCCTATTGCCATCAAGAGCTTTAGAGACGGAGCACTAGCTAAGTTAGACAAAGATGGAAGTTGGATCATCCCGACATTGACGTCACGTTATTCAGGGAGACGTATGGTACCTCAATGAGGATGTCCACTAGGTTCAAAATGGCTCTGAGCGCTATGCGACTTAACTTCTGAGGTCATCAGTCGCCTAGACCTTAGAACTAATTAAACCTAACTAACCTAAGGACATCACACACATCCATGCCCGAGGCAGGATTCAAACCTGCGACCGTAGCGGTCGCTCGGCTCCAGACTGTAGCGCCTAGAACCGCACGGCCACTCCGGCCGGCTGTCCACCAGGCTTTTGGATCGCACTCCTGTCAAATGCTACTCAAGTGCACCATTCTTTTTTTTTTTTCAATAAATTTCTAGGTTTATGACACGCGGCCATTGATTACGTCGCCACACTTCCAGATTTTTGTTAAGAAAAGTCGGAAAAATCTAAATTTTTAAGTATCAAGCGTCGTATTGGAAATAACAATAAACTGACGAAAATGATAATAATAAACATTCATTCAAGTATTTTAAATCATTTCACACACCCAGTAAATGGTAAAAGAATGCGAAAGGTGTTATCCATCACCGCTCAATACGTTCTGTCCTGACATTAGCTTGGAATGATTTGGAAAAATCATAGCAATTTCAAACAAAGATGTGTGAAGTTAGCAAACGGGTCCGAATGCTCCGCGCATGATCAGTTTTCCTACTTTTCGATGAGATGCACTTAGAGTATTCACACATAAACAGCATTTTCGCGCTTTCTAGACCGTTTCACCGAGTCACAACCAGCATAACACGTTTGAGCAGTCATGAAGTATTCACATTAATCCGTATTTTCCAACTGTTTTCTTTCAGTTCTAAGTGTAACACAATCAAGAGGCCTTACTGAGTTCCTGTTCACGGAATAAATGCTGCCATTCCTTTAAAACAAACTACATACTTCTTAAGTGGATAGAATACTGAAGTGTCAGTGTAAGAACACCAATTAGTTACATAAAATGTCTACTTAAGATCCAACATCACTTACTGACCAAATGGCTTGTTTTTGAGCTAAAATTGTTATATGCGCCTTCACTGAGTTACCAGAAAAATACCATCTGAACAGAAAAATGTTGACAGAGGTAAAGATAAATGCAGGAGTACCTAGACAAAGTGTTTATGTTTATAACATATATATATGATCTGGAAGATAATTTTGGAAGCTACATGAGGCTCTTCACAGTCTGCAGGAACGTTGTTACACTAGAAACATGTAGAGAATTGGAGAAAAGCCTGCAGAGGCTCGATGATTCGTGCTGGGACCGATTGTTGACCCCGAAAATAAATGGAGCGTATTGCGCATAAATAAGAGAAGAAATCCACCCTATTGTACAGTTATACAATTGGCTACAAATCACTGGAAACACTAAATTGTACAATAAATCTAGGAGTAATCATCGAGAACTCCCTAAAGTGGAATGACCACATAAAAGCAAATGACAAGCTGAAATTCACTGTAATAACTTTAAAGAAATGAAATTAACCCAGGAACGAAATGGCGTACAAAACATTTGTTAAGCCGATTTTTTGAGTATTCATCTCAGCCTGAGACCGAGACATTTACCAAGTTGGATTAATAGCAAAGATGCAACCGGGAGCTGTGTGTTTCGTCAGGGGATGATCATTTATACTGTGTGAGAGCATTACGAAGATGCTCAATAAACTCCTGTGGGAGGCACTACAAGAGAGAAGTAGCGCATCATGGAGGGATTTAATGTTGAGGAGAGTACATTCTGGGAAGAGTCGAGTAAGGTGGTACTTCCTACTACATAAGTCTCGCAAAATAACCACAAAGAGAAAGTTAGAGAAATCTGGGCTCTTACAGAGGTTTATTGGCAGTCGTTTTTCCTATGCACCATTTGTAAATGAAATAGGGAAAGGGGGAAGGGACAGTGACACCAGAAGTACCCTCTGCCACACTCTGTAAGGTCTCTAGAATAGACGTAAGTCAGATGTAAATGTATGCTGTGCATGATGTCATAATTTTATGTACCTGCTGAACTACTGTAATCTGTTCAGAAAGTCATCTGATACTGGGTCGCAGACTGGTGAAGTCCATACGCTTTAATCAGTGGTGAAATTGGGTTTCGAGGTTCGCAACTAGTTCGAGGCACGTGAATGTGTATCCTGACACGGTCGCCATTTCTTGCGCCGCCGCTGCCATCGCGGCGCGCCTAGCAGGATAAACACGGCCGGGTGCAGCGGCTGCGGCTGCGCCTGGTGCTGACCCAGAAAGGCGGCAGCCTCTTGCGCAACATGTGCACGTGGGCCTGCAGGAAGTTCAGTGTTCGCGGCGTTCCGTCTCATCTTCGCCCTGGCACATGCCGCTGCCTGGTCAAGAGCGGAAACGCTTGCTAACACACACCAGAAACGAACCTTGACGCCGACACCCATTAGCAAAAGCGATGCCATCTCTGAAATTTGGCCGAACGAAGTAGCGTACTCCTTAAGATATTGTACTTGAGAGGGAATTCGACATTTAATGACAGAGAGTACGCTACATATTATCCTAATCAAAGAATATCCACACAAACAGAAGAAGTTTGTGGTGATCCTCAAGGAACTATGATATGGCGACTACAACTGTTATTACACATTAATTATGTAGTTAGTGTCAGCTAAATATTTTTTTTAGATGTTGCGGTTATCTTTGAGTAACTGTTGTTAGAGATGGTCATGCAAGTCTTGACGAAATAACAACCTGGTAGAAAGTATTCAGCTAGCTTTTGGAGTTGGGAAATATAAATTTTTGCACTTAAGAAAATGAAAAAAATATAAATAACACTACACTGTTAATTAACGAGCCACAACGAATCCAGTTTTTTTTCGTGCAAATATCTTGCATGAGAATATGAAGTTTACAACTGAATACGACTCACTTGTGTGAAATCTGTATAAGACTGGAGTAATAGGTGACATCCAGCTTATAGAAAGGAGGACAGAGTGAATAATAGTATAGGCCTGTTTGAATAGCAGGACACAGAAATGATGGAAAAGACAAATTTATTGGCAAGTAAAAAATGGCGTCTAACATCTCGCAAAAACCGACTAACATATTTCAAAACCAGGTTTCAGAGTAATATCTACGAATGTTCTTCCGTCTCCTACGTATCGCTCTTGTAGGAAGCGTGTAGATAAAATTGGAGTAATAACGGCGTGTACACAAACAGCAATGATTTTCATACTCCATCCGTAAACGGAATGGCAGGAAAGACTAATAGATGGTAAAATAAATATAGTCCCTTGCCACGCACGTAACTGTTATCTGTAGAGTATAAATGAAAGCCCAGTTGTAATTCGAGGAGGAAGCTGGAAGGAATCACTGAGTAACTACACAGATTTACATGTTCCGGGTTTTCCTAAGTCACTTCTAGTGAATGCTTGGAAGGTTAAACGTGGCCAAAGCTAATTCTTGCCCTCACCCTTGCCGAGTGAAATAATGTCACATACGAAATAACCTCGATGTAGGCGAGCCATTAAGCTACAACCACACGCTCCTTCCCTCTCTGAAACCCAACAAATGTGCCTAGCAAAGGGATGATGAAAAAAAAAATTTGAAACTGGTAAGAGAGGCAGAAGGCATACAGAAGATGGACAAAAATATAGAAACAACGGGGACACTACGCATTAACATGCCCAATAGGTGTAAAAAACCATTGGCATTCAAAACAGATTCCAGTCGTCTCGGAACAGATAAATGCAAGGTCTGTGTGGTTTTCAAAGGAATCTTATGCCATTCTTCCTTCAAAATAGTGGCATGTCCATCTCAATAATATTGAGATCTGGTGTTTGTGGTGGGCAGGAGAGATGTGACAATTCATCCTCGTGCTCACAAAACCAACCCTGACGCGAGCTGTCCGAACACTGGCGTTGCCGTCTTGGAACCCATTATCACCATTCGTAAAAAAACTTAGTGTCATGGAACGGACCTAATCAACCAAAACGGTCACATGTCACTTGACAGTAAAGCGATCTTACACTATACTCATGGGGCCCGGGGAATACAGCGATATCATTGCCTAAATAATCACCGAACCCTCGCCCTGCATCACTCTTGGCAGGAAGCATCAATCCGACGTTGGAAACAGTGAGCAATAAGGTTCATCCGACTAAATGACATGAAGCACAATACAGGCTTTATAGCTTCGGCACCATCTTTTCCTGTTACGCATTTTTGGAATTACAGCTTGTGCCGCAATTCCCTGCTTTTGGAGCGCCCTTCGTGCTGTTTTGGTTCTGACAGAGTTCGCGACGTTCAGTCTTGCGTTAACTTACGTAGCTGTCACAACCTTCTTCAATGATCGTCTGTCACGACCACTGAACACACACTGTCGTTCATGTTGTGTCTTAGTGGATGATGTTTCTCCGCTTTTCCTGTATGCCATATAAATCTTAGACACGATGCCTCTTGAGACACCAAACACTTCGGTTACCTCGGTTAAGGAAGCACCCAGTATACGAACTCCAAATATTTCCCCACGCTCGAATTCGGTTAGCTCCGACATAAAGCGCTCACAAGTACACAGAACAATGTTCTGACCACGACAGACACTTGTAATGTATTGAGGCACTCGCAGAGGTGACTTTCGTGGTGAAATACAACAGCGCAGCTTGCATGTTTGGTTAGTATGTGCATTTATGTTCAAGCATGCATTTCTTGCGGTGTTCCCATATTTTCGTGCAACTACTGCATGTCCAGGAGTCGATTCCATTTTCTGCGGAATACTTCGAAGACTGTTTCAGTGCTACCTATCTGTCCACAGATATCCCTCACTTATCTGTGCAAACTACTCTGTAGTGGTCTAGTTGACGACAGTAACCCAGCTCGCGCAAACTGAGAACCAAGACTGTCATAAGTCTCGCCCTGCCGAGCGTTTTCTGTGGACTAATTTTCTTTGCAGGGTGAAGGGCTGTGCATATGAGTGTGATACCTGACTATTCGGCCGCTTTTGTCTTGCAGCATTGTTTATGTACGATTCAAAGTGTCGAACGTAGGTCCCACATGTGTTTCGAATAATTTCGGACAGAGTCTGATAATGAACTGTAGGGGAAAATGTCAAATATCTTTATGATCTCCCAGTAGCATGAGGAGAGACAGATACGCATGTGACAGAATTCTTTCGTTCCGGTCAGGCTTCGCTAATTTCAGTAATTCATCTCCATCATTTCCGGCATTGTTCAAAGAATAATCCCTGCCTTCAGCGTCATTTCTTTATTTTGTCATTAAATTTACGGGCGAGTCCTTAGTTGCTATTTCTTGCCGCGCGGGATTAGCCGAGCGGTCTCGGCGCTGCAGTCATAGACTGTGCGGCTGGTCCCGGCAGAAGTTCGAGTCCTCCCTCGGGCATGGGCGTGTGTGTGTTTGTCCTTAGGATAATTTAAGTTAAGTAGTGTGTAAGCTTAGGGACTGATGACCTTAGCAGTTAAGTCCCATAAGATTTCATACGCATTTGATCATTTTTGCTATTTCTTGCACAACTTCGAATGTGGGTCTCTGTTTCTTATTAACCTCGCTAATAAACTGTATGCTACAGAATCGCGTTACGATTGTGCTCGTTGTTTGCCTAAGACGAGACAATTCGTCGGAGTATTGAGCAGAAGAACTGATTTATCAGCCTAGCTTAACATTTAATAACGGAGACGTTTAAATGTGGGTAAACTTGTTGCAAAGGAGATTTTTAGTTGAGACACTTGGCAGTTGTCGAAATTCAGCTTCCATACAAGAACGTTCCTAGTGAGCGGCGCTACATATGCGAGCAGTTTGTGTATGCATGTGTTCTGTTCCGCGAGAATGACGTCAGCTGGATGTGGGCCACCACATGGCGTCGGGTGCAGCATTGTTACCATGTAGGGCGCGCCACAGACGACCCCGCGCCCCGGCCGGGGCGGCAGAAATACCGACCCACCCGCTGCTACTTTCACTTTCAAATAGGCTGGCGTCCACGCCAGCAACCTGTTGCTGCGGCCCCCTCTCCACGAGAATTCGCGCCGCGTCTTGCTCGTCTGTCGTTTTGTCTGGGCACTGGAGGAGGAGTGTGCAGCAGCCTACCTGAAGCTGGTTTGTTGCAGGGTCATCACAGCGTCCCTTTGAAACGATTCTTGAAAACCACGGAAAACTTTACTGAAATTGCAAGATGGCAATTGTAATCTGGCCCGAAGCAAAGAAGACTGCAGTGTCTTGACCAAACCATGGCTTAGTTTTTCTTCTCTTTTTAATTTTTTTCAGTTCCTTTATCTACATCTACATACATATTCCGCAAGCCACCATACGGTGCCTGGTGGAGCGGTGCTTTGCACCACAGCTGGCAACTCCTCTTCTCGTTCCACTCACAAATGGAGCGAGCATAAACGACCATCTATACGTTTCAGTACGAAACCTAGTTTCTTTCATTTTGTCTTTGTCGTCATTATGCGAGATGTGCATTGGTAGTAGCAGCATCGTTCCACGGTCTGTCGGTAACGCCAGTTCTACAAACGTTCTAAACAGTGATTCGCGGAAAGAACGCCTTCTTCCCTCCAGAGATTCCCATTTGAGTTCACGGAGCATTTCCGTTAACACTCGCGTGTTATCCGAAACTACCGGTAGCAAATCGAGCGGCACGCTTCTGAATTGTCTCGATGTCTTCCTTTAATCCGTCCTGGTGTTGATACTCAATCTCGAGGAGTACTCAAGAATGGGTCGTATACAAGTTTTGGGCCGGCCGGTGTGGCCTAGCGGTTCTAGGCGCTACAATCTGGAACCGCGCGACCGCCACGGTCGCTTTCGAATCCTGCCTCGGGCATGGATGTTTGTGATGTACTTAAGTTAGTTAGGTTCAAGTAGTTCTAAGTTCTAGAGGACTGATGACAAAATGGTTCAAATGGCTCTGAGCACTATGGGACTTAACTTCTGAGGTCATCAGTCCCCTAGAACTTAGAACTACTTAAACCTAACTAACCTAACGACATCAAGCACATCCATGCCCGAGGCAGGATTCGAACCTGCGACCGTAGCGTTCGCGCGGTTCCAGGCTGTAGCGCCTACTAACACCCGGCCACTCAGGCCGGCGGGACTGATGACCTCAGAAGTTAAGTCCCATAGCGCTCAGAGCCATTTGAACCATATGCAGGTTTTGTGCGCGGTCTCATTTATAGATGAGTCACACTTTCTCATAATTTTCCCAAAAAACCGAAGTCGAGCACTCTCCTTCCCTACAACAGAACATACAAGCTCGTTCCATTTCATGTCGCTTTGCTATGCTGCAACGTTACGCCTTGATATTTAATAGACGTGACTGTGTCAAGCAGCACACAGCTAAAAATTACAAGATTGTTTTTCCTACTCATCTGCATTAAATTACTTGTATCCATATTTAGTGTAAGCCGCCATTCATCACAACAAATAGAAATTCTGGTCAAGTCACCCTCTTTCCCCCTACAGTCGCTCAAAGAAGATACTTCCCCGTGCACAACAGCGTCATCAACAAAATACCGTAAATTGCTGCTCACACTACCTTAAACTAACTTACACTGAGAACAACACACACACCCATGCCCGAGGGAGGACTCGTACCTCCGACCGAGGGAGCCGCGCGGACCGTGACAAGGAACCTGTGTACAGGAATTTTTGTTTTAATAGCCACTACTAGTATAATAAACATGTACTGGAGATAACGCATAACCCAAAAGTGCATGGTCGCAGTCCTTGCGATGCAAAAAATTATCATCGCCAGATATTATCTAGGAAAGTTACGACTTGCTATTCTTGATCTACAGACTGTATGCCAGTATCCTCTGTTAAACCACAAGTCTGTATCCAGAATGAGAGTTTTCACTCTGTAGCGGAGTGTGCGCTGATATGAAACTTCCTGGCAGATTTGCTGTGAGGGCGGGGCGGGAGTCATGCTTTGGTAGCTCAGTCGGTAGAGCACTTGCCCGCGGAAGGCAAAGGTCCCGAGTTCGAGTCTCGGTCCGGCACACAGTTTTAATCTGCCAGGAAGTTTCACAAGTCTGTATTCTGTGTTCATGAAGTGAAGAAGGAAAGGAAGCCCAGGATTTAGTGTCCTGTCAACAACATTTACCTTCTGGAGTGAAGAATTTCAAGCTGGTGACGGTGATTCGCCTGTCAGATGGAAGCCCCAAGTTGGTGACTGTTTCCAAAAAAGCAGGCTATGTGCTGGTAATGGATACCTTTTGTTCCGTTTCTCTAATTATCCATAGCAAAGGAAACATAGCACCAACATCCATCACCGTCATCTAAAGGACACAGATATGCACTCGATGCAATATACTGAGGAAAGTATTTACGGATTTTCATCGAAACCGAACGACTCTGTTTCTTACTAGTTTGTATATCCACGAAGATGCACAGGTTTTACGTCAGAACTGGGAGACGTAACCGGCAGAGCTACATAGACATTCAATAACAAACCATAGAGGTTGCAACTCCTCGTCTGGGAGAATTAAAATTCACAACATGTGTTACGTAGTCATTATTCAGTCAAGGCGCACGCGTGTTCTGCAGAACGGCGGCTTAGGCGTGGCACCTAGCCTAGCAGGTGACGTCACGGCCCGAGTAGGACCTGCACCGGCGGAGCGGCTGGAGCACTGCAAGGCGTCCCGTCCTGTTGGAAGGAGGGGCGGAGCGGGGGTAGGGAAAGGCAGCGGGAGGGGCAGGGACCCAGGATAGCGGCTCCTCAAGCCTGGAATGCAGCACGGCCGCCGCAGCGCTGCCTCCGGGACTCCAGCAGGAACGGAGTACAGCGGTCACAATAGTAACACCACGCTCAAAATGATAAATAACTTCACTGGAATTGCCTAGCGCGAAAATACCGCCACTGTGACACCTTAACAATGAGTTCAACATTGGAGATGGTTGTGTGGGTATTATGAATGCATTCAACGAGTAGTGGCATTTGAAATATTATCTTTATCTGTGGAGTCAGTCGCAAGCTGTAAATCCTCCACACACACACACACACACACACACACACACACACACCATCCCCCAACCTCCACCCCCCCCCCCCCCCTCCCAGACCGTGACAGTTGAAACCGTGGCTGTTGAAACTCAAGAGTAATTGTATTCCCATATTGTAATTTTTTTTATTTTTTTTTTTTTGCGATCAAGGGTGCTCTCTTGGAGCCTGTAAGTTGATGCCGACTGCGTTTTCTTGACGTATTACCATCAAAATGAAGCACAGGCAGTTGAAAGTAACATCACGACAGAGGTGACTTCCGAGTCACTAGCAAATGTCGAATACGAGGCGCCGTATTGTGAATTATATCTGCACTGATTCCGTACAGCCGACTGGGACATGCACACCACATCGCTGCTATGATTATGTCACAGATGGATGACCTCATGATCGTCTGGTACCGGGTCTACACCATCGCTATCGCTCAAGAGTGATCAGTATACTCTTTTCGTACAGTGAGCTTACGTTATGTAGATTGTGTAAGTTAATCAACCTCTTCCCTCCGCCACGCAATTCACAATGGGTTACAGAGTACTGATGTAAATGTCGATACAAAAGAGGTGAATGAACATTTTCCTATTATCCTGTTATTTTCATAATTTATCCTTGAATGGAATTGTTGTCCATTCCTTTTCACGCCGCTTCAAAAAGGTTTCAAATGGCTCTGGGAACTATGGAACTTAACATCCGAGGTCAACAGTTCCCTAGAACTTAGAACTACTTAAACCTAAGTAACCTAAGGACGTCACACACATCCATGCCCGAGGCAGGATTCGAATCTGCGACCGTAGCGGTCTCACGGTTCCACACTGAAGCGCCTAGAACCGCTCGGCCACATCGGCCGGCTCACGCTAGTTTCTGAAGACTAAAAAACCAAATGGCGGCTGAACGTTGGGGTTTAAAAAAATTCTTCCAATTACATGTTGAACTAGAATAGAGAGTTCATACAAATGCCTCGTCCACCGATACCATGCCGATTGAAGCAGAGCGATGTTTAATCCGCTCTTCAAGTTGATGATGACCTCCCTTAGCAACAAAGAAGGAAAGGTGGAAAGTTTACAGTCGCTCGTTCACGTAGCGTGCATTTTGCCATGCATTGACTGCAGTACTTGACGCAGCCGACGAACTCTAGTTCAGGGCAGTGGCATTACCGTTTTCACTCTTCCGTGACAGTCATCTCGGCCAATATCTGGCCTTCGTAATTGAAAACAACAGCAGGGTATGAGCGTTGAAGGCTGATACGAGAGAAACGTGCAGGCAAGGATGTTGTTCCTGATGTTTCTTAGTGATCTCTGAAGATACCAAGCGCAGCTTCAAGCGAAATATCTTGCGAGTCGTATTCTGATTTTTCTGACCAGGGCCTACCACAACGCTGTTCACAACCCCCAAGCTTGTCTTAAACACCAAGATGCTTTACTAGAAATTTTCCTACTGGAAACAGTATGTCCTTACTTTCCTTCGACCTCTAAACGAATTTATCCAGAAAATGATAGGGCGAGTTATTGTTCAATGTAGACTCTATATCACGGAGCCATTTGGAGTTCTTTTATACGTACAAGGAAACAATGTTACAGAAAAATAACCAAGTACCGGAAGGAAGGAAGATAGTGTTTAACGCTCCGTCGACTTCGAGGGCATTAGGGACGGAGCACAAGCTCATGTTGTGTCAAGAATGGGGAAGGAATCGGCCGTGCCCTTCCAAAGGATCCATCCCGGCATTTGGCTGGAGTGATTTAGAGAAATCACGGTAAACCTAAATCTGGAAGACCTGACGCGGGTTTGAACCGTCGTCCTCCCGAATGAGAGTCCAGTGTGCTAACCAGCTTCGGTCGGCTGAAGACTGAACCCTTTGGATTTGTAGTCTGACACACACTTGTCCAGCGAGTCACGTGACGTATTATTCGACTACAGATAACTTCTGGTATCTCCTCGCCAGATAAATTGAGCGTAAAGGCGCAAGTGATGCGAGTAACTAGCCGAGAAGCTTCCGCGTGGCTACAGGTCCTTGAACTGCCGTGCCAGCCCCCCGCTGTCCCTCCTCAATATGCAGAGTTACGAGGTTGCCCGAGTCTGCGGAGCTCGTTCCGCCGGCTGCGTTCCCTCTTTTTCTTTTTCTTTTTCCTTTTGGCCACGACTGTGGCGATGCGCACGCTTCGCCCTGGAACTGCGCGGGATGGCTGCACGGGCAGAAACAAAGCAACAGGTGGCCGGGCCGCCCGCGCCACGCTCCACCGAGCTCGCCGCCCAGCCAGCGAGGATGCGGCTGCACAATGTTCGGCCGCATCATTGTGCCGCAATTGCCCCAAAGTTGTCGTCATGCCACGTTGGAACCAGTGAGCGGTCGTCTGAACTGCACCCTCACAGAATACTAGGGCGTGTAAGTCAGCCAATACACACACAGATCCTTAGAAATAAAGGTAAATGTACAAACATATGGGATCACCGCGAGAAATGCATGCTTGAACACAAATGCTAGCCACGCCGGATGTGTTTGACAACGTACGGCACCTGTGCAATATCCTCAATACGATGCAAGTGCCAGTCGTTCACAAATCAGTGGTTGGTTGGTTGGGTGGTCGGGGAAGGAGACCAGACAGCGTGGTCATCGGTCTCATTGCATTAGGGAAGGATGGGTAAGGAAGTCGGCCGTGTCTTTTCAGAGGAACCATCCCAACATTTGCCTGGAGTGGTTTAGGGAAATCACGGAAAACCTAAATCAGGATGGCAGGACGCGGGATTGAACAGTCGGCCTCCCGAATGCGAGTCCAGTGTCTAACCACTGCGCCACCGCTCTCGGTCTCAAAGCAGTGTTTTGTGTAGTTGTGAGTACATTATATCAGGATTAAGCGAATTCGAAAGTCGGCAAATTGTTGGTACTAGTATAGTGAGTGAGAGCTCTCGTAACCAATGTACCCCAAGACGTCCGGTTTTCAAGTGGCATCGTCTCGAAGATTTATACCGCACATAGAGAAAGCGGAAAAACATCATCCGCTAAGTCACAACGCGGACGAAAGCGTGCGTTAACTGGTCGTGACAAATGGTCACCGAAGAAAATTTTGCCGAGCGGTCTAAGGCGCTGCAGTCATGGACTGTGCGGCTGGTCCGGGCGGAGGTTCGAGTCCTCCCTCTCGCACGAGTGTGTGTGTTTGTCCCTACGAAAATTTAAGTTACGTAGTGTGGAAGCTTAGGGACTGATAACATTAGCAGTTAAGTCCATAAGATTTCAAACACATTTGAACATCTGAACAAGAAAATTTTGAGGAAATACAAGAGGACGACAGCTGCGAAAGTTACTGCAGAACTGAATGCTGCATTCGTGAAACAAACCAACACGGAGGTAGCTTCATAAGCAGGGAACTACAGGGCGAGCTGGAATTCCAAAGCCGGCCAGGGTGGCCGAGTCTTCCACCCGCCTTCGTGGAAGGAATGATCATCCCCATCCACAA